>NW_003852432.1:901622-922147 GCF_000181295.1 Otolemur garnettii
TATATGCAAGTCTTCTTTGGAGAAATGTCTATCCAAATCCTTTGCCCATTCTTAAATTGGGGGTATTTGTTTTTTTATTGTTGAGTTGTAAAAGCTTTTTATATATTCTGAATAGAAGTCTCTTATCAGATACTTGATTTGCAAATACTTTCTCCTATTCTATAAGTGCTCTTGTTTTCTTCTTCCACATCAGACAGGTAATGTGCTAACATATTAACAAGGTTTGAGGGAGGCACTTCTCACATATGAATGTGAAAACTCAATCATCATGTTTATGAACTACAGAAGAATCAATGTTCTTGATTTTAAAGGCCAGTTTGGCTAAGTATAAAATTCCAATTTGCCAGTTATTTACTCTTAGACATTTAAAAATGTTACTCCTTAGACATCTAGCTTACAACAATGATCGAAATTAAAGATTTCACGTCATTCACCATTGCTTCTGACAATTCTCAGCTACTACTTCTTAGAATATTGCTTCTATTCTATTTTGTCTTACAATATTCCAATTGGATGTGAGTCCTACTCATTTTGTTCTTTGTGTGTCTTCCAACATTCCTTCAGATTTTCCAAATTTTTATCCCTATCTGCGGCATTCTGTGTAATTTTTTAGATCTCAGAGGCTTTTTTAGTTTACTAATTCTGTCTTCCATTCTATCTAATCTGCTGTTTAATTTGCCTATTGAGTTCTGTTTTGTTTTGTTTTGTTTTTGAGACAGAGTCTCAAGCTGTCACCCTGGGTAAAGTGCTGTGGCATCATAGCTCACAGCAACCTCAAACTCTTGGGCTCAAGTGATCCTCTTGCCTCAGATTTTCTATTTTCAGTAGAGATGGGGTCTTAGTCAGGCTGGTCTCCAGCTGCTATGTTCAAGCAATCCACCTGCCTCGGCCTCCCAGAGTTCTAGGATTACAGGTGTGAGCCACTGCGCCCAGCCTTCTATTGAGTTTTTGATTTTATCATGGCTTTCATTTCTAGATGTTCTATTTATTTTTCAAATCTCTCTCATCTTTTTTGATTGCATATGCCCCTTTCTCATATTTTTAGCTTTTCCTTACTTTTCTTTAAGCACTTTAAAAAGTTCTTATTTTTTACTTCACATCTAATATTATAATTCTGTTATAGGAAGATGGAAAATATCTTATGCTTCTGTTTATTGGGCATGCTGACATTTGTTCATGCAGATTTGTTTCCATGTTCTTATTTATTTATTTTTTGTATTTGAGCTTTATTTGTTCAAACTTTTTGTGTGAGAATCCTACATAGCCTGGGTTAAGAGTTGGCTTCTTCAGAGAAGCTTTGTGCAAAGCTTCTTCAAGGAATGAATAATTCAGTACTAATTTTTGTTAATGTTTCATCTTGTATTTCCCCAGATCATGCATCTTATACATTCTGTTTTCAAAAGCACCTGAAGCCCAGGATTGTAGATTCTCAATGGAAACATTTTTTTTCAGTAGCAGAACTCAGTTGAGACAAACAAATTTCCCTTTCCCCTCGTTTTGCAAATGCCAGATTTTTCCTGATTCCTTCTTCCTTAAAAGTATAGCCTTTAAAACAAAGCCTTGCAAACACCAGTTTAATGGCAGTCCTTGGTTATCAAGATTAGCCAACAACCCCAGGCAGCCATAGCATCAGGGTCCACTTAAAATAACTTTGGTTTTCTGGTTTCTTTTTGTTCCTCTGCTCTGTATAAGATTTGTATAAGATTTTCCTTTCTCTCCCCTACCCCCAGCTCTTCTATGTATTTACATGAACGTTTGTCATGTTTAGGTGTTTTTGTACTGGGAATATTGTCATGTTATCTAGTTCCCACATTGCCTGAAATATCACTCCAGGGGGGGAAAAGTATAAATACAGGAGCAGATAGTTGCTAGAGTACACAAACCCCCCTTGGAGCCTTTTCTGGATCTTTGTGTTACCGAAGATGACTTAATCAGATAATGGAATTCCTATGCTGTTAGGTATCTGGGTAATTTAGAACTTTGATCCAATTAGAATGTATTATTTTTAAGAAGAGTTTGAGGGGCTCGGCGCCTATAGCTCAACCGGCTAAGGCGCCAGCCACGTACACCTAAGGTGGCAGGTTCGAATCCCCAGCCCGGACCCGCCAAACAACAATGACGGCTGCAACCAAAAAAAAAATAGCCGGGCGTTGTGGCGGGCGCCTGTGGTCCCAGCTACTTGGGAGGCGGAGGCAGGAGACTCGCTTGAGCCCGGGAGTTGGAGGTTGCTGTGAGCTGTAATGCCACGGCACTCTACCCAGGGGGACAGCTTGAGGCTCTGTCTCAAAAAAAAAAAAAAAAAAAGAAGAGTTTGAGGAAGGGAAATCAGTGCTCTAAATCTTGCATGCAGTCAGGAGGAGGGATGTTTGAGATAAAGGTGTGTTTTTCTGAGACCCTTCAATCACCTTCTGCCTAATACTCCTACATGGGGCTCTAGGAGAAGCCCTGTGGAACCATGGTACCTGCCACATGGTAATGCTCGATAAATATTTGCTGATGAAATGTTGAAGCATAACTGAGTCATTGTATCACAAGACAACTCCTTCTTTTCAGCAGTAAACTTCCCTCTATTGTTGATATGACCCATCCAGAATGCTATATTGTACAATACATTTTTTAAAACATTGATAATGAGAAAGAAGAGTAGGTTAGTGCACTGAGGTGATGTGCAAGGGATAACCATTTCAGATTAAATAAAGTTTTCATTACAGGTATACTTGGGGTTGAATGGTGAGAGAAAGAGAGGGCTGCTCCAATGTTTATGTATGAATTGAGAATAGTAATGCCTAACACTTATGGTGTCCTTAGTATACCCCAGCACTGTTCTGAGTTCTCTTCATCTATCAGTTCATTTAATCCTCCCAGCAACCCTTGGAAGTGGATACTATTATGATCTTATTTTACAAATAGAATCGAGGCACACAGAAATTAAATAATTTTCTAAAAAGTGATAGAGCCAGAATTCTAACCCAGGCAGTGTAGCCCATGAGCTTGCATGTTAAGCTGTTTTGCCACACGGCTGGGCTTGGACCCTGGTTCCTGTACACAGAGCTGCATATCATTCCACAGATGTTATACCCCGGGAAGCCTCTGAGCCTTATCTGTATTGTTCTCCAGATTGGAAATGACCAGTTCTTTCTTTATCTGATGAACTCTCCGTCTTTTCTGCCGCAGCTGAGATTTTTGCTGTTTCCAGAAGTTGAGTAGTTTGGACAAGGGTAATAAGGACAAGGAAGAAGGGAAAGGACACGTGTGGTAGCTCAGGCCTGTAATCCCTCCCCTGTGGGAAGCCGAGGCAGGTAGATCCCTAGAGATTAGGAGTTCAAGACCAGCCTGAGCAAGAGCGAGACCCTGTCTCTACTAAAAATAGAAAATATAGCTAGATGTTGTGGTGGGTCCCTATAGTTCTAGCTACTCTGGAGGCTGAGGTCAGAGGGTCACTAGAGCCCAGGAGTTTGAGGATGCTGTGAGCTATGATGCCAGGGCACACTAGCCTGAGGAAACAAAGTGAAACTGTCTCAAAAAAATAATAATAATAAAAAGAAGGGAAGAATCTATACTCTGTGATTCTGTGATATTTTTTAAAAAATCAAAAACTTTGGAGGCCGGGCGCAGTGGCTTATACCTATAATCCTAGCACTTTGGGAGACTGAGGCAGGTGGATTGCCTGAACTCATGGGTTTGAGACCAGCCTAAGCAAGAGCAAGACCCCATCTCTAAAAATATCTGGGCATTGTGGCAGGCGCCTGTAGTCCCACCTACTTGGAAGGCTGAGGCCAGAGAATAGCTTGAGCCCAAGAGTTTGAGGTTGCTATGAGCTTTGATGCCACTGCACTCTATTGAGGTCAACAAAGTGAGTCTCTGTCTCAAGGAAAAAAAAATTAAAAACTTTGATTATATGAACAAAGAAACATCCAGGTTGTTTCCCTTCCTGTGGCTCCAGGGAACCAGGATGCAACCTCATGTGTACCCGTGCGTATGCAGGGATAAGAGAATTGATGAAGTCATGCTTAGGAATTTTCAGAAACACAATTTGGATCCCAGTTCCCAGCTTGCCTTAATTAGAACTGTTTTATCCAGAAGAGAAACAGAAGTAGTCGGTAATCTATTCAGTATGATTGGGTGGCAAGGCAAAACCTGCCTGTCCAAACATAGATTCCTCTTTCTGTGAAATCCCATTCTCTGAAGCTAAATGTTGTCCTGTGAAAGGCGCATTTTATTTATTTATATTTTTTGAGACAGAGCCTCAAGCTGTCCCCCTGAGTAGAGTGCTGTGGCATCACAGCTCACAGCAACCTCCGACTCCTGGGCTCAAGTGAGTCTCCTGCCTCTGCCTCCCAAGTAGCAAGTAGCTGGGACCACAGGTGCCCGCCACAATGCCTGGCTATTTTTTTTTTTTTTTTTGGTTGCAGCTGTCACTGTTGTTTGGAGGGCCCAGGCTGGATTCAAACCTGCCACCTTGGGTGTATGTGGCTGGTGCCTTAGCCACTTGAGCCACAGGCGCCGAGCCAGAAGGCTCATTTTAAAGCCATGTACCTGGTTCAGCACCCATAGCACAGTAGTTACAGTTCCAGCAACATACACCGAGGCTGGGGGTTTCGAGCTCAGCCCAGACCAGTTAAACAACAATGACAACTGCAACAAAAAATAGCCAGGTGTTGTGGCAGGCACCTGTAGTCTCTGCTACTTGGGAGGCTGAGGCAAGAGAATCTCTTAAGCCCAAGAGTTTGAGGTTGCTGTGAGCCGTGACACTACAGCACTCTACTGAGGGTTACATAGTGAGACACTTTCTCAAAAAATAAATGAATAAAGCCATATACTAAGCTCTTACTATGTGCCAGGCCCATTCCTTTCTTTTCTTTCTTTCTTTCTTTTTTTATTTTGAGACAGAATCTTACTCTGTCACCCGGGGTATGACCCATGGTGTCATAGCTCACGGCAATCTCAAACTCTTGGGCTCAAGCAATCCTCTTTGCTGCCCAGGCTGGCCTCAAACTTCTAGGTTCAAGTGATCCTTTTGCCTCAGCCTCCCAAGTAGCCAGGACTACAGGCATGTGCCATGTTTTGTCTCATTTAATCTTCACAGTAATTCTAAGAAACATGGAATCATAATTATGAAGCATTTTACAAATGAAGAAACTGGGCTCTGAGAACAGGAACTCACCTATGGCAACACTGAAAGGTGCGAACAGTGGTGCCCAGAGACAAGGAGGCAGAGGAGATGCCCAGGCCAGGCTTATCCAAAGGGTAGGTGAACCACCCGGGGAAGTGCAAAGATGGCCTCTGCTAGGGGTGGGGGAAGGTTAGAGACCACCTTTATATGGGGGCTTAGGGGTAAGCACATTCCACAGATTGCCTGTCAAGTTAGGGTGTTTCATGAACTTCTGGAGGGTGAGGTCACCTAGATCCTTTGTCTTCGGAGGAGAGAAGGAGGAGGAGGAGGAGAAAAGGTTTTGTGTGTAGCTGCCTTAGGCCCAAAATGTCCAAGTTGGGACTTAAGCCTAAGTTAGGATGCTAGAATCCCAGCTTTTTATGATTTCTCATACTCTCCTTTATAGTTATGCTTTTTCCCAGTTTCTGGAGAGTGGAAAGGCACCCTCATAGGAACTAAGTATTCACTCTTTGCAATAAGTAATTGCTTTGCTGGGCGAAGTCCTAAACCAGGAAGTTTCACTTCTAGTGCAAATGCCTGGATGTTCCGAGGAGAAGGAGATCTAAGCTCCTGTTCTGACCTTCAGGGGTCAAGGAGTGGTTGGGTCCCTGACACTCGCCTGGAGGCAGCTGCCAGGCACCTGGAGGAAGTGAGCAGGCCAGTCCCCAGCACACCTGGAGCCTGAAGCTGCCCCAGAGGTGCTGGCGCTCTCCCCACAGGGCTGACTCAGCCGGAAGCGGCTCTGGGCCGCCTTAACCTTAACGGAAAAAGTCTGTCCTCACCTTTACCCTTCAACTGAGACATAGAGGCTGGGAGAAGCCAGGCTGATGCAAGAACCAGAATTCCTGCTTGTGGGGTGGGGGCAGGGTGGATGCATTTGCAAGTGATTTGGGGGTACCATGTATGCCTGGTGCCATAGCCAGGAACAGTTTTCGTCACCTAGAAAGTCACTTTATTCTTAGGTCCTAGCTGAGAGGTCTGTAGGTGCCTTTAGGGTACTGTTTCAGATTGTGCTGTGCGTGGAAGAGCCTCCAAAAAGGGTGGTTCCAGAACTCAGGGAGGCAACTGCCCCCCTTACTTGCTGAGGTTGGCCACACTGCAACCTGTGATTGCTGCTAGTGTGGCCAGGGGCTCCTGGAGGAGGAACCCCAGGGAGTTATCACAGCTGGCCAGAATTGTGAAGCCTCTTAGGGTGGTAGAGCCCAATCCAATTTCCCTGAGCCAGAGGGAAGTCAGTCTAGTGTGGCAGGTGTCTACCTGCACACGGGGACCTATGGCTGCAACAGGGAAATAAGTGGGCAGGAAAGAGGTGAAAGGTCCCTCTCCAACTAGGTCTCCACCCGCACCCATGATGTCAGCAAACCTGGGCTAGGCAGGGAAGGCAAAGAGACCGAGTCTTTCCCAAAAGCTGGGAAAGGGTGTGAGACTTGTCCTAGTCACAAGCAGGTCAGGCTCTGAGCAGTCAGCTCAAAGGCTTTTCTGAAGCAGTGCTTTTTATAGGACAGGAACAATTTCTATTCTAACCAATTTTGCTTATAATAATTTTTAAACAAGGTATTGAGGTTGGTATTTTGTATTAGGCAACTCAGGTTCCCAGGGTGGGAATGGACATGGGCATCCAGACTGGCCTGGGACATTACACCCTGATGTCATGCCACCACATGGACATTAGATAGCAAACAAGTTCAGATTGGCTTTTTTATTTTGGAGACAGTCTCACTCTGTCGCCCTGGGTGTGTATCATGGTGTAATAGTTTAATAGCTCACATCAACCTCAAACTCCTGGCCTCAAGAGCTCCTCTTGCCTCAGCCTCTCAAGTAGCTAGGACTGTAGGCACCTGCTATAGGCGCCTGGCCATATTTTTAGAGATGAGCTCTTGCTTAGGCTGATTTCGAACTCCTGAGTTCAGGTGATCCACCTGCATTGGCTTCCCAAAATGTTAGGATTACAGGTGTGAGTCACCAAACCTGGTTGCGACTGGCTTTCTAACACCACCCCCTCAAGCTTCTGTGTTGCACAATCTGGGGGCAACTAAAGTGTAAATAGAATAAGTCAAATCACCTCCTCTGTGGTCAGAATTCTGGCGTCCAACCCTCAGCTAAAAAGCAAATATCATTTTTGCCACTTTTCTCTACCCTCAAGTTTCCCAGGGAACGATAGGAGGTCTCTGGCCTGGGAGCTCAGAATCGGCATTGTTGCTTCACCTCTGACCTACTGCTCCCTGAGACATTTTCATCAGGGCTGCTGGAATTCAAAGCATGTCCATAGCTAGGACATATGACAACCAAGACTTAAACAAGTCCTGCTATCTAGGTAGGGTGCAGTCTTGGGGTCAGTAGAGTCAGAAGGTGTGTCCAGATGTGGCAAGGTCAGGGGAGAAGAGCATGAGGCCCATACCATTGTGCTTTGCAGGCGAACTTACACACACCCCACGCAACAGCACAGGGTCTTTACACATGGGGAGCTCAGTAAATACTTGTTAAATGGACATTTTGGGCTCAATTTTGGACTTGAAAAAAGTGGTTCTAACTACACCTCTACCCTTCACACAGTTGTGAGGCGCACTGCAGTCCCGTACCCCACACTTCTTCACCTCTGTACTTCTGCTTTTGTCCTGTTTCCTAACTTAGGATGGTCCTTCACGGCCGAACTCCTCCTCATCTTTTAAGTTTTGGTCTAGATGTCACTTCCTTCAGGAAGTCTTTGCTGACCCTCTGGGTCTGGGTTCAGTGTCTGTCCTATGGGCTGCCCGATAACACCTATACTTCCCTCCTGCATTAGCATCCATCACATGGGATCTATAGCTGCCCATTTCCCAGCCTGGAGCCTTCATTAGACCATAAGCCTTGAGGGCAATGACTGGGTCTTGGTCATGCCCGTGCCTTTGTGCCTAGCACATAGTAGATGCTCACTAGATATTAATGGGATGACTGTGTTAGGGACACTGTTTCTTCTTCCACTTCCTCCTCTGTAGTTGACCTGGAGTTCAACCTCCTGCCATATGAGACAAGATTTACTTCTTGCAGAAAGAGGTTTGTTTTATAAGTCTTCAAGCTCAAAGAAATATCTGAAGGTAAAAGTTCAAATACTTCAGCTAGTGTAGGGGGCTTCTTCCTGCAAATAATACCTGGGAGAGGGTGATAATCTGTTCTGGGGCTGATATTGTTAAGAACCAATGTGTGTGTGTGCTGAGATGAAATGGAGGACATTTTTAGGTCCTGAGTATCCCTTTGGTCCAGTGACATAATGAACAGTGATATGATGGGCAACTGGAAAAGGAGGCAGATGTGGATGTATTGAATCTGCACTATTCTGTGGGGCTGGTAGAGGATCTCCTAATAGCAGTAGCTTTCCATGGAAGATATGTGGGGAGAGGAGAGGGAGTTCCAGGCTTATTTTGCCAGGCACCTGGCTCACACCTATAATTTCAGCACTTTGGGAGGCTGAGGCGGGAAGATCATTTGAAGCCAGTGGAGTTTAAACCCAAGGTAAGCTGTGATTGTACCACTTTACCACATCCTGAGCAACAGAGCGAGCCCTATCTATTAAGAAAAAGAGAAAAAGCTTATTTTTATTTGCTTCATTGTTCTGCCCGTTTATTTTGTGCTGATTTAATCAGCCAAGATGCTGTCATTTTATGTATGTCCCTGGGGACAGAAAAAACAGGGACAGAACACTTATTGACTACCTGTTCTATACCAGATGGTTGAGGGGTTTTATCTTGTTTAATCTTTGTAACAACCCTGTAGATTTTTATATCCTCATTTACAGATGAGAAAACTGAGATTCAAAGACATAATGTAACTTGCCAAAGACATTGTCATAATTTGTGGTCCCAGCAGTAATGTTTAATTTGTGTCTGCTCTATCATTTTCAGACTGACCCCTAACTCAATGTTTAGAGTTTGGCATCTAGAACAGGACACAGAAGAAAAGCTCAGCTTGAGCCCAGTTCAGAGGAAGGGTTAAGCAGTTGGGCTCAGAGATGAGACTAATCAAATTTAAATCCTACCCCTGCCCCTTTATGGTGTGACCTTGGCATTAGGAAGGTGCTTTTAGTTTTCAAAAATACCATAAATTTACCTTTCTAAGTAAATTAAGTTAGGTCCAAACAATATAATTAGTATTTACGCCCTCAAGACTAAGCCATTTAAAAAGAATAATACATATAAATTGAAAGAAAAAAACATTATTTTATTTTATTCTAAAATTATCACAATTACATACTAATGAGCTATCTGTGTCTATTGGGCACTGTACTACTACTTCAGTTTGGGAATCATATTGAAGACCGCCACACTCATATTCTCTCCCCTGATTTTCACGCTGAAAAAAAATCCAGATTTGCAAAGACATTGTGTCATTGGCAGGAATGTAGTGCCATCTACTGTAGAAATGGTGAACTACCGTAAACTAGTGTAATTCACACGGTGTCCCCCAATGCCAAGTACTGTGAGGTGTTACCTGAAAAATTTCCTCTAGCATTGGAATCCCTATGAGTTCACTGTGGACTTGGAGCACTTTAGTGAACAGTTTGGGAATTTTGATATTAGGGACTATCCAGGATCAGTTGGGCAATTTATCCCTTCTGTATCTTGGTCTCCTCACCCGAAACACAGGGATAGTAATACCCTGCTGATGGGATTCTCCTGAAGTCTAAATGAGAGGTTGTTTATAAAGCCCCTACACAATGGTGCTTGATGTGCTACATTAGAAACACCCAATGGAACCAACAACAACAACAAAAAACCCCAGATGTTTGAAACTCAAGTACAGATGCTAATATAATTGGTTGGAGAGGAGCCTAGGCTGGGGGGAGTTACTTCTTAATATACCCCAGGAGATTTTAATGTGCAGCCAGGGTTGAGAATCGTGGACCTAACACATAGTAAATAAGTTATTTTAAAAATAAAAGTAGACGGGGCGCGGTGGCTCACACCTGTAATCCTAGCACTCTGGGAGGCCAAGGAGGGCGGTTTGCTTGAGCTCAGTTAACTTCAAGACCAGCTGGGTATGGTGCCAGGCACTTGTAGTCCCAGCTACTCCAGAGGCTGAGGCAAGAAGATGGCTTACGTCCAAAAGTTGCTGAGCTATGGTACCACTACACTCAACCCTAGGGCGACTGAGAGAGACTCGGTCTCAAAAAAAAAAAAAAAAAGAAAGTAATATTTTTTATTATGGCTAGGCAGAAAGAATCCAAACCCAAGTATGGGAAGGCCTGGTTCCAGAATTCCTTTTCCATTTACGGACTGTGTGGTCTTAGGCAAGTCACTTACTGTCTCTTAACCTATGTTCTTCCGTGTAAAATGAGGAAAATAACTTGTGTCCAGTTTCAAGTCACAAGATTATCATGACCTGTGAAATAATGAGTGTGAAACTGTTTTTTAAACTGTATAGTACTGTACCAATGTAAGGCATTTTTTAGAAGCAGATGTAGTCTCTTTCCTCAAAGAATAATCTGGAAGGGCTTCCAGAAACCTAGGGCACTGAAAACCACTGTTCTTGGCTGGTCTGTGCATCATAGAGATACCTGCTCAACCCCAGCTGTGAAGAGGGAAAGGGATACCCCTGGCTCACTTAGGACCCCTTTGCAGGAGGTGAAGGTCAAGAGCCCACATGCATGACGGAGTCACTGCAGTACTGAAGAGTCCCAGAAAGGAGCAGCCCTGTCTCAGCCCCAGCATGGATTGGAGTATAGCCAAACCAAGTTGTTTAAGTGAATATTTACAGATTTAGTTTATTTTTATTAGCCACTGTACCATAATACATAAAGTAATTTAAACTTGGGAATTAAAGCCAGAACCAAGACTGTATATTGTAAAAACTGAAAGCTAATTTTTAATTTGTTTATGGTTCTTTGGTAATAGATCTTAGCAAAAATTTCTCTAGAGTTCTTCTTTTTAATTTTGACTTTGATTATTACATCTATATTCATACTAGGCTTATATTTCACCCATGCAAATTAGATATGCACATGTAATGAAATAGTTATTGTAATAGTTAGGAGACAAAGCACCAGTTTTAGCGAATTAGCAATAATACCTCATCCTTTTCCTCTGAACATAGCTTGAAGTCAAGGGAAATCAAGTTCCAGGCTCCCAGAGCTCTCTTTCTGCAGAGACTTTACAGAAATGCACAAAGCTTCTGTTTAGCTCCAGGTATAAGGGCAATATTACTAATATAATAGCTACCATTTATTGTGTTCCAAGTGCTTCATTTTACAAACTGCTATTCCTCACAGCATGTTAACAGAGGTTACTAGCATCCTCATTTTCTGGAAGAAGGAACAACTTCCACTGTCCACTGTCCATTGGCGGTGCCCGTAGCTCAGTAGGTAGGGCACTGGCCACATACACTGAGGCTGGCGGGTTCAAACCCTGCTGGACCAGCTAAAACAGCAATGACAACTGCAAACAACTACTTGGGAGACTGAGGCAAGAGAATCACTTAAGTCCAAGAGTTTGAGGTTGCTGTGAGCTGTGATGCCACAGCATTCTACCGAGGGTAACAGAGTAAGACTTTGTCTCAAAAAAAAAGAAAGAAAGAAAGTCTGTTCATCGTTACACATGGGATGACCGGAGAGTTTCAGCCAGGCCTTCTGTCTGCCAAACTCATGGTCATTCACTGCACTACTCAGTTGTTCTAGTTCCAATAACTTTGGCTAAGGGACTCTCTGAGACTAGTCCAAGGCCTCAGGCAGGACCATGCAGAAGTTCCTTTACCCAGAGTTTCCTGTTTCCTCCCACATGATCTGTCCTGTGGCTTCATGACCTTGGGGTTCAGGGTATAGCTGCCACCTATTCCCAGAAGTAGAATTAGGGTGCAACTAGATTAACAGGAATCCAGTGAATTGAATAAGGGGCAGAAGGGTTGGCTTTTCAGCCCATTTATTGCCAGACTTAATGGGAACCGTGTTTATAAGGCATGTGGTCCTTCCTGAATCTAGGTAGATGGGCAACCGGAGGGCCTGTCTGTAGTTGCTGGGTCTGTGCACTCAGCCAAATCATTCTGAGACAACTGTGAAAAGGGGGTTGAAAATCTCAGACAGGGTTAGTCTTCTAGCCATGTTTGTAAAAACCCCTTTCCACTTAGTGTTGCTCTGTACCTTCTGACTAATCAACAGTGATTTCTAATGCATATAGCAGACATTAAAGCTCTTCACCCAATTTTTCCTCCTCTCTGCCCTCCAGCCATTTGAAAGGATTACATTCCCTGGTCCCTTGTGATTGGGCCATGGATTACAATAGTTACAGCCAATGGAATGTTAGTGGAAGTGACATATCACTACGAGGCTGGAGCATTTTATTGACTTTGTGAGATCTTCAGTGCTCTCTTCCCTCTGCCACAGCTAGTGGTAATGCTCCAGACAGTGGCTGCTCCAGCATCCTGAGTTTGACAGTGGCCCCATCTGACCCACAGTGGACGTCCAGGATACATGAGAAATACGCTTTGTTGTGTTGAGCACTGAGAATCAGGTTTTGTTGGTGTTCTTACAGCCACTCAATAACCCAGGCTATCTGACTAGTAGAGTGTATTTAGTATTTGCCTGGCAATGTGTTCTCAGTTAAGGCGGAGTAAATGGATCGCTGAAGGAGCAGGGTGTGCAGTAGAAAGAGAAGAGACGGACAAAGTACAATTACATTTCAGCTCTGCCACTTCCAATATGTATGATTTTAAATAACTTTTTAGAGCACACCTATCGAATGGCAGAAAACAAACAAAAAACCCCTGACCATACCAAATCCTGGGAAGGATGCAGAGCAACTGGAACTGGGGGTACAGAATGGTATGGCTACTTTGGAAAACAATCTGGCAGTTTTTTATACAATTAAACATATGCTTACCATATGCCTCATCAAGCCCACTCCAATTTACCCAAGAGAAATGAAAACTTCATTTATACCAAAAACCTGTCCAGTGGCTTTATTCATAATTGCCCTAGACTGAAAAGCACCCCAAATGTCCTTCAGGTGGCGAGTGGGCAAACTACCTGCTACATCCATGCAGTGAACTACTGCTCAGCAATAAAAAGGCAGATGCTGTGGATCCAGAAACCAGGCAGGTGAACCGCAGGGGCAAAAGTGTTGTGATGTGATTCCATTCATAGCGCTATCTGGAAAAGATAAAATTATAGGAACGGAAAACATATTTAGGGTTCCCAGGATGAGGGTCAAAGGGGGGGGAGGGTGGCAGGACAATTGATGACACAAGGACAGTGCCAGGTAGTGGGGACTGTTTTATATCTTGTTTGCATTGGTCACCACATGACTATATACTGTCAAAACTCAGAACTGAATATTAAAAGGAGTGAACCTTACTGTATGTAAATAGAAATTTAAAGTGAATTAAAAACCAGACAGATGGGCGGCGCCTGTGGCTCAAAGGAGTAGGGCGTTGGCCCCATATGCCAGAGGTGGCGCGTTCAAACCCAGCGCCAGCCAAAAACTGCTTAAAAATAAATAAATAAAAAATAAAAACCAGACAGGAAAGGTCCCATTATTGTTTGATTCCATTTATATGAAAAGTCCAAAATAGACAAATCCATAGAGACAGAAAGTAGATTAGCTGTTGTGAGGTGCTGAGGGGAAGGAAGGACAGAGAGTGACTATTAATGGGTATAGGGTTTCTTTTTGGGGTGAAAAGAATGTTATGGAATTAGTAGTGATGGTTGTAAACCTTGTGAATATGCTAAGAACTAGTGAATTATATACTTAAAAATGGTTAATTCTATGGCATGTGAGTTATATCTGAACATTTTTAAGTGAATTAAAAAATTTTTTTCTCAGCCAGTTTCTCCCATTATAATTTTTTTTTTTTTGAGATAGTCTCACTGTGTTGCCCAGGTTAGAGTGCCAGGATATCAGTCTAGCCCACAGCAACCTCAAAATCCTGGGCTCAAGCTATCCTCCTGCCTCAGCCTCCCCAGTCGCTGGAACTATAAGCACCTGCCACAGAGCCCAGCTAATTTTTCTGTTTTTAATGGAGACAGGGTCTCATTTTGCTCAAGCTGGTCTTGAACCCTGGAGTTCAAGCAATCCTCCCGCGTGGGCCTCCCAAAGTGCTAGGATTACAGATGTGAGCCACCACACCTGGCCCAGCATAAAATTAACCTTCATAGGATGGTTGATAATGTTGTAGAGTACAGCCTGGTGTTTATAGTGGCTGCTCAGCCAATAGCCAGCCTCCCAGGAGTCCAGCTTTGGCTGAATTGCTCTGTGAACACTGGAAAAATCCATTTACTTCACTGAGCCTCACAGTTCTCACTTGCTAAAATGAAAGAGTTGGATTAGATGAATTCTCAGATCTTTGTCAATCTGGTAAGGACCTCTGTGGTACTCCTTGATCATGAAAACACCAAGAATAATGACTTGTGTTTGTGTAGTTCTTGCCTCTTTCAAAGCATTTTCAATTTACTTCCTTCATTTGTTATCTCACCCCACATTTCATATGTTCTGTCCTAGTGACAGTCTTTAGAAAAATGGGTGAGCTGAGGCTGAAGTGTGACAGGGCCAGAGCAGGGGAAGATGACATACTCCCACAGTAGGTCCATGGCACAGAGTTGCTGCAGAAGCCCCCGTCTGCTCATGAGCACCCACCCCTGGCCAGGACAAGTGCCAGGCCCTGCTCCTGTGCAGCGTGCAGGGTGACAGTGGCAGAGCGCAGAACATACGTGATGGGCTTATCCCAGATGTCCAGACTTGACCCTCCCCCTGCTGGCTCATGCTGCAAGGGGCCATAGAAACCCACTCTTACAGGGTGGTGATGATGGCAGTTTTCCAGACCACGTCCTACATCTACCCTCAGTCTTGGGAGAAGTATTCTTGATTTCACTGGCTACAAACTAAACAGGGCAGTATTTCACAGAGCTGCAAGACTGCAAATGTGATGTCCTTTTGCCATTTGTCAGCAAGTGGAGAGGGAGCCTTAGGGTATCCTCCTTCCCTCCTGCGCTCTCTCTCTCTCTCTCTCACACACACACACACACACACTTAGGCATGCCTGGGAGGTGGGGTGGGATTGAGTCAGTGGTTCCATAGCCTTAATGGGGGTAAAGACCACATAGGACTTATAATGGAGGGGTGATAGCAGCATGAAAGATGCTTCTTATAAACCCAAAAAGTTCTTACCTGGCCTGGAGCATTTGCCCCACCCCTGTACCTTCAAGGGGCAGAAGTATCCTCTGATCCCCTCTTACCCCCAGGTGGCTCGGGGCTGAGCTGCAGGTACACCTGTGGGAGGGGAATGGTGCTGTGGGTCAGCCAGGAGGCCCAGGTCTCCAGGCAGGAAACCCTGGGCACCCACTCACACCCACCCTGAGGACCGAGGGGTGGAGACAGGAACATGAGTAATTCCCCTTGGGCGTCCCCTTGAGGGAACCAGTGGGTGCAGGAGGGAGATACAACAGCTGTGGGAACTGCGAGGGTCTCAAGGCCTGGGAGCAAGGTGGGAGATGTCACCTCCTAAGGTGCCCTTGAACTGATTAGGCAAGTCAGAAGCAACCCCTGGGGTGGAGGGAGGCCTGGGGCAGTGAGGTGGGCCTGAAAGTAGCCCCTCCTGGGCTGGACCCTACCCTTTCCCTACTTCTCCCAATGGTGGGCCTTCACTCCAGAAAGAAACCCCAGGCCCCCTCTCTTTCTCTTACCTCTGTTCTAACACAGCAGCCTGCTTGTGCCCTGTGGTCTGGTAGGAGGCAGGAGCTAGGCAGGCAGGGAGGGGGGGGCTATTGCCCTTCTGAACCTGGAACATCTTCTTTCTGCCTTCCTGGAACCCTTTGGACTAAAATATACCCCCCGCAGCAATTCCCAGGCCAGGCAATGCACAGGCCAGGCTGGGGGCCTGCCCTGGTGTCCTGGGCCCACATTGCAGTACCAGCACCCCATGTCCCTCTGCTTTCAAGCCCCAGGCAAGAGGCAAGAGTGGGTTGGGGTGAAGGCCAGGGTTTGTTGTGGCTCTGATAATGTCAGGGCCTCTTAGGCAAGAGAAAAGTGCAGCTTGCACATTGCTTACATTTTTCTTATGAGGCCACACTGGGGAATGGTTGGAAATAAAAACAAGGGAGGGTGGGCACTGCAGCCTCAGAGACAGGCTGTTGGTGTCCCCTGAACCCCTGGGGGGTAAGGGGAGGGTATTGGGGTGGGGTCCAGGGCAGAGTGTGCTATGGGCCTGGGTGGAAGGAATTGCTGTGTCTTGGCCTGGGCGTTCCTGGATCAGGGACTCCCACGGCTGTGCCAGCTCTGCGTGAGCCCAACTTCTCCTTCAGAGGAGGTGCAGAGGCATGCACAGCCATGCAGAGCATGGCAAAGCTTTCAGGCCACTGTGTCCCCACTTAGCTTTGGGAGATTCCTTCCAAGACGCTCAGTGGATGCTTGAAACTGAATCCTGTGTATACTAGGTGTATGTTCTTTTGATCTGATGATCCAGATGGCTCCTAAGTGACTAATGTACAACCTGTAGACAATATGCATATGTTGGAAAAAGGAATGATTCACGACCTGGGCAGAATAGAGCAGAATGGCTTGAGATTTCATCCTGTCACTCAGAAAGGCACATAATTTCAAACATACAAATTGGTTTTTTCCCTGAAATTTCCCATGTAGTATATTTGGACCTTGGTTGATTGATCGCAGGTAACTAAAACTGCAGAAAGCAAAACTTCGGGTAATAGGAGAGTACTGTATTTAAGCCCAATAGATCAGGGCTGGGACAAGGAGGGGTGCCGGGGACACTGCTCCCTCCCAGCAGCCCCATCCTGGGGAAGTGGGTGGCTGGCAGGGGTGGAGAGAGATCCAGACGTGGGGCCTTGCCTCCTGCATGGGCCTGTCCTCTCTGTCTGCTAAGCAGGAGTCAGGGTAGGGGACAGCTCCCCAGCAATCTATATGATTCCTTCCCCAAGTCCCACCTCTCTCTGGCCTAAAGCACTTACAGTTACACTTTCTTTTTTTCTGCCCTTTGTTCTCTTTTCTGACACACTCCAGGCTGCTTTACCTTAGGGTTCCTAAATGCAGAAGGGAGAGTAGAGATACCAGGTAGTCAAAACAGACTTTTAGGAACTGAAGTTGTGTAATAGTTCCCTAAGATCTTGAGTGCTTCCTTCTCAGATTTGCAACAGCTTTTGCTTCAGAGTGTCTGAGTGAGAAGTTCCCAGGTCTCCCTTCACTCAGCCAGGGGATGTTTCTCCCCTACCGGCCCTGCCCTGACAATGCTAAACACCCATCTGTCCTGGCTCCCTTTCCCCCTCCCCACCACTGACAGATCACTGACTTCTTCATTTGCATTTTAGCCAATCAGAGCTGTTCTGTTGCCATTGTATCAGCCGGTTCACTGATGTTCCATACTAATTGTGTGTCCTTCCATACTAATCGTGTGTCCGTCCTCATTAGGATGTGATTCCATTTTCAATCAGCCTTTCTCTCCATTTCTTATGTAGCAAGAGTGTGTTTCTATAGGGTGGCCTTTCAAATAAAGAGACAGTGATATTCTGAAGGACTGCTGGATTTGGGGCAAAAGAAAGCCTTTGGGTAATACCTGTGAAGGTTCTATTTGGCTCCTGCTGGCTGGTAGCGCAGGGTGAAGGTCAAGGCTGAGGTGATGTAGATTACACTGGGGGAGGTTCAGGCCTGGGCACCAGGTGGACTAGCTTCTAGCCTCAGCTCTGGGTTGATCACAGAACCTTCTCTCAAGCTTCCTATGCTTTGGTTTCTGTGGAGAAACCAAACATGGAGATAACATTACCTGTCTGGCCCAACCCATAGGCTGTGGAGTGAAGGTGATATGCCACCCCGGGTGGCCTCCTAGCTCACACCACCTCAGCTCTTTGCCCATATTTTCTCCTCAGAATGTTCTCTCTAGTCCCCCTCCCTTCCTAGATCCTAACTCCTCTTCAAAGACTCAGTGTAGTTTTTTCTCCTCTATGGAACCGTCCCTGAATAGCGCAGCTGATAGTGTTGTGTCTCTTCTTTCAACTTCTATTACACTCATAGTTGGCACTACCCAGTGAGCATGTAATTCTTATATCAGGATTTCTCAACTCAGCACTATTGACATTTTGAGCTGTATAATTCTTTGTTGTGGGGGTTACCCTGTGCATTCTCAAGTTCTCAGCAGCAATGTTAGATGCCAGCAGCACCCCTTCGGTGACAACAAAAATGGCCAAGTAAATCCTGGCGGCAAAATTCCTCCCAGCTGAGATTCACTACTTTATGTTGTTATTTAACTTTTAATGTTTTATTTCCCTGCCTAGATTCTGTTTTGTGCCCTCGCATGAGTAATGCACTGTTACATGTCATGTGCTTCATAATTATCTGTTGAACAAATCAATATGCTCTTTTCAAGCATTAAAGGTACAAGTAGGTTGGGTACAATGGCTCATGCCTGTAATCCTAGCACTCTGGGAGGCCAAGGTGGGAGAATTGCTTGAGGTCAGGAATTCAAGACCAGCCTAAGCAAGAGCAAGACCCTGTCTTCAAGGAAAAAAAAATTAGCTAGGCATGGTGGCATTCACCTGTAGTCTAGCTACTAGGGAGGTTGACATAGGATTGCTTAAGCCCAAGAGTTTGAGGTTGCAATGAGCTACAATTCCTCCACTGCACTCTAGTCCTAGTGACAGACAGAGTGAGGCTCTGTCTCAAAAGTGGGGGGGGGGGTAGAATATAAGTTATAACTATCTTTAGGCCTAAGTTACACTTTTATGAGTTGGAGATATTCACATTTGTTTCTAGATAATCAATATACTCTCTTCCCACAATTAGATGATGAGAAGTACTTGTTAGTAAGGGACTTTGCTGTGTCTCCTGCAGAAATTTTGTTATATTAAATGTAACCACAACACTGTAGTCCCAGTTATTTGGGAGGCTGAGGCAAGAGGATCAGTTGAGCCCAAGAGTTTGAGGTTGCTGTGAGCTATGATGATGCCATGGCACTCTACCAGGTTAATGGAGTGAGACTATCTTAAAAAAAATAAGAAAATAAAAATAAATAAATGTAGCCATAACAGAAAAATTTCCAAGCTAAAATCCACCTATTTCAAGTGATATTTGTTTACTTGGATCAAAATCTGAATCAGAAAATAATCTGAACAATCCTTGCAATCCTTGCGGCTTGTGTTAGGTTCCCCGCTGATGTGTCAAGTTCTGCAAGCTAGAAGAGGAAAGTTACTAGGAAGATATTTAAAAGAACCCCTGCCCAAGAAATCTCTCTGGTTTTCCTTCCTTCTTTTTGGCCTTCAGAATCTTCATTTGTGCCTCTCCCCTTCTTTTAGCTCTGCCCAGGCAGTTGGAGTTGTTAGAAAGGGCTCAAGTGTTAAAGTAAACAGGCCAAGGGGCTTACCCCAGCTCCAGCAATCATCATTCTCTGACTGTAGACAAACTGCTTAACTTTCCTGAGCTTCTGTTTTCTTGCCTGAGAAATTGTCATAAGAAAGGGGATGCAAAGTGCTTAGCCTTCCATCTTCCCATATTGTGGGTAACTCAAGGGCAAGAACCATATCTAATGCCTCTTTGGACCCCTCTAACACCTAACATGGTGCCTTGCCCATAGTAGATGTTCCATCAAGCTTTGATAAAAGGATGCCCAGAGAAGTCTGGAAGATGAGGGAGTGCAGACAGATCAGTGCCTGGACTGACCACCATCCCTCTATATGTTAATTGCATCTTACCTCTGTAACTATATATATACATATTTCTTTCTTTCTTCTTTTTTTTTTAAGAGAGTCTCAAGCTGTCACCTTGGGGAGAGTGCCATAGCATCATCATAGCTCACAGCAACCTTCAACTCTTGGGCTCAAGCCATCCTCTTGCCTTAGTTTTTTGTATTTTTAGTAGAAATGGGGTCTCTCTTTTGCTCAGGCCGGTCTTGAATCTGTGAGCTCAAGCAATCGACCCGCCTCAGCCTCCCAGAGTGTTAGGATTATAGGGGCAAGCCAGTGTGCCTGGCCCTGTAACTATATTTCATTTATATACTTTTTTCAAGTTGGAAAGGACTTGCTACATTGTCTTTACCAATACTCTCATTTCTTAGATGAGGAAACTGAGGCCTGGTGAGGATACATAGTTCTTTCATAGATAAAAGATCAGTCCCTTGTTCTGATGCCTTTAAGAAGATTAAAAAGTCAGTGTTTTTAATCTAGCTACTTTCTTCCCATGATTCCTCTAGACCAAGATCTCTAGATCTCAGCAATATTGAGATGTGGGGCCAGATAATTCTGTTATAAAGGGCTGCCCTATACAGTACAGGAAGTTTAGCAGCACCCCTGGCCTCTACACGCTAGAGCAGTGATTTTCATTTTAAAGATTATTAAACATTTTAGAGATTATTAATTGGATTATCTTTGAAGGAAGTTCAAAGTATGATAACTATATTGTTTTTTTTTTTTTTT
>NW_003852432.1:922414-965823 GCF_000181295.1 Otolemur garnettii
TTTTTTTTTTTTTTTGATCAACATAATTTAAGAGTGCTGTGAAAGCTTTAACTATAGGTTCAAGTATGCTGTGAGATTAAAAAAAATGTCAAAAAACAATGCACTATGGGTGGCACCTGTGGCTCAGTGGGTAGGGGGCTGGCCCCATATTCTGAGGGTAGCGGGCTCAAACCCGGTCCTGGCCAAACTGCAACAAAAAATAGCCAGGCATTCTGTTGGAGCATGTAGTCCCAGCTACTTGGGAGGCTGAGGCAAGAGAATCACCTAAGGCCAGGAGTTGGAGGTCGCTGTGAGCTGTAACGCCACAGCACTCTACCGAGGGTGATAAAAGTGAGACTCTGTCTCAAAAATAAAAAGAAAGAAAGAAAGAAAAGAAAAGAAAGACAATGCAGCAGAGGCTTGTAATACACCCTTTCTCCCCTTAGATATTATAAAGACTAAAGGGCTCTTTTCATACTAATAGACATGAAAAGAGCCCCTTAGTTTTGATAATAAAAAGTCTCTCCATACGTTGCCAAATGTCCCACGGAGAACCACTGGTCTAGATATATCTGTAGGTACAATCCTTTCAAAAAATGCTGAGGTCCTCAGGTTATTTCCTCATAATATAGTTGTTTTAATGAATAGTTTGCCGGCAAATCTCATTTGTGGCCAGCAAGCTCTGCAGATAAGACAGAGCGACTCTGTAGTGAGTGCCAGGTCTCATCACTACTCAAGCCCTCTCATTATGTCATTACATATGTGTGTTCATTTATTTATCACACTCTACCTTTCAAGAGCCTTTAAAGCGGCCCCAACTCATCTCTTTTTTGGAACATCTGGTCATATCTGTACATTGCCCAGGCATCTGGGCTGTGTGGAAGTGTGTCCATCCCTGTCAGAACCCTTCCCACATTTTATTCTGATTTTGCCTATTTTTTTTTTCTGTCCCACTATACTTTAAGACCCATGACAGTAAAAACAATGACTGTCTTGTTCACCATTGTATTCCCCAGCATCTAGTTGGCACATGGGAGGTGCCCAATAAACATTTGTTGAATGATTATGTAATAAAAGTTATATGTTTTATTTATAACTGTGGGTCAAAGATACAGAAATTAGCTACTTTGTACCCTAAAATACAGCTTACAGATTATTTATTTTAGTTTACAATAATCATTGCTTGTGTTTTTTCAGAGCCTCCTAGGTACCTTTACATGTGTTATCTTACTAATCACGAAGCAACTTTATTGAAAAATGAGAAATTGGCTCGGCGTCTGTGGCTCAAGTGGCTAAGGCGCCAGCCACGTACACCCAAGGTGGTGGGTTCGAATCCAGCCTGGGCCCACCAAACAACAATGACGGCTGCAACCAAAAAATAGCAGGGCGTTGTGGCGGGCACCTGTGGTCCCAGCTACTTGGGAGGCAGAGGCAGAAGACTCGCTTGAGCCCAGGAGTTGGAGGTTGCTGTGAGCTGAGATGCCATGGCACTCTACCCAGGGGGACAGCTTGAGGCTCCTGTCTCAAAAAAAAGAAAAATGAGAAATTAAGGCTCGGAGAGAGTTTATGACTTGGGCGATTATGTATAAGAAGCCCCTATTTGGACCTAGGCCCACCTAACTGCAGGACCTGGCCCTAGTCTGCCTTGATATATGAGGATTATTTTTAAAGCTCATGAAAAATGCATATTTTGAAAAAACTATGCATGGATTTCAAAAGTTTTTGCACCAATATAAACTCCTACTAACTTGTTAAAACATTTCTGAACAGGATCTAGTCTGAGGCACTAAGAAGGATAAGGCATTAGTATGAAAAGAGCTCCTATCAGAACATGAATTCTGCTAAAATTGAAGGAAGAACATACATTAAATTTGTGGTGAAGAATGGTGAAATCATTGGTGCTTTAGGAAAAATTTATGGGGACAATGTCCCAAAGAAATCAGCAGTTTACAAATGGATAACTCATTTTAAGGAGGGACAAGATAATGTTGAAGAGGAAGCCTGCAGTATCAGACCACCAGCATCAATTTGAAAGCAAAAAATTAAACTTGTTTGCACGCTAAATGGAGAGAAATGATGATTAACAGCAGAAACAACAGCCATAGCCATCTCAATCCACTCAGCTTACACAATTCTAACTGAAAACTTAAAATTGAGCAAACTTTCCAAACCATGGGTGCCAGAACTGTTGCACCAGATTAGCTGTAGACAACAGCAGAACTTTCAATGTAGATTTTCAACAAGTGTGATCAATATCCTGAAACATCTCTTTGAAGAATTGTAACTGGAGATGAACCATAGCTTTACCAGTATGATCCTGAAGACAAAGGACAAAGTGATGGCTACCGAGAGTTGGAAGTGGTCCAATCAAAGGAAAAGCAAAAAAGTCAAGAGCAAAAGTCATGACAACAGATTTTTGTGATGCTCAAGACATTTTGCTTGTTGACTTTCTGGTAGACCAAGAAACAACATCTGCTTATTATCAGAGTGTTTGGAGAAAGTTAGCCAAAGCTTTAATAGAAAAATACCTGGGAAATCTTTACTAGCGAATCATTCTCCACCATGACAATGCTCCTGTTTGTTCCTCTCATCAAATGAGCGTAATTTTGTGAACACTTTCATGGGAATCATTAGGTATCCACCTTACAGTCCTGATTTGGCTCCTTTTGACTTCTTTTTGTTCCTTAATCTTTAAAAATATGTAAAGGGCACTCATTATTTTCTGACTGAATTGACATGGTTAAATTCCCAGGATGCTCAGTTCTTCAGGTATGGGCTAAATAGTTGATATTATCACTTACAAAAGTGTCTTGAACTTGACAGAGCTTATATTTATTTATTCTGAGACAAGGTCACATTTTGTACCTGGGCTAGAGTGTAGTGGCGTTGTCATAGCTCGCTACAACCCCAAATTCCCAGGCTCAAGTGATCCTCCTGCTTCAGCCTCCCAAGTAGCTGTGCCACCACACCTGGCTAATTTTTCTATTTTTTGTAGAGATAGGGTCTTGCTCTTGCTCAGGCTAGTATTTTTATCTTTTAATTCAATTTCCCATGAATTTTTTTTTTTTTGAGATAGAGTCTCACTTTATCACCCTGGGTAGAGCGCTGTGGCATCATAGCTCACAGCAATCTCAAATTCTTGGGCTCAGGCTCAGCGCCTGTGGCTCAAGTGGCTAAGGCGCCAGCCACATACACCTAACGTGGAGGGTTCGAATCCCCAGCCCGGGCCCACCAAACAATAATGATGGCTGCAACTAAAAAATGGCCAGGCGTTGTGGCAGCTACTTGGGAGGCTGAGTCAGGAGACTCGCTTGAGCCTAGGAGTTGGAGGCTGCTATGAGCTGTGATGCCATGGCACTCTACCCAGGGGGATAGCTTGAGGCTCCATCTCAAAAAAAAAAAAAATTCTTGGCTCAAACGATTCTTTTGCTTAGCCTCCTAAGTAGCTGGGACAATAGGCACCTGCTACAACGCCAGGCTATTTTTAGAGACGGGATCTTGCTCTTGCTCAGGTTGGTCTCAAGCCTGTAAACTCAGGCAATCTACCCGCCTCGGCCTCCCAGGTTGCTAGGATTACAGGCGTGAGCCACCGCGCCCAGCCCAAATTTTTGTTTTAATTTTAAAATTGCTTTTGACACATTCTTGCACTGTCGCCCAGGCTGGAGTGCAGTGGCATCAGCATAGCTCCCTGCAACCTCAAACTTCTAGGCTCAAGTGATCTTCCTGCCTCAGCCTCCCAAGTAGCTGGGACTACAGGCATGTACGGCTTTGCCTGGCTAATTTTTCTACTTCTTGTAGAGAAGGGGTGGGGAGACAAGATCCCAGGAGAACCCCTGCTTCTGGAATCACTCGGGGCTCCCTTCCTCTTCTAGCTTTTTTCAGACTGGACTAGGAGAAACTGGAAGGTCTGGACCGAGGGGAAGGGGCGAGGGACCTTTCTAATACTACCCTCGGAGACACATCCCCTCGGTCTTCGGATTAACCTTGGGGAACCAGGGATGGAAGAGACACTTTGAGTCCCCCCTCTACTCGTAGAGGAGAGGGAAGTGCGCGGAGCCAAGGGCGGAGCTGGGCGAACTCCTGGATACGCCCTCCTTTAGCACGCCCCGCCCTGGGCAGCACGCCCCGCCCGCTGCGCCCCGCCCCCTCCGCGGGACCCGACTGGGCTGCGCGCACTGCCCAGCCGGGGCCCGGGAGCCTCCAGGCGGAGAGGCTCCCACCCTCCCTGAGCAGCGACCTCCGCATGGAGTGGCCGCTCGCTCTGTCATCGGGGTCGGGGCCGCTCTCGCTGCCGGTGCTTGGAGGTGGAGACGCCGCTGTTCTGGAGCCCGGAGTCCGGCAACACTCGGGACACGAGACAGCGGCGCAGCGGTACAGTGCCCGCCTGCTGCAGGCCGGCTACGAGCCCGAGAGGTGACGCCCAGGGCAGAGCGCGCGGGGCGCATCCGGGGCGGGCGGCTTAGGAGAGCGCGGCGGCTCCGGGAACCCGCGGCGCTGCGGGAGAGGGGAGGGGCAGGCCCCCCCATACCCTTCCTCTCCTACCGCCTCAACCTCTAACTTCCTGAAACGCCACGCTCTGGGCTTTGGTTGGGGGATCCAGGCTGATACAGTGCAAAGGATTCGGTGCTGCGTTGCACAGGAGAGCAGGGGACAGGGAGCGAGCAGGTCGTTAAAACGTTCCTTAAAATCTTAGCCGTGGATTACACACCCAAAGGCACCCAGTCCAAGTGGCTCCAACTCGTGGGGTTCAGATAGGTTGTTGGAGTCCCTGGCCAACTTTGCTAACTCCTCCTTAGCTGTTTCCTCCTAGAACTACCTTCACTAGTCTTACTGGCAGGAGTAGGTGTCCAGATGGGTGGCCTCTGCAGGGCCAGGTGAGGACACTGTTCCCTCCTTACCATGCACTGAGGTCAGATGAGGCTGCCGGGGCAGCTCATCTCAAACTCTCTCTGAAGACTCCGATCCCCATACTGGGGTATGTATGGCATAAGGGGCACTGGAGGGAGAGTGGGATAGTGAGCTGGGTCCCAGAGGTACTGGCTGAAAAGGAGACAGCGGCTAATCTCTGGATTGCATCGCAGCTTGAAATGCAATCCCACTGTCCTTCCGGTTCAGGGGATTTGGACTTCTTTCTCTGCCCCATCTGCTGGTGCTCAGCAGCTTGGGGAGGTGACCTGGCATCTGGGTTTGGGGGGGTGGTCTGGGGGAATTAGCTTGGCAGCTCTGCCCAGGGGCTGGCTGCTTATGTAAGAACTTTTAACGGCTTAAGGGGCTGCAGGGCAGCCAGTCTGCCAGGTAAAACCTGGTCCCTCTTGTCCTAGAAGTCCTCTCTAGAATTGACACAGGCTTAGGCAACCCCTCTATTTCCTCCTATCCTAGAAATCCAGTTCCTGAGGCTCAAGGCCCAGGGTGATCAGGAAGGATGAGGGCAGAGGAGACAGGCTGGGGCACTTGCAGGCTGGATGGGTAGTTAGAGCAGTTATTGCAAAGGCCTCCCTTCAGAGTTCATGCCAGGCCCTTGCAGGTGTACCTCTTCTCCAAGTTGTACTTCTGCAGCAAGGGGCCATCCCTATCCCACAGCCACATTTTTGCTCAAAAGAGTCTGTATAAACCTGAGACCCAGCCAGGTGGTATAATGAGATTCAAAACCTGCCTGCTAGTCCTCCATTTGCCTTCACCAACCTGGAGCTATGGGAAGAGGGCAGGGTTCCATGGGGAATGCTAGGTTTGAGTCCAGTGTTAGTGTTCTCTAGCTTGAACTTGGGCAAACCATGACCCTGTTCCAGCTTAACAATGCTAATATTATTACCTCTTCTTCCCTCAAAAGTGTTTTGAAATCTTGTTCCTTCAAAAAGCTCCAGGCCAGACAAAGACATCTGGATCCCTGCCTGGCCCTCTGTACCTAGCTGGGCACCACTTCTCTACTAGCTTGAGGAAGGGGCTTAGACCAGCTCACCTACCCTGACAGCTGGCTGTGAAGTGGGGAGTCTCAGGGGACCAGCAGCTCTTCCTCAGGCTGAGGAGTCCTACTGGTTGCCTGGGTGTCTCCTCCCCATGGAGGAAGCAGCTGGGGAAGATCAGGAAGAGAGAGGAGGAAAAGGGGGGGAGGTGGATTAACAGCGTCTCTGGAAAAGGACAGCCTAGCTCAGGGCTGAGCCTGCAGCTTAGAGTGAGGAGGCAAACTGACACAGGTCACAATGAGGGGTCAGGGGAGCAAGAAAAAGGGAATGGGGTCCTGAAGTCTGTAATCACTGGGAAGGTGACCCTCTCCTCAACTTGGCCTGGCAGGCTCTTCCTTTGGATCCCAGAGTTCTAGGCTGGGGCATATGTCACATTAAGGTCACCTGAGATGGCAGAACCTAGCTGTTCTCTTGGGCCCCAGCCCTAGGGGAACCCTGAGTAGTAACCTAGGCATTCTGGACACGCTGTAGGGGATGGTGACCCACAGCAACTCCCTTAGAGACCCAGAGAGACCACTGGGGCAGCCTCTGCTCTGTGCCTGCTACTGGATAGCCCTGTCCTTCTATGGCCAGAAAGGTGCCCCAGGGGCAGCCCTAAATGGCCAGAGTCTCACTGCTTTGCTCCAGGCAGCCAGCATGCACCTCAGTATACTCTCCTGCCTCTCCCCCTATGGCCTAGGCTCCCTGCCTGGCTCTACGAATACTAAAGGTTCAGAGGTTCTTCCCAGGCATCCTAGCAAGATGGCCCCAGCCCCCACGCAGCAGAGCACCCCAGCATGACTACTCCCTCCCTTCTAAGGCCAGAGGCCCCCATTGGGAACACTCCAGGGAGCTCCACTGGTGGGGAAGAAAGTTTAGGGGGATGTGATGTCCCTGTCCCCACATAAGGGTAAAGTCTCTTCTCACACTCTCTGCCAGACTGGTCTTATGGCTTGAGCTCCTTGGGAAGCCTCCCCTCTGCACACACATTGAACAGTCTGTGTTTTCCTGGCAGGATCCCGGGGGCATCCATGGGCATCCCAGAGAGGCTTGTGGCTTAGAGGCCAAACATCCCCTGGGCCTGCCTGCAACCACACTACTGAGAGGTAAACAAACAGCCTCCCAGGGCCACAGACAGCCACCATGCCAAGGAGAGGACTGTGTCCCTGCCCCACGTGTTCTCTCACCTCACCAAGAAGTGAGCTGTGGGGACCACAGGAGGACACCATGATGAGGCTGTGGAGTTTGGGTGGGGGGACCCACTCTCTAGCTTTTGATCAAGGAGGAACACTGGCAGTTCTGGCACATGAGAGGGAAGGGTCTGCCTCCTACCATCCTGCCTTTCCCCATAAAGGATCAATTTGCTACCTTATCTTACCCCCCCCCACCCCATGTAAAAATTTGGGTCTTGCTGGGCACCCAGGGCCACTAACTTCTGCTTTGGGAATTTTTCAGAAGTTCCCTAGCCTATTCTCATTTCTATTCGTACTTGTCTAAGCTAGGCCTGTGAAGGTTCCTTCATCTTACCACCAGCCTACCCTCTCAAATAAAAACAAACTTTCCTCTTTGGGGTAGAATCCCTGGTATCTACACCATTTTCTGAGCTGGGGATAGGACTGTCTGACTGAAGCATTGGACAAGAGTCCAGAGCAGTATCCTTCTCCTCTTTTGAGCTGTAGGTTTGCATCTGTAAAGTGGGGGAATACCTAATTGGCAATTAATTG
Organism: Otolemur garnettii; assembly: GCF_000181295.1. Taxonomy (NCBI): domain Eukaryota; kingdom Metazoa; phylum Chordata; class Mammalia; order Primates; family Galagidae; genus Otolemur; species Otolemur garnettii. The sequence continues at coordinate 930,057 of NW_003852432.1, forward strand.
ATAGTGAAGTGAATGGGATCATTTATGAAAAATGCTTTGTCAACTGCAGAGGGCTCCAAGGCCACCAAAGTTCAAGGAGTGTCACTGTTAAGAATATCGGGCCGCCTAAACATGATGTCTTGGTGGGCGTAGGGGTCCAACTTCAAAATCCTGTGTGTTTGGGATGTGTGAGCTCAGACCAATTTCTCAGGGATCCAGGCCTTGATAGGGTCCAGGGATTAGTACTGCGGAAAGGCAGGACCATGTTAGAGGTACCCCTGGGAGTGGGGAGTACGGCAGGAGGGGATTCAAGCAGGCTGGGGCCCAGCGGCCTGGGGTGGCTCGGGCTGGCAGCGAACCCAGTAGGCGCGCGGCCGCTGGTCCCCGAACGCGGCCAAGAGGAGCGGCCGAGGGGGGCGTGTCCAGGCCTGGCTCAGGCCCCTCCCCCCTGGACTCCCTAAAACCCGGCGAACCAGGTGGCGGTGCCACTGCAGGAGGCCCGAGGCGTGCGCACCACGGTAGCGGCGGCGGCAAGGACAGCCGCTGTTGGGCCAGGCTCCTTTGGGCTCTTTGTGCGGCGCGGAGCGGAGGCGGTCTCGGGGGCGGGGCGGGAGGGGAAGGCCCGCCCCCGGCCCTCCCGGCCCGCGGCGGCAGCGTGTCCGCGGCGCGGCGTCAGCAGCAGCGGCAGCCACAGCAGCGGTGGCAGCAGCAGCGGGGCGGCCCGCACTGGTGTTTATGTCGGGTCGCGGGGTCTCCCAGCAGCATGGCGGACTACCTAATCAGCGGCGGCACCGGCTACGTGCCCGAGGATGGGCTCACCGCGCAGCAGCTCTTCGCCAACGCCGACGGCCTCACCTACAAGTAAGCGCGGGGAGCCGAGGCCCCACTTGGTGCGCACATCAACGCCTGGGATTCCCCCGGCCCAGCCCTGAGAGCGCACGGCTCTCCCCTCGCAGGCGCCACGTTTCCTGGCCCAGTACGAGTGACTTGGAGGGGGGTGGCGGGCTGGGGGGGATGGCCAGGGGAAGGAAGGAGGCCCGCGCTGAGAGCAGAGAGACGTGGCACAGTGACATCGCGGCCCTCAGCGCCCTGCTCCGTTTCTGGCCAGATCTGGGTTTGGCCTGCCCTCCTTCTCCTCTCGTGGACATGGAGGGGCCTTGGGGCGAGTACGAACTTGTGGGCATCCTGGGAAGACTTCCTAGCCATTGGTCCAGAACACCCTCTCCCAGCCTCACCACGAGGGCAGAAGGGGCTGTGGCAGCTGCTTGAGCGTTGCTCCCCTGGAGAGGCTGGGCTGGGTGGTCACAGGCCTGGCTCCTTTGCTCCACTTCCCAGTCCAACCCTCCTTCTACTTGTGTACTTGTCTGCCCACAGGTTGGTATGGTGCACCCCCTCTCAATCCCCCTCCGCGCAAGTATTCTGTGACTGCCACTCCCAAACCCACCCCATGCAGGATTTTGGAGGAGGATGGATACCTTACTGGTCTGCCTCTGGCTTAGTTTGCCTTCTCTTATGGGCCCTAGGCCAGTTGTCCTGCCAGCTGCAGACCTGGCACTAGCGCTGACTACTGGCTGCAGGATAGTGTCCCTGCCAGGAAGGAGCATCGGGAGTGGGTGGAGAGGGAATGCTGGCTAACCAAGAGCATCCCTTGACTGTCTCCTTCCTTTCCTACCTTGGATTGTAAGCACTTCTGCTTAGTACGCAGTGTCTCTAAACATTGGATACCCAGTCGCTCCTCAGGACCATCTCCTACCTGCCATAGGTCAGGATTGTATATAATACCAAGAAAGTGCGAAAAGTTCCAAATACCAGCATTTCCTCTCTGCCATCTAAGTGAGCCACTAAAACCTTCTTGCTTGGGTGGTGCCTGTGGCTCAAAGGAGTAAGATGCCGGCCCTTCTTGCTTTACAGCAGAAGGACTGCCAAGGAGTGGGAACAGCTGAAATTCTTTGTTTCCTTGGTGGGTTTGGTGATGGGAGAGAGTACATCTTTGCATCACTGGAGCCTTCTGGGGAAACTCCTAGTAGTTTCTCTAGGCCTTGGAACAGATTAATGACCACATTCTCATCCACCCTATGGCTTTTACTTCCTGCACTAGGGATGCTTGCTGCTTTGCTTAGCCCAGTTCAGAGTGTTCCTGAAGCATGGGGTATTTGTTTTTGGGTGTGTCTGTCAAGACCTGCTGTGATTTCAGGCAGCTTGAGCCTGTGAGGCCCCTGGGCTATGGCACTACCATAGATGTGCCAATGCAGGCCTCCCCTTCTGGGATGCACCATGGCCATGGCCTATGAGAGTGTTGGCAGCTGCCACACTTTACTGGGGCCTCCATGCCCTGGATCGAACTGCAGGGCCTCCCTCCTCCCCTCTCTTATCCCAACCATGTTTATTGATTACCTCAGTCCCAAGTGCCTGCTCTGTTAGAACATGCCCTGTGCTTGGCCCCCTGAGGACCCTCCATGCTTTCTGAACCTTGTGTGACTCAGCAGCCCAGACACTGTGGTGTGCAGCTTGTCCTGTGCTGGGTTACGTTCATTCCATGTTGCACTACAGGATTGTTCTTGGGTTCCTTCCCTGTGTTTAATTATTGCCTCTCCCTATGAAGATTGAGAAGTTAGGCCAGGCTCAGTGGCTTATGCCTGTAATCCTAGCACTCTGGGAGGCCGAGGCAGTGGATTGCCTGAGCTCACAGGTTCAAGACCAGCCTGAGCAAGAGGAAGGCTCTTTCTCTAAAAGTAGCCAGGTGTTGTGGTGGGCACCTGTAGTCCCAGCTACTTAGGAGGCTAAGACAAGAGAATTGCTTATGTCTAAGAATTTGAGGTTGCTGTGAGCTATGATGCCATAGCACTCTACCAAGGGCAACAAAGTAAGATTCTGTCTTTGATATATGTGGCACTTGACAAACTCTGAGCCCTGAAGGCAATGGATGTTTGGGGCGAGCTGCCTTCATGGTACCTCAGCTACAAAGACCTGTCTTTGGCTCTCGATCTCTGAGCCAGAGTCAGAAAGACACTAGTAGACAGCATGGGACAAGTTCAGCCCTGATGGGGTAGCAGGGATCAGAGGGTTCCAGCTAATGCTCCTCTGGTCTTTTCTCCACACCCATGCTACCTCCCCTTGCAGGGGCCCTGTGGGCCACTCCTCCCCACCAATAACTCTCCCCTTTTTGTCTTCACAGCGACTTCCTGATTCTCCCAGGATTCATAGACTTCATAGCTGATGAGGTGGTGAGTACCTCTTCCTTTGACAAGGGGGCAAGGGTTGTGTATGTGGTGGAAGAGGTTGACTTCTTGTTCAAGAGCAGGGTGTAGGAGAGATTTTTCTTGGGAATGTGGTGGATGTAGCCTTTATGTTGCCAGGGACCCTGGCACTGTGTAGTGTTATGCCTGATGGGCAGAGGTAACTATGGGAATTCAGGAGGTATCCTGGTACAGGGCTAAGTGACAGAGCCTGTGGTCAGGGCTCAGAAAAGGCCCCAGGTGGCACTTGAGTATGGCTACCTTATTGTAGACCATAAGGATTGAATTTTGTCTGAAATGCTGAGCAAGGACATGAGAGAAGCCAGGGAAATTATGTAGACTTTGGATACAATGAGTGGACTTGTTTGCTGGTTCACAATGTATAAGAACTAGAGAGAAGGGCGGCGCCTGTGACTCAGTGAGAGTAGGGCGCTGGCCCCATATACCAAGGGTGGCGGGTTTGAACCCAGCCCCTGCCAAATTGCAACAAAAAAATAGCCAGGCGTTGTGGCAGGCATCTGTAGTCCTAGCTACTTGGGAGGCTGAGGCAAGAGAATTGCCTAAGCCCAAGAGCTGGAGGTTGCTGTGAGCTGTGATGCCACAGTACTCTACCAAGGGTGAAAAAGTGAGACTCTGTCCCTAAAAAAAGAAAGAAAAGAAAAAGAAAAGAACTAGAGAGAACTGAAGGAGTTAGATTTTGGACAAATACAAGGAAATACTGCCTTACTTTTCAGGCAATGAGCCAAATCAATGAACAATTAAAAGCAGGGTATCCATAAAGTCCGTGTATATTTTAAAATTGCACATTATTTTGAGGAGGAGCAGGAGAAAAAAAACCACACACAAACTTTATGGCCACCCTGTATATGACACACTCAAAAAAGCCAAAAGGAGGTAGTGAAGATGGCATAAGTCATTGCAAGAAAAAGTTTGGGCCAGATGAGGCAGCTCATACCTGTAATTCTATAGCACTCTGGGAGGCTGCAGTGGAAGAATCACTTGAGCTCAGGAGTTCAAGACCAGGCTAAAGGAAAGTGAGACCCCATCTATACTAAAAATTCAAAAAATTAGCTGGGTGTTGTGGCAGGCACCTGTAATCCTAGCTACTCTGGAGGCTGAGGCACAAGATCACTTAAGTCCAGGAATTAGAGATTGCTGTGAGCTAGACTGAAGCCATGGCACTCTAGCCTGGACAACAGAGTGAGACTCTGTCTCAAAAACAAAAAAAGTTCCATGATTCTACGATGAGTTCATATACATTTTTTAAAACCCATTTCTTTTTCTGTTGCTGTTATTACTGCTATTTATTCTGGTCTCATTCTCATGAAAGACCTGAAGGCTTGCGTGTGCTTAGGTCACTCATGTGTTAGGGAAGCTCACATTCAGCCTGTGGGTAGCCAGAGCTGGCCCAGTCAGATTTTTAGAGGGAAATTTGTGCTATTCTGGATGTTTCATTTATGACAGCAGCCAGGAACCCTTCTTTATTCAGCTGTTCAGTTAACAAAGATGCTGGGTGCTAGGAAGAAAGGGATGGAAAAGACCCCTGTCTGGCCTGAGAGGGTCTCCCTGTCCTGTAGTCTCTGTCCAGGAATTTCTGTCTCTTTTCCTATGGCATTATGATGGAGGAAAAGGTGTCATTTTCTAAACTACAGGGCCACGGTTCTGAACCAAGGTCACTGATGGACTTACACAGCCTATGAATCTCAAAAATTACACACCAAAATCAGTGTCTGAGTATTTTGAGGACTGGAATCCACAACTATTGTCACAAATCTCAAAAAGGTCTGTGACCTGGCCTTCCATACCATTCATGGGCAGATGACTCTTAAATGTATATTTGCAATTCCAACTACTTGCTTGAGCTCCACAACCTTAGTCACCTACTTTCTTGGATGGCCAGTAGACTCCATCCTGTGCCTCTCCCACGTCAGCCATTGGTACCCAGAATCCATTCTTCACATCAGAGCCCATGTGATCACTTGAAAACATAAATCAGACCATGTCTGTCCTTTGCCTAAGACTGTCCCTTGGCTTCTCTTCTCAGAACAGAACTTGAGCCACTCTCCATGGCTTCTTAGCCACACATACCTGCCTCTGCCTGCCCCTTCCTCCTCCTTCCCCTCCACTCAATTAGCCTTCTTTTTCTTTCCTAAATACACCTCAGAGGGACTCAGAGGGAGGCTTGCACACACTGCTCTTGCAGCCTGCAGTGACCATTCCACAAACTTTTCCTTGACTGGCTCCCACCTATCGCCTCCTAAGGAAGAGACTCTCCCTGATCATTCGCTTTGCCAGTGGTCACTGGCTTTGTTGTTTTCTTCATAGCCTTTGTCCTGACTGTAATCATCTTGTCCCTGTGTTTCATGTCTGTCATCTTTCTTTCCAAGTAGAATGTAAGCTTCGTTAGACTAGCAGGGACCTTATCCTCCTTGTTCACTGCCATATCCCCAGGTCTGTCCTGGTGCCACATATATGTAGGAGGTTGGTGAATGTTTGTCTGCTGGATGATAAATTCTTCACATGGACTGTGCCTCCATCCTCAGGATCTGACTTCAGCCTTGACTCGGAAGGTCACGCTGAAGACGCCGTTGATCTCCTCCCCCATGGACACTGTGACAGAGGCCGACATGGCCATCGCGATGGCTGTGAGTCCTGTACCTGGGTGGGGACCTCATGGCAGAGGGAACTGAGCAGGGCTATGCTAAGGGGCAGGGGCAAGGAAGGTTAGGCCCCCAGCTCTGACCACACTTCCCTTCCACACCAGCTGATGGGAGGTATCGGTTTCATTCACCACAACTGCACCCCAGAGTTCCAGGCCAATGAGGTTCGGAAGGTCAAGGCAAGTACCAGGCTTACCCCAGAAAGATGCCACCTGCAGCTCCCACCTCAGAGACCCTCCTGGCCTTTCTTGAGAGCCCTGCAGGCTGCTGCATTCCTTGGCTGATTGCTTTGGGGTCCCACTGCCTTTCCTCTCAGTGGGGGCTGAGACCTCACCGTTCCACTGGCCCCTAGTCCCACTGAGTGTCCTGGCTTCTTTGTGGCACCCTTGCTGTCCCTGTGGCCAGGCTGGGCACCATCCTTGGCTTTCTCCCAGCCTTTTCTTTCCCCTGTCTCTGCCTGCAGAAGTTTGAACAGGGTTTCATCACAGACCCTGTGGTGCTGAGCCCCTCGCACACGGTGGGGGATGTGCTGGAGGCCAAGTTTCGCCATGGCTTCTCTGGCATCCCCATCACTGAAACAGGCACAATGGGCAGCAAGCTTGTGGGCATTGTCACCTCTCGAGACATTGACTTCCTTGCTGAGAAGGACCATACCACTCTCCTTCGTGAGGTACCTGCAGGGCAGGGAGAGTGGGGGCTGGTGTGCAGAGAGGACCCTTTGCCCTGGGGCCTCAGGCTGGTGCCTGTGACCAGGGACCAGAGGGAGGCCTGGCTCCTTCTTTCTCACCTGCCAACCTACAGGCAAATGTTCCTGACCCTATAGGTGATGACGCCGCGGATTGAGCTGGTGGTGGCTCCAGCAGGTGTGACGTTGAAAGAGGCAAATGAGATCCTGCAGCGTAGCAAGAAAGGTACCAAGGAGTAGGCAGAAAACTCAGCCATATACCTTACTCCCTGCACCCTAGGCCCCCATTCCTTGACAGCCTTGCAGATTTTCCTAGCAACCAAACTGGGCCATAGGGAAGGTTTTCTAATAACTTCAGGCAGGCTAGATTCCTAACATCCTTCTCCAGGCTTAGGGAAACTTGTCCCTGACTTAGCCTCTTCATGGTGTGTTTACCCAAAACTAGTCCTGTGAGATGCTTATTGTGAAAAAATGCTCTGGGGTCTTAAAGGTCTGAGAAATGCTGCTTTCTATATTCCCCATCTTATATTTAAAAAATTACGTGTTAGCTTATTAAAAGCTCTGAGAGTTCCTGCCATTAATTTATTTGACATTACATAATATTCACTAGGTCCTATGGGCTACACTGGAAATGCTTCACTGATTCATACTGGAGAGTTCTTTGGGGTTTGTATTGGGCAGAGTTACATGTTCCCCCTGCAAGACAGCCTGACATTTGTGCCCTGACTAGGAGTTTTCAACCACTGTAACTTACCCTCTGAATGGCTGCCAGGGCTCAGATGCCACCCACTCCAGATGGCCAGGTTGCAGGGCAGGAAGAGCCCCAGGAACCTGCTTGGCTGGGAGGTTTCCCTGCTTTCCTGTTCCTCAGAAGAGGTCTAGGTGCCTAGAAGCACTTCCTTGTGGGTGCTGTCATCTAGTGGCTAGTTGGGATACTTCATTGGAATTCTGGTGTGGGCTACTTTTATATTCACTGTCCACTCTGCCCACCCTGTCCAGCCTGCTTCTTCATTTCACCTCTGCATTCCTTGCCAGGGAAGCTGCCTATTGTTAATGACCGTGATGAGCTAGTGGCCATCATTGCCCGTACAGACCTGAAGAAGAACCGGGACTACCCTCTGGCCTCCAAGGACTCCCACAAACAACTGTTGTGCGGGGCAGCTGTGGGCACCCGTGAAGATGACAAGTATCGCCTGGACCTGCTCACTCAGGCCGGTGCTGATGTTATAGTGCTGGTAAGGGTGCTGCCTAGGGTGAGAGTCGGGGCAGGGGCTCAGCAGAGTAGAGGTTTATGAGGATCCTAGTTCACTTCTACTAAAGCTTGTAACCCTCCCTCACTAATGATTATAGCTCACATTTAGTGACAGGATCTCCCACATGCCAGGCCCTGTGCTAAGACCTTTATGTATACCAGCCTGTTGCAGTATAGTTCTATTCCCAGTTGTCAGATGAAGTAACTAAGGCTCAAAGGTGAAGTAATTTTGGTTTGGTTTGGTTAGTGAGTTGATGGGAGCAGGATAGAACCCCTGGACATGTCCTCTTGTGAGGGGACCAATCTGCATAGTGGGCAGGGAGGGCTGTGTCTGTGCTGGGATAGTGTGCATTAGTGGTATTTATCTTTTGGGGGAGAGCAGGCCTCTTTGAGAATCAGCTGAGAGTTGTCAAGTGATTTTTCAAAAAAGAAAAAGCATTGTCGTAACCATTTTCATAGGATTTCAGAGTTCTGTCCACTTAGGACCTCCCTCCCCCAGTGAGGATCTTACCTGTCTAAGCCCTGGTTTTTCTGTCCCCTTCTCACAGGACTCATCCCAGGGGAACTCAGTGTATCAAATTGCCATGGTGCACTACATCAAGCAGAAGTACCCCCACCTCCAGGTGATTGGGGGGAATGGTGAGTGAGGGTTCCCCTCTCACCCCCTGCTCTTGTCCCCTCTCTATGTAACCCCTCTCTGTTGTTTAGTATTCCTAGGTGAAGCTATCGCTGCTGGCATGCAGTTCAGGGAGCATGTTGACTTTGGTTGTGGAAGGGGGGTCAGGGGACTAGGCTGGGGTCCCAGGAAGCCCATGGGAAGGACAGGGCATCCTATCCTCACATTGTTCCTCTGTCCCACCCCCACTCTCAGTGGTGACAGCAGCCCAGGCCAAGAACCTGATTGATGCGGGTGTGGACGGGCTGCGTGTGGGCATGGGCTGTGGATCCATCTGCATCACCCAAGAAGGTGGGTGTTAATAAGAGGGTGGTGTTGGCCCCTTAGGCCCCCCACAGGCCCAGCCCTGCCCTAAGATATCCCTCTTGCACCACAAATGCAGGCTGAGTTCTCTCTCTTCCAGGCCCCTTCCTGGGGTAGGTGGTAGGCTCTGCCTTGTGCAGCTCCTGCCCCAAGGGCAGAGAGGCGTAAGCAGGTGAGGGTGCTGATATGCACAAGCCCACTTCTCACATTCTGGCCAAGGAGATCCAGTCTGAAGGCCTGAGGCTGGTGTGCCTACCTTTCCAAGGGGTTTGTGGGAAGCCAGCTCAGGGTTTGGATTAGATTTGTGATGAGGCAGATACTTAAGACATGGAGACAACATGCCCCTGCATACATAAGGATATGTGTTACCACACATTGTTGTATGGTAACACTGTGGGAAGTAGTCCTCTCAATCACAAAGCCCTTTTTCAGGGTGGGTTTCTGACAGGGAGGGAGGAGGGATGACCCTGACACATGTCCATAACCCTGACATGTGGTTGAGGGGTGCTCCCTGGAGCTGGTGTCTGTCTTGTGGAGTGGGTGCCTGGAGAAGCGAGTCCTGGCGAGGCCTGAGGGGGTTTGTCTGGGCCCTGTTGTGTGGGTCATTTCTCCAAAACACTGAGCAACTCTTCCTGAATATCTCTCCCTTTTGGTCTTTGGAGCCTCTGTTTTTTAAGTGTCTACCCTTCACCTTGACTGATCACATTGTGAAATGTGGGCCTTCTCTCACTCACTTAGCAAATATTAATTGAGCACATACTATGTGTCAGGCAGTTCTAAACCTTGAGATTTAGTAGGGACAAAACAAATGAAAGGTTTCTTCCCTAGTTCATCCAGCCTTGCATCTATCCCTGGTTCCTTACAATTCCCACTTAAAACCTAACACTTGAGGACCTTGGACAATTAAACATGAAGAAATGCAAACCAATATCCCAAAGGAGGCCGTAAATACATAAACCTAGTAACAACCTTTGCAAATGAAGGCCTCAAAGGGAAACTTGAACATTGAGAGTAGGAGGCTACAGACCACCTATCTGGGGTGCTGTATTGTGAAGGCCAGGACTGCTCCCTCATCAGAACCCTGGTAGTGCTGTTATGGGTGGGGTAGCCTGTGTTCCTGGAGTGATGTTAGCACATCTAATATGCTCCAGAAACACCATCCAGGCCCATCCCTCCCCAGGGTAGAGGTAGGGTACAAGGAAAAAGGGCTGGCCTAGAACTTGGCCTGGCCCTGGTGCTACATTAACTCTCTTCTGCCTTGTGCACCCCACCCTCCCCCAGTGATGGCCTGTGGCCGGCCCCAGGGTACCGCGGTGTACAAGGTGGCTGAGTATGCCCGGCGCTTTGGTGTGCCCGTAATAGCTGATGGCGGCATCCAGACCGTGGGGCATGTGGTCAAGGCCCTGGCCCTTGGAGCCTCCACAGGTAAGGGGTTGCTGCTGGAGCCTGGATAGATAGGGGGCTGGGAGTGAGCGGGGCAGCAGGAGGACAGGGCCTGAGGCACTGACCCCTCAACTGCCATAGTGATGATGGGCTCCCTGCTGGCTGCCACCACGGAGGCGCCTGGCGAGTACTTCTTCTCAGACGGGGTGAGGCTCAAGAAGTACCGGGGCATGGGCTCACTGGACGCCATGGAGAAGAGCAGCAGCAGCCAGAAGCGATACTTCAGGTGCCCCAGCCCTGGCAGATCAGCCCCACAAATGCCACTGACTCCCGAGAGGGTGCCCACCATATTGTAGTTCTGGAAACTGAGGCCCAGAGCAGCAGCAGCAGCAGACACAGGGCCATGCTTGCTTATGCTGTAGCCAGTGAGCAGCTGGGGACTTTTCTGGGTGGTTCCCCCCTCCCTGTTTCCATGAGAGGTAGGGTGGGGTCCTCTGGGCATTGGGCTGCTGGGCTGAGTCTCCTCACCCTCTATGCAGTGAGGGAGATAAGGTGAAGATTGCGCAGGGCGTGTCAGGCTCCATCCAGGACAAAGGCTCCATTCAGAAGTTCGTGCCCTACCTCATAGCGGGCATCCAACATGGCTGCCAGGACATTGGGGCCCGCAGCCTGTCTGTCCTGCGGTGAGTATGCGACCCTGGGAGGCTCCATGCCCCTCCTGCTTCCTTCCTCTCTCTCTCCTTGGCCCTTGGTGCCCCTGACATGCCCTGTTTACCTGCCTGCTAGGTCTATGATGTACTCAGGAGAGCTCAAGTTTGAGAAGCGGACAATGTCGGCCCAGATTGAGGGTGGCGTCCATGGCCTGCACTCGTAAGTGTGGTGGACTTTTCATCCTTGCCTGCTGGCAGGGGTTGGGCAGCTGAGGCTGGACTTCCAAGGCCACGCTGAAATTCCAGGGACCCCATGGCCCATCTGCAGCAGGGATGCTGCGGCAGGATGACCCCTCACCCTCTCCTGCAGTGCCCAGCCCACCCTGTCCCTTGTCCTATTGCCCTAACGCAGGCAAGCGCCTCCCCTCCCCTCGGGCCTCTTCCCGAGCAGTGAATGGGAGGTATAGCCGCTAGCCTAGCCGCAGCTGGGTTCCCAGCCTTTGCTTGCTCAGGAAGCTTGGTGGCTGGTGGCAGGGGGCTAGTGGTGCTGGGCTCTTGCTGGTGGTGGCCCCAGGCAGGCAGGTAGAAGGCGTGGGTGTGAGCCCTCTGGTGGGGACAAGGACAATGAGATGGACGACAGGGCCAGCATCAGTGACCATGGGTGGGGGCAGTGCTAGTTGGCAGCAGTAGTCTTCGCAGGCATGCACCCCGCCCTGGAGGAGAGGCCCATCTCCCCAGACATGGGGGCCATCTAACTGTGTCTCTTTCTGCCCCGCCCTCCCATAGCTATACCTTTCTGCCGTGTAAGTAACCGCGCTGCCGGGGCCAAGCATAGAGTAGAGCAGGGGCAGTATGGGTGGGACCTGGGCTGGGGTGGCTATTAGATGGGAGTGGCATTCGGGTGTAGTCATGGGACATGGACCCTGGGATTGGGCCCTCCCAGACCCCTGCCCCCAGTACTATAGTTGAGGAAGCCAGCAGCAGCCCCTCATCTAGCCAGAACACAAATTCCCTTCTATGGTACAGCGATATGCTTGGGACCCTAGGCTTGAGGCTACCCTGTCTTAGACTAGACCCAGCGATGACAAGGGGCCTGGGCCCCTATGCGTGCAGGGGTCGGATAGAGACATGGCAGCAGAGTTTCATCATATGGTTGGAGCTTACTCTGTGAAAATAGGCCATGCCTTCCTGAGCTGTCTCTCCACCCCAGGCACTGAGGACAGTCCACTCAGATGTGGCAATGGCCTAAAGGAGGATGAGCCTCTTTGGACCTAAACAGTTGGTCAAGGAGTTCTGGCCTGGGGAGGACAGAGGCCTAGGGCCTGCTCGCTGCCCACTCCTGAGGCTGAGAGACTGGGGTTCCTGCAGCTCCCTGTCCTCTCCCATATCTGGGGACCATAAGTGAGAGCATTTGGGGAAGGGAGCAGGGTCCACACACCCACTCTTTGTCCTCCTCTTGACTTGTCCCCACAGTTATGAGAAGCGGCTGTACTGAGGACAGTGGCGGAGGCCGAGGTGGTGGAGCAGATGCAGCCCAGGGTCCCCCTTTGGGCACAGCCTCCCTCCATAACTGAGTGGTCCACAGATTTGCACTACGGGTTCCCCAGTTCCTTTCCAGGGAGAGGGGAGGGGAGTCCTTGAGGGGTCTGTAGCCCCTCCCTGGGCATCCCCTGTAGAGTCAGGACTGCTCCCTGGGCCAGGCTGCCCTAGGAGCCCCTGGGTTCTCCCTTCGTCAGCCCCCTGAGCCCAGCCAGCCTGGGCTCTCAGGCCCTGTGCCTGCCTCAGGTCTTTTTTGCTGCAGCCTGCTCCAGCCTGGCTCCTGCCCTGGGGCAGGTGGCCCCTCCTGGCTTTTGTAGGGCACCTCCCTCCCTAGCCCCACCCCAGGAAATGGTGCTCTCCTGGCCCTGCCTCTGGCCCTTCCCAGGCTGCTGCCCCCTCAGCCATGTGGCACTTCTGGGCTCCTGACCTAGGCCAGGGGGAGGTTTCTGCCCCCTTCCCCTGTCCCTGGGTTACCCTTGGGCCCTGCTCCTCAGGCCATTCCCCTGATCCTGGCCCTGGGAGGAGGCTGCCCTGACAATGGCTGCCTGCCCATCATTCCTGACTCACCACCATCCCCAGGCGCACCATTCCTGTCCTCTCCTCAGCTGCAGTTGAAGGCTTTAACTTTGCACACTTTGGGGTCACAGTTGCATCATTGTATATGAAATCTGAATAAATCAAGCAGGTCTCAACACCTCTGCTGTCCTTTCTCCATCCCTTGAGATCACTCAGTGGCTGCAGCCCCACCAGCACCAGGCTAGTTGGGGGCACCAGGCCCAGCCTCTCCAGAAAAGTGACAAAGGCTTTGCAGTACTCTAGGGGGTGTGGACACAGGTGGGCTGCATGGCAGGAGGTCTCTCAGACCTGTGTCCACACCAACATTCCCGCCTACTGCCCGGTGGACAGCAGCTCCTGTAGCCAGGCAGTTTCATGGAGGGGGTCACCATGGCTGTGGAAGACCAGCAACAGAGACCATGTGGGCAGCTGCTAGAAAGCAGCCACTGCAGCTTCATAATGCCGAGGCGTAGTCCAGGCAGAGGCAGAGGTACAGCATGGCTGCAGCCCTGACCACTGAGCCCAGGCATGTGGTCGTATCAGGGCACACGGCAGAGCAGGTCAGCTCCCACTTAGGACCTGCCTCCCAGCCTCGAACTCCCCTCTGGAGGAGACAGCACTGCCACATGGCCACTAAATACCCCTTGGAGGTGAGGGGTCTTGGGACATTGACATTGGCTTTCTGTGCTTCTGTCATAGTTGGGCAGTGGGCACAAAGTTGTCCCACTGAGGTATAGATACCATTCGAATGAGCAGAAGCAAGAACGATGGCCTGGGAATGCTCTGGTGGCAGGAATGAGTAGAGGGTGAAGAAAAGCCTAGTTTGTGGGAAATGAAGGACTGGAAACATTCCCATGACTACTGGAGAGGGGCTTCCACAGCTCCTGTTGGCACCTGCCTTCTCCCAGGCCCCTTCTGACAGACAGCCACTTGGTCAGGGGCCAGGTATACATGGGTGGTGTACCTGGGACCAGATTTTTACTGCATCATTTTCCAGCTCAGTGCTTCTTCAAGGATGAGAAGGAAAGAGCTGGATGGCAAGAATGTCAGATGGTTCAGAGCTGAGCTGGATGGACAATTGCTTCAGAAGTTGTGGCAAAGTGATTGGATCATTGACAGTCCCTGGAGGCCTTGTGCCCTAGAGTCTGTGGCCTTGATGAGCACTTAGAATCAGAGGTGGCCCAGCCGGAAGGAAGGATGATTTCCAGATCCCAGGGGATGGTAACAGATGAGAGGGGACAGACTAAAACGAGGCCTTGTTTCATGGTTTGTCTTGCACATTGGTTTACAAAAACCAGACAGGAAGCAGCTGGATCAGCCATTGAGATGGGAATGGTCTAAGGGTATTCAGATAAATGCCAAGTCACTTTGAATCAAGAGTGTGAATGGTTCAAAGGGAGAAGTTTCCTTTTGAACTAAACCTAGTTGGTCAATAGAACTGAAAAGGCTACCTTATAAGTCAGAGACCTCCCCATACTGGAGGTACATTAGCATTAGTGTGGCTCCTCTAGAGCAGCGGTTCTCAACCTGTGGGTCGTGACCCACAGGAACTATATTAAAGGGCCACAGCATTAGGAAGGTTGAGAACCACTGCTCTAGGGGAAGTTTTAGTGCCGTTGTCCTTGAATTTTGGTGTTTGTCAGAATCACCTGGAGAGCTAATAATGAACACAGAGGCCTGGGGTTCCCAGAGGTGGATGGCAGTCTGGGCTGCAGAACTGTGACTCAGTCCTAAGTGCTGATACATAACAGCTTGAAAATCAACTATTATAGAGGAAATTTGTGCATCCAGTTACATGATTTCTGAGACAATGTCCAAAGCATATGTCCTAAGAAAGGAATTTCAGGTGTCAGAGCACCCATCTCATGCCTCATGGTAAGGATTAGATGAGGTTGGTTATAGGCACTCAGCAAATTAGTCTTATTGTCTCCTATTTGCCCTCCTCTTGTCAGATGAATAGGGGTGAGAGATAAATGCACATATGTGGACCTGACAGCACACTCATGCTGGGTTACAAATTCAGCCACAATGGGGGAGGTCCAGGTGGGATAAAGGGACAGATGCTCTGGATAGGAAGGCCACATCAGGTGGATATTCAGAGGCAGCCCAGAACCACATTTGGGATGCAGATCAGAGATACCTTGTTCAGCAGAACTGCATCTCCACCTGGAGTCCAGCCAGATCTGTGCAGCTCAGGTGCCACTCCCTCACTCCCGGGAACATTCACCCTGTGCCATTCAACCCAGGCTCCTCACTAGCAGGCTATCAAAAGTGGCCTGGCAGACACTGAGGTTGCTGTGGCATCACAGGTCCAGCTCATAAGCAGCACTGTCTGGCTGTGTGAAGGTGTAGAGACCCAGGGAGAGAGTGTGCACCACTGCTGGGCAGCCAGCCTATGCCCCAAGGCCTCACAGCAACCCTAGCACCTGGGCAGCCTGCATAGGAAGTGGCTCAGCATGCTGTGTTGTCAGCACCCCAGGCCAGGCAGAGCTGCAAGCGTTTGGCCTGGGCAGCTGGCCTCTCTGCCAGCCAGAGCAGAAACAGGAGCAGTGTGCAGGGCCCAGGAGACCCTGGGAAGCCTGGCATGTTGTACAGCTGGATGGAGGGGGAGAGTGGGTGGCAGGGAGCCATCTCTGGTGAACTTTGGGGGACCCATGGATGAGGAGCAGTGAGTGTCCTTGGCCTTTGGTCCCTCCCAAGGCTGAGAACAGGGACTCTGAGAGGGCATGACCTGGTCATTCTGGAGGGGGCAGGCCAGCCCTCTGAAGCCCCTTTCAGTTCTAGTACCAATAGGGAAATAGGCAGCCACCTGCAGGGAAGGAGGTGTCGGCATCCCAACTATGTGCAGCTCAGCACCCTTCACCCCCTCACCTCACATCTGGAGTCAGGTGAGGAAAAGGAGACTCAGCCACTACGCATGGAGCATGAGGGGGGCCTCCCCCTGTGCTTCTGCTGAGCCTTTTAATTTTCAGCATCCTTCCTGTTCAAAAGGCCAGACTCCAACCTCAGTCCCCTGCCCGCTGCCTTACACACAAACTCAGCTAATTAGGGGTTGGGAGACCAATCCTGTTCACCTCACCACACCCACTGATGGGGAGAGTTTGGAGGCCAGGACATGGGCAGAAGGGAGTGGCCGTGTCAGAGCACCTTGTCGCCTACAACCTTACCTAGCTCCTGCATCCAGGCCCATTTCTCACACCTCTTGTCCTCAGGGCAGGGCCCCTCACATGCAGGGTACAGGAGTCACCAGCTTCCTCCTCTGTCTGTCACCTTACTTGTGGCTCAGCTCAGGAGGGAAGATGAGGGAGGCCAGGGACCCAAGGAGACCTGGTCTCCTGCCTCCTGCTCCACCCTCTGCTAAGCGCATTGGTGACAATGGTTTCTAGGCCAAGAGCCAGGGTATCTGGCTCCCGAGTCAGCTATGTCCTGAGCTCAGCTAGAGTTGGAGAGGGGGCCTCTGGGCAGCAAGGTGCAAGAGGATTAGCACAGGACAGGTGGAGACCAGACTTTTCCTTGCTCCCTGCCTTGATTTCTCTACTTGTGATCCTAACAGGGACAGGAGCACGCCTACTTCCCAACACCCCAACAGCTTCCTGACTCTTGACCCCACGACTCAGCTATTCCACTTCACCTTTCAGGGCAAGCTCCAGGATGTCTAGGGACAGGGTTGAACGCTCACAGCAGGCCTCTTTTTGCTTCTCCCTCTTCTGCTTGCGGACAGGATGACAGAGGCTCCAAGAAGTTCATCTGACAACTGTCACGGTGGGTAGAAAGGTTCTTCCCAGAGAAGAAAAGGGGACTAGGAGCTGGGCTGAACTGCTCGCCACAGGGAGGGAATGTTGCCTCCTGTGGTCCTTATTATCCCATGCCCAACTGCCCAACTTTAACCTCTTCATTCCCACTGCCCCCTCCCAGTGGAAAGCGGGCTAGTGGGAAACAAATTGGGTATTTGAGCTGCGGATTCTGAGCTTCAGGAAATAGACTAAGGGGAGAGACTTTCAGGGATCGCGCTCAGGGAGTCCTGCTCTGAATCCTCTTTCCTTCCATGGGAGAAAGGACATCGCTCCCAGTCCTCCCCGGGGTCATAGTGCTTCCAACTCCCTCCCATACCGCTGGTCTCTGGGAAAATCTGGGGACAAAAAGAGCAAAGAGCTTTTATATGGAGACGTTAGGGTGAGAAAAAGAGCAAAGAGCTTTTATATGGAGACGTTAGGGTGAGAAGACGGAAGGGTGTCCCCTCCTGGCTGCGACTCCGGGTCTGGGAGCTTCAGAAGCAGTGCAGAACTGAGGCCAGCAGATGGCGCCAGCACCCACTGACCTGTGGGACCCTCGGAACCCGGAGCCGGGCAGTTTCCTAGGCAACAGGCTGCGCTTCCGAAAGCCCTTCCCTTAACGACCATTCCCGGGTCACCCAGGTCCCAGTAAAATTTGGCTTCTGAAGGACAGGAAGGGACTGGGGGTAAATTAATCTCTCAGAAAGGAGAGAGGCTGGCTGGGATGGGGAAGGCAGCCTAAAAGACCCCCGTTTTCGGCGCCATTTATTACGACGCGCCAGACCGTGTGCTGGGTGCTTCTTATCTTCAGCGACTCTATTGACAGCATGCGTGTTCTTTCACTGTGGAAGGAGAAGACGCGGCTCAGAGATATAAAGCGACACCCCCAAGCACAGCTGGTAGGAACTTAGGCCCACCTGGATGTCCTCCTATCCCACACTATTCTGCCTCCTGCCAAGGGTCAAGTGTCCAAGCCGGGTGAGGAGAGCTGATGCCAGGCTTGCTGGGAAACCGGGAGTAGCTGTAGTGGGTGAAGAAAGACAAAAAGGAATCCAGCACCTTCTGGCCGAGTTCTTTCCGTGACCAGCCCGAGTTGGGCCGGGGGCGGGGGGGGCTCTGCTCAGGGTTACCCCTGACCGCTCCCTGGGGCTTCTTTCTATCAAAGGACCACAGAGATGGATGGAAGGGGACTTAGGAATTCTGGAGGCTGTGTGACCTATTCAAACCACGGCAAGAGAGCACTCTCCAAGAAGGGCAGGAAGCTGGAGTGCAGGACTATTCTGGGGAGAGAATTCAGGAAAAGATTCAGTTTCAGGAATTGTGCAGACAAGAAAACCAACTTCAAGCAGGTCAAGAGAAAGATCTGGAGGATTCAAATTCAGTTCAATTGTCAATCCATGTTCCTTTGAGATCTCATCTTCCTGACTATGCCACATTTCACACTGAACATAACTAATACTGAATTTCTGGTTCCCTGTACTATTACTATTAGAGAAACAAAACCAATTATACACACACACATATACATACCTATCACACACATAGAGAGACTTATCATAAAGAATTGCTCACATGATTATGGAGGCTGACAAGTCCCAAAGGTCTGCAGTTGGCAAGCTGGAGATTCAGGAAAACCAATGATGCAGTTGTAGTTTGAGTTCAAAAACCTGAGAACCAGGAAAGCTGATAGCGTAAATCTGAAGTCCAAAGAAGACCAATGTCCCAGCTCAGAGAGAGCAAATTCTGTCTTAGTCAGCCTTTTCAAGCTTTCAACTGATTGGATGAGGGCCACCCACATTGGGAGGGCAATCTGCTTTATTCAATTTGCCAATTCAAATGCTAATCTCATCCAGAGACACCCTCATAGACATGCCCAAAAATATATTTAACCAAATATCTGGGCACCCTATGGCCCAGCCAAGTTGTCAGGTATAATTAGCCATCACACTCCTCACCACCCTCCCAGACCTGGTCCTCTTTAAATCTACCACATCTCAAGAAATAGCAGTTCTATTCCTCTAGTTTCATAGATAAAGAGAACAAAACATTTTTGACTCTTCTTCCTTTCACACTCCATGTTTAATCTATCAGCAAATACTCTGGGCACTACCTCCATAAAGTATCTTCAGCCTGTACTTCCTCCAGGCTCTTCTCAACCATGCCAGCCCAGGGTATCACAATCTCCTGCCTAGATTACTGCAGTGAGCTCCAGTTTTCCCAGCCCCCAGTGCTGCCTCCCTCTAGAGTTTTCTTAGCACCACAGCCAGGGTGATTCTTTTAAACTACAAGTTAGAGCATGACATTCCTGTGCTCAAAACCCTCCAGTGGTTTCCCTGGGGTTAATGTAAAAGTCAGTCTTCACTGAGGCCCACAGGCCCTTCAATAGCTGGCTTCCACTGTCTTGGGCCTTGTTTTCTCTAGCTTTCCCTTTACCCATTCTGTCCCAGTCACACTGGCCTCTTTGCTGTCCTTGCTTCCCCAGGCCAGTTTCCTCCCCATCACCCCATGCCCTGTGGCTCACTCTCTCATATCCTCTGGTACCTGCTCAAGGGCAGCACGTTAGATGACCTCTCTACACACACCCCCATACAAAAGACCAAACAACTCTAGCCCCCCCTTCTTGCTTTACTGCTTTCCATAACACATCACAAACATGCACTCTGCTTATATGCATAATGTCTGTTTCCCCTCATATGTCTTTATCCCCTAAAGTGGTGTCACTTGCAAATACTTGTTAAATGAATGAATGGATGCAGAAAACACATATTCATCACCCAGCATCCAATGCTGAGGATGCAAAGAGACAGGATATGCGTTCCCTCAAAGAACTCAGCACCAACTAGGATTTGTGGGCAGTACAGTGTGTATACAATGATAACACAAAGACCCAGCACACTTGTCCAGTTTCCTCTATACTGGACATGGTGTTTACATGCGTTATGCCTTTTAATACAGTCCTGGGATGAGGGGACTATTATTGTCCTCATTTCCAGATAATAAAACAGGCTCAGAAGGATACAATCATTTGCCTGAGGTCACCAATCTCTTCAGTCACTGAACTGAGGTTGTGAACTTCTCTAGCCCTTGCTCTTTCTACTCTTCTAGGGGAGGTCAGGGGAACACTGAGATGGAGAAGGGAAAAAGAAGGGGATGTGGGTAAGGGGAGGCTTCCTGCCCACCAGGAGAGTGGGAGAGAAGGACTGAGCTGGCAGGAGGCCCTGGGCAACAGGGCACTGTGCCAGCCCTGCCAGCCTCCTCCCTCCACCCGTGTGTGTTCTACAGCCCTAGGGCCAACTGGGCTCCCTCCCTGGCATTGGCTGTCTTGCCACACCCCACCCTTGCCTCAGGACTGGCTACACAGGGATCCCTTTCTGGCTCAGTCAGGCGTATAACCCCAGGCTGACAAGCATCCGGGTGCCAGGACAGCTGTGGCTGGCCAAGGGTGAGGTCACAGGCTGAGCACTCGTGGCCTGCCCCTCCTCCCTCTCATCACAGGCTGAGTCCTTGCCCTGCCTGTCTGCAGAATTTCTCCAACTCCCTCCCACCCCACAGCTTCACCACAGGAGGCTCTGGCTTCTACCGGACAAGGCTGAGTGTATTAGTTTCCTTTTGCTGCTGTAACAAATTACCACAAATTTAGCTGCTTACACAACAGAAATTTATTAACCTTCTCTTCTGGAGGTCAGAAGTCTAAAAGTTCCTCTGGGCTGCATTTCTTCTGGAGGCTCTAGGAGACAATCCATTCCCTCACTGTTACCAGCTTCTAAAGGCTGCCTGAATTCTTTGGCTCATGCCCCCTTCCTCCATCTTCAAAGCCAACAGCATAGTATCTTCAAGCCTGTCTATCTTTCTGACAAACCTTCATTTTCATATCTGCTCTGTCTCTGACACTCCTGCTTCCATTATAAAGATCCTTGTAATTGCACAGGGCTCACCAGATAATCTGAAGTCATTTTCTTCATCTCAAAACCCTTAACCCAATCACATCTGTAAAGTCCCTTTTGCCATGTACAGTAACATATTCACAGGTCCTTGAGAATAGGACATGGACATCTTTGGAGGGCCATTATTCTGCTTCCCCTTAAGTGTATTTATAGCACACTTCCCATGAGCCATGCTTGTCATATGAAATAAAACCTTCCCTCCTGGGAACTGCTGCCCTCCCCCATGGCCTTCTGCTTTGGTGTTGAATCCCTTGGGTTTGCATCTTGGACTGGCCTGCAAGCTCCAGAGGCAGAGGTCGTGTCTTAAACCTTGGGGCCTGGCATGTGGCATGGAGGAATGGGCACTCAGGCAACATCAGGTTGGAAGGAAAGGGGATTTTATAGACTGGGGTACACAGATGGGCTCTGGAGGATCTATGGCATGCCCATACCCTTCTGCCATGTATGTGACATTGTGCATCTGTCCATTTTTCTGGGCAGAGACAGCAGAGCTTCCACCTTATTCATGAACCCCCCAACCCCCCCCCCCAAATCATGAATCTTCTTGGTCTTGGGCTGCTCCTTATTCAGGGCTCACTTCTCCGAACCAACCTGTCTCCAGGGTTCACTCAGCACCAGGGGCCAAGGCCAGGGAGGTGGTGGTGAGGGTGTGGGATGAGGCACCATTCCACACTGTCTCCACTCCCTGCCTGTTGTCACAAAGTCTGGAAGAACATACACAGACCTGCTTGGACATAGGGCAGGGGAGCTTCCTGGGCCTGGCTTTAAGCAAGGACAGGGTACCAAGGAGTCGAAGGCCTATAAGGAGAGGTGGTACTAGTGGTGGTGGTGGTGGCGGCAGCGGCAGTGTACCCCTGCTGTCCCCTCTAGACAGCTCTACTCACACTGGACTGGGAGGGCAGTCACTTGCTGAAGTACAGACACTTTTTTAACAAGCATCTGGGTGGTGCTAACAGTGCTGCTGGTCAATGGACCATACTTTGAACAAAGGCCCTAGGGGATCTTGGTCCACTCCTGTCCCTTTCTTTTCCTCTGCATTCATTCTGTGAGTCAGTATTTTTGAAGCTCCCACAATATGTCATGTTCACCTCCTGTGCCAGCTGTGAGGGGCCGGGTAGGAGAAACTGCCTCCTCTCCTTTCCCTGGCAGAAAGCGGACCCTTGGGGGTGGAACATGGCCTTGCTTGGCTGCCAGGATGAAGCATGATGCTCCTCCCTTCAGCTTCTCAACATCCACCTCTAGGTTCCTGGTTGTCTCCCACACTCCTGCCTGCCCTCAAGTTCTATGGTGATCTCCGCCCTTCCAGTCTTTCCTGCCCAGGGCCCTGCAGACGTGACTTCACTCTGCTATCAGCAGCAGGCTGCTGGGGAGAAGAAGGGGTGTGGTCCTCACAGCTTTGCCAAGGCGGGACTGGAACACAGCTCTCCCAGCTCCCAGGGAAGCCTGATCCAGACACATGATTACAGGATTACAGAATGGAGTCTGATGAATGGCTTATTTCACTTTGTAAAACAGAAAGTGCATTTTGGACAATCTCCTCCAATAGCCACAGGCACTAACTAGTATTTCCAGTATGCCCCTTCACCCAGGCCCTCATGCCTGGCCTGGTGTTTCAAAGGGGGGTCCTCCAGCGCCCCCTGCAGGCCTCGTGCTCAGGGGCTCCACCTGTGGTGGGGTGGGCAGAGCAGAGAACAGAAACATGCAGAACTCAGGCTTTTTGTGCTGACAGACCTCACTTCAGATACCAAACTGCCCTCCCATGGCCCAGGAGAGGGGTTGGGGTGTGAAGGGGAGAGAAAAGAACCTGAGGACATCCAGAGGGTCTCCTCTCTTCTTCTCCAGCAGCCCCAAGCATGGAGCATGTCCTCTACCAAAGTCCCAGCCCCAGCCCAGGCCCTCTAGGAGGGGAGGGAGACAAGTGGCCCCAGCATTGCCATTTAGGAATCCTGCCATTTATACGAAGAAGGCCTCAGATCTCAGGGGAAATGGGGGGAGGGCTAAGACCAGAGAGCAACATGAGGTTTCTCTCCAGCTCTTGGCTGCAGGGAGAGGGGGAGGCCTGCAGAGGAGAGCTAGGGGCCCTGCATTAGGGCACTTTCCTCCCCCGTGCATCCACAGCCTGACTAGGCCTCTTATGGGTGCTGACCTGGTGGCTCTGTTGTCATCCTCCCTCAGCCACAGGCCCCTCAGCTGCTTCTGTCCCTGCTCTCTGAGGACCTGAGGGTTGGGGGTATGTCCTAGGAGGGCAGCGGGGGTCTCCACTCCCCTGCTGCGTGAAACAGCTGAGTTTGCCTGGCACTTGTGGAAATCCTTCAGGCTGTCAAAAGCTAAGGCCCTACAGAGGTTTGTCTCTGCTGTTGGTGTTGGCATTTGTATGGGAGGAGGGGCTTGGATTAGAGCCCCCAGCACTGCCATTGACCTATCACCCCACCTTCCCTTATGCTGTGCCTGGGTGGTCCATGGGTCTGAGGCAAGGTGGGAGGGGCAGAAGTACAGCCTCTGCTCTAAGCAGGCAAGATGTGTACTTTTTCACTACCCAGGGATAGTTTTCCCTTGGTCCCACTCTGACATACAAAACAAATAGATCAATCTCCCAGGTGATACCAGCCACTAGCCTTGTTACCTCTACCTGCTGATGAGAGTGCTCCTTGCAGCCCAGACCCTGGCCATGTAGTCTCTAACTCTCCTCTTGTCCTGTTATCCCCCCACCAATCTGTTCTGTTCACTGACCCAGACTTCTCCACTCCTCCCACCCCCACCCCATGGTTTCATTTTTCACTCCTGGAACTATAGCACCATAACACAGATAGCTGAAAGCACTCACCCCGCACATCTATATACCAGGCACAGTGCAAAGTACTCTGTAGCTGTTGACTTATTTAATGGTCACAGTAACTCTACAAGGGAAGAACTGTTATTATCCCCACTCTGCAAATGGGGGGACTGATACACTGGAGAACAATAAGGTAGAGTGAAGTCTGAGGGCTGAAGAAAGAAGGAGAAGGAGACCCACAAAGCAGACATTTGGAAGCAGCTGCTCTTGACAGAAGATGAAAACACTGTTGTTTTAATTACAAAGTAACATGTGCAGCAGACTTCCCTGACCATTGCCCTGCTCACCCCTAATCCCCAAGAGCTAAAGACACAAAGAGATGAAAAGCAGGAACTCACTGGAGGGCCCCACTGCTGGCCTGTCCAGCTCCCCCACCCTAGGAGCCAGAGCAGGAGGCAGAGGACAGGGACCAGGACAAGAGGGGGACCAGGGCAGGGAGGGTTCCTACTCTTCAAGTCCCTGTTCTGAGCTTCTCATTTGCCATTTTTCTTCATTTGTTTTGGAGAAAACAGGAAGTCACCTGCTGGTCTTGGACCTGTGGGTGGTGAGGAAGGTATCTGACCTGCCTGTGACACAGCAGCCCTACAGAGCTGGGCTGAGAAGCCCTGGTTCCAGGCCTGAATCTTCTCAACAGTCTTGACATAGCCCCCACATCCCATCATCCCCTTTCTCTGTCTCCCTAGCCCAAGCCAACTCTACTCTTAAATGGCTGGTGCATGAGCCCCATGATGTTCCTGGTCCACTGTCCCCTCCTCCCAGGAAAACTCAGTCTCAGGAGTCTCCCTGGAATGTGGCCTCACTCTCTGTCCTGAGAAGAGACAGAAAGCTTTGGAACATTGTTAGAGAGTAAGAACAGCTGGGCTCAGGAAGGCTAGACAAGGAAGTGGCTATTGGGAAGATGTTGGCCAGGGCCATTGGGAGGGGGTAGTGGAGATCCTAGTCTGAGACTCAGGAAGATCACAGGATTCTTAAGTGATAGAGGTGCATAAGGTGTTGAGACACACACCTGGGTGATTTGTTTTGTATTTAATCTGAATAGGACTTTTTTTTTTTAAACTGAGACAGAGTCATCTGTGGTAGAGTGCCATGGCATCATAGCTCACAGCAACCTCAAATTCCTGTGCTCAAATGAAACTCAGCCTCCCAAGTAGTTGGGACTACCAGCGCCTGCCACAACACCTGGGAGATGGGGTCTTGCTCTTGCTTAGGCTGGTCTCGAACTCATGAGCTCAGGCCATCCACAGAGTGCAGCCTCAGGGCATCCACAGAGTGCCTCAGCGTCCCAGAGTGCAGAACTTTTTTTCTTTATTACAAAGTAATCTATGAGACCAAAAATCACATTATAACAAAGACATATGTACCAGAATGTTTGTTGCAGCCCACTTTATAATTGCTAAGTCATGGAAGAAGCCCAAGCGCCCATCGACCCATGAATGGATCAATAAATTGTGGTATATGTACACCATGGAATATTATGCAGCCTTAAAGAAAGATGGAGACTTTACCTCTTACGTGTATACATGGATGGAGCTGGAACATATTCTTTTTAGCAAAGTATCTCAAGAATGGAAGAAGAAGTATCCAGTGTACTCAGTCTTACTATGAAACCAATTTATAGCTTTCTTATGAATTATAGCCCGAGAAAAAGAGGAAAGGGGAGAGGGAGGGGAGGGGGGAGGATGAGTGGAGGGAGAGTAATTGGTGGGACCACACCTATGGTGCATCTTACAAGGGTACATGCAAAATTTACTAGGTGTAGAATATAAATGTCTTAACACAATAACTAGGAAAATGCCATGAAGGCTATGTTGACCAGTTTGATGAAAGCATTTCAAGTTGTATGTAAAACGAGCACATTGTATCCCATGATTGCATTAATGTACATGGCTATGATTTAATTTTAAAAAAGGTAAAAAATAAGTAATCTATAGAGAAGCAAAGACTGAGAAAATATCTTCAAAAGATATAGCTGATAAAGGACTCTTATTAAAAATATAAAAGGAACCCTTAAAACTCAATATAAAACGAATAACCTGACTTTAAATGGGCAAAAGACCTGGAAGAATAGCCCACCAAAGATATGCAGGTAGTAAAAAAGCATATAAAAGACTCTTGACATTATGTGTTGTTAGGAAATTGCAAACTAAAATGAGATGCCACTACACACATATTAGAATGGAAAAAGTTCAAGACACCAAATTCTGGCAATGATATAGAGCAATAGGAATTCTCATTCATTGCTGGTTGGAATGCCAAATGGTACAGCCACTTTGGAAGACAGTTTGATGGCTTCTCACAAAACTAAACATATTCTTACCATCTGATCCAGCGATCATGCTCCTTGGCATTTACACAAATGAATTGAAAACATGTCCACACAAAAATTGGCACCCCTCCCCCCCCAAAAAAATGGGTACAAGGATGTTAATAGCTGCTTTATTCATAATTAAAAATGTGGAAGCAGTCAAGATATCCTTCAGTTGTTGAATGGATAAACTGTGGTACATCCAGATAATGGAATATTATTCAGTGCTAAAAAGAAGCAAGTTATCAAGCCACGAAAATAAATGGAGGAAACTTAAAAGAATATTACTGAGTGAAAGAAGCCAGTCTAAAAACATACTGTATGATTCCAACTATATGATCTTCTGGAAAAGGCAGAACTATGGAGACAGTGAAAGGATCAGTGGTGATCAGGGGTTAGAGGAAAGGAAGAGATGAACAGGTGGGGCACAGAGGATTTTTTAGGCAGAGAAACTGCTTTATATGATATTTATAATGGTGGGCATATGTCATTTTGCATTTGTCTGAACCCACAGAATGTACCCCACCAAGATCGAACCCTAATGTAAACTATGGTCTTTGGGTGACCATAGTCTTCCTGTTTCCAGATCCTATTTCTGCTACTTCCTAGTTATGAGACTTTAGATAAGTCATGTAACCTCTTTGCTTCAGTTTCCATATCTAGCAGTAAAATAGGATTATGTTGTGAGAATTAAATAAATTAATACATAAAATACTTAAAACAGTACTTGATACAAACTAAGCCCTTGATAAAGGTTGGTTATTATTGTTATTGATAATTTGACTGCAAGGAACAAAGACTTAAGTTAGCTCAAGAGAACAGGAGTGTGGTGAAGGGACATGTGTGAACTAGAGCTGGAATCTTGTTAGGAGCAAGGACAGTTGTATTGTCTGTCTTTCTGCTAGTAGGTATCTTCTGCAAATTCAAAATTTTTGACTTGTACACTGTTTGGCTTACCATGACTTTTCCATTTTCCTTTTAACTAGAATGTTGGAAATTTTGTATCCTGTTATATTGATAGTTTAAGTTAGAGTGGAAAGGAAAAAGGGAAAGAGAAAGAATAAGAGAATATGAATCTAATAAAGTCAGCTCATCTTTCTCCATCAGGTTATAAGGCACAAGTAATCACTCTTGCTCCTTGCTCATTGGCTAAGAAGGGAGTAGGGATTTTGTGGACAAAATATGGCCATCACCTCCCAGTAAGTCAGAGTAAGCAGTGTTCCTTAAGGGGACTTGGGGGGAAAAGCGCAGATAAACAAATTCAGTAAAGTTGCAGGATATAAAATTAACATACAAAAATAAGTAGCATTTCTATACATCAACAATTAAAGAAGTCAAGAAAGCAACCTTATTTACAATAGTTACAAAAAATTTAAAATAACTAGGAATACATTTAATCAAGGAGGTGAAAGATCTCTACAAGGAAGACTATAATACATTAATGAAAGAATTGAAGAGATCATAGTAAAATGGAAAGATATCCTATGTTCATGGAGTGGAAGAATTGATATTGTGAACATGCTCATACCTACCAAAAGTGATCTACAAATTCAATGCTATCTTTATCAAAAGACTAAATGACATGACATTCTTCATAGGCATAGAAAAAAATTCTAAAATTTATATAGAACCACAGAGAACCCTGAATAGCAAAATCAATCCTGACCAAAAATACCTAGAGTTTTCATTCTCCAGAGCAGTAACAGACAGTAAAGCAGTAAGCAGGTAGAGAAAAAAAAATGTGAAATGACATTTAAGTTGCTTCTGTAATGACTGGCATGAGGGAGCTAGTCCTGTGAAGACCTGGGGAAGTATCTTCTAGACAGAAAGACAGCCAGTTAAAAGGCTCTGAGATAAGAACCAATATGGAGCATTTGCAGGAGAGAAAGAAGAGAAATATGTCTAAAGTACAAAAAACAAGGAGGAGATACTGCAGATGAGAGTGGAAGAAGAGATGGTGTAAGATAGGTCTGATTGGGCAAGCAGGGACCGGACTATGGAAGAAAGCCCTGTATGCATCACCAAGAAATGGAATTTTATTCAGGGATTGATGTGGTCTGGTTTGTGTTTTTTAAAAATCATTTTGTCTGCTGGTTGGATAACAGGTGTTAGGAGCAAAAATGGAAGCTAGAAGTCTATTGTAGTAATCTATGCAAGATAACGATGGCGCCAGAGGAGGGGGGAAGTATTTTGGAGATAAAGCTGACAGAATTTGCTGATGAATTAGATGTACAGGGGAGAGAAAGAAAGGAATCAAGAACAACAGAGTTTTGACTATATCAACTGAGTAGAGAAAGGTGGTGCTGTTAAGTAACATAGGAAAGAATGGAGAAAACAAAAGAAAAAGTTCTTTTGATGGGGGTGTGTGTGTGTGAAATAATTGGGAAAAGAAAGTTCTATTTTAGGCATGACAAGTCTGAAGCATCTCTAGATAGTTAAGTAGTGATGTCAGGTAGGTAGTCAGCAGCTTGGGGGTCAGAGTTGAAATTTCTTAGGAAGATGAGTGAGATTATCTAGGGAAAGCTGTAAGTAAAGGAAACAGAGCTGCAAAGGAGTAGAGCCAAGAAAGTGCAACGTCTCAGAAGGGAAGAACCTTATTTACAATAGTTACAAAAAATTTAAAATACTTAGGAATACATTTAATCAAGGAGGTGAAAGATCTCTACAAGGAAGACTATAATACATTAATGAAAGAATTGAAGAGATCATAGTAAAATGGAAAGATATACTATGTTCATGGAGTGGAAGAATTGATATTGTGAAAACACTCCTACCTACCAAAAATGATCTACAAATTCAATGCTATCTTTATCAAAAGACTAAATGACATGACACTCTTCATAGGCATAGGAAAACATTCTAAAATTTATTTGGCATCACAGAGGACCCTGAATAGCAAAAGCAATCCTGACAAAAAAGGATTGACTTTGTACTCAAAAAGGAAGAATAAATGATTATGATGGTAAATTTTATGCATCAACTTGACTGGGCTTCGGGCTACCCAGATAGCTGGTAAAAACACTTCTAGGTGTGACTATGATGGTGTTTTGGAAAGAGATAAGCACTTGAATTGGTAGTCTGAGTAAAGATCACCCTCACCAATCCTTTGAGGGGCTGAACAGAACAAAAAGGCAGAGGAAAGGTGAATTTTCTCTCTCTGCTTAATCTGGGACATCCATCTTCTGCTGCTCTTGAAAATTGCTGTTCCTTCTTCTCCAGCCTTTGGGCTTGAATTGAGACTTACACCATTGGCTTCCCTGGTTCTCAGCCTTCAGATTTGGACTGGAACTACACCACCAGCCTTCCTGGGCCTCCAGCTTATAGATAGCAGATTGTAAGACTTCTCAACTCCCACAATTGTGTCAGCCAATCTGTCATAATAAATCTCTTTCAATATGTCTATATATCCTGTTGGTTCTGTTTCTCTGGGGAACACTGACAAATACAGTGATCAATAGTATTTACTGTTTCAACAAGGTTGGGAAGACTCAGGTCCAGTAGACTTAGCAAGCTTAAGGTTGTAATGACTTGACAAGAACTCCTTTTGTAGAGCAGTAGAATGGAAACCAGCCTGGAGTAGGAGGTGGTAGGAGCACCTGCTGTGAAGACCAAAGAAATGGGGTGGTAGTTTGATTTGTGCTGCTTCCCACTCCTTTGACCTTCCTGTTGATTTTTGGGCTAGCATCATGGCTTATTTATGTATTTATTTTTCAGTTTTTAAAAAAATCACTGTAGCTTTGTACTATAGTTTAACATGTATGTAAATGAGTGAATGTATACCATTCAAAGGAGCAAGTTTCTGCCAGGAGTCCCATTTGCTACTCTCCTTTTTCCAACGAATTTTGCTCATTATTCTTACAAATGAACTTTAAAATAATTATTTCAAATTTAAAAAGATGATATTGATATTTTAACTAGAATAATACTAAAAATAAAAATAAATTTAGAGAAAATTAATGACCTTATAAAATATTGACTGACGGGTTTTATCCATAAATAAAACAAGAGTTGGCTGGATATGGTAGTTCAAAAATCCCAGCACTTTGGGAGGCTGAGGTAGGAGAATTCTTGAGGCCAGGAGTAAAAACCAGCCTGGGCAAAATAGCAAGAGCATCATCTCTACAAAAATAACAATTAAAAAATTAGCCAGGCACAGTGGCTCATGCCTGTAGTCTCAGCTATTTAGGAGGCTGAGGCAGGAGGATCATTTGAGCACTAGAGTTCAAGGTTGCATGAGCTATGATTACACTGCACTCCAGCCTAGGAAACAGGGCAAGACTCTGTCTTTAAAAAACAAACAAACGAATAAACAAACCCCACCCCAAACACATAAAAGTTCTTTCTCCATTTGTCTCAATAAAGTTTTGCAGTTATCGTCACGTAAGTTCTTTCCATTTCTTGCTCAACTTATTTCTTTTTTTAAGGTACTTTGTCTTTATTGAATGGGATTTTTCTCCTCTCCTTTCCTACATAGAAAAGCTATTAAGTTATTGATGAGAATATTTACCTTTAATCTAACCACAATTTTTCCTAACATTTTTCCATTTTTTTCACACAAAAATGATATTTTGGCTTTTCCTTTATTCTTTTCCAATATTCTGTACTGATGATGTCTCCTCCTCCTTCTCTATTCTCTTTATCTGTTTCCTGCTCTTACTTCTGGTCCTATTGCACTGGCTACAACTTGTAAAACAAAGTTAAATGTCAGCATTGATAGCAGAATCTCCATTTCTAATTTAATGGAAATTCTTCTTATATTTAACTAAGCATAAGGTTACTGTTCTTTCAGTACAGAGGTTAGCTGTTCTTTCGATACAGAGTTTTTATCAATTAAGGAAATGCCCTTCCATTATTAATTTTTGAATATGCCTCCTGAATATCTATTAAAGTGATCATATCTTTTCCTGAGTTGGCCTATTGATGTAATAAATTATATTACTGTATTTACATTTTTATTGAAAAATGAATCATTCAGAACATTAAAGTGTGTGTAAAAATGGGGGGAGGTATATGTGTGCTTTTTAAAAAATGAGAACATAAATACCTGTGTATTTGCCACATAGGTTAGGAAATGAAATATGACCTGTATAGAAGTCTCTCGAGTTCCTCTCCCCTGTCATAACCATTCTCTCCTTGCCTCTTGTACCCTAGGGAGTGGTTCTCTTGACTTTGAGGTTAATCGTTCATTGCTTTTCTTTATGGTTTCACCACATATGAGTATATTAGTAAACAATACTGAGAGGGAAGCATAATCCTAACTGTGGAAGAAAAGGACAATTCCATGCTAGATGAAGACTCCCAGGAGAAGAGATGCCAACTAGCCCTCTGGGTCTTGGTGTGGTTTTAGCTTCCCTGAGAATTTCTAAGAATCTTTCCTGGAGATGTCAGAGCAAGGTCAAGAGGAGTC
Source organism: Otolemur garnettii (assembly GCF_000181295.1). Taxonomy (NCBI): domain Eukaryota; kingdom Metazoa; phylum Chordata; class Mammalia; order Primates; family Galagidae; genus Otolemur; species Otolemur garnettii. The sequence continues at coordinate 961,237 of NW_003852432.1, forward strand.
CTGGGAAAGACAGAGCTCTCTGCATAGAGGACATATGGCAGGGCTGTTGTGTTGACCAGACCTTGGACATCTGGATGGAATAGGATCAGAGGCAGTTGGCTGCCCTGTGCTTTCTGCTTAGGAGCTAACTTCTATCTCCTCCTCTCAAGAACAGGTCAGGCAGTAGGGTGTGGGGAGAGAACAGGAGCCTCATAGCACTCGGTCAAGACAATGTAAATACAAACAAGACTGGGGCCAGGCTCACCAGACTTTCTAACCTGAGGTTTCCAAAAATGGTATACTGGCAGCAGGGATCTTGATGATGACAGCTGTCTGCCTGCCGAGTTAAGTCACACTGCTGCGGTCTGAACTGGTGTCTCTCTGTGTGTGACAGCCTGGGACCCCCTTTCACAGTCTTCCCTGGAGCTTCCTCTGCCTCTCTCCTGTGGTGGATCTCTATCTTTTGCATCCATGTCTTCTACTTTCCTGTTTTACTCTCTGGGTTTAGTGGAACACTTTCTCCAGGATCTTTTTCAGAAATGGTGTGTGGGAAGTGAACCTTTTTTAATTTCATATGTCTGAAAATGTATATACCTGTATTCTAACTTCTCACTTGATCTCCTGTTTGAATGGGTATAAATTATAGGTCGAAAGTAATTTTTTTTCAAAATTTTGAAAGCATTGCTTTTAACTTCTGGTATTGCTGTTGAGAAATTCAAAGCCTTTCTGATAATTGATTCTTTGTACATTTATTTTTTCTTCTTTCTGGGAGTTTCTGGACTCTTCTCTTTAATTTGTCTTGGTGTGGGTTTATTTTCACTTACAGTGCTGGGGTCTTGGTGGACCGACCCATGTGATCTGGCAACTCATGGCCTTCTGTTATGGAAAATTTCCTCATATTAGTTAACTGATGACTTCCTCCCTTTTACTTTCCTCTCATTCTTCTTTTCTTTTTGGAACTTCTGTTATTTAGATGTTGAACTGGAATTTGAAAGGTTATAGAGCCAAATATGAAAGATTATTCCCAATGTGCAAGATGAAAGGAAACCAGAGGCCTGGTTTGTGCAATTACAATGGCTTTATTCCACCTGGGTGCAGGTGGGGTAGGATTTCCAACCAGGGAGAAATCCACCTGTGGGTAATGGCAAACATGGTTGGGGGTTAAAGGTCAGAAAGGTGGAGGTCCGGACATTCCCTTTCCTGGGTTGGCCATCTGTTATAAGGATGGGAGTTGGCCCGTTTACCTTTCCCAGGTGAGACCTCCAGTGGGGTAGGGTAGGGAGTTGATGTATTCACCTTTCTTAGGTGGGACATCCCGTGGGAGAGAGTAGGGGGTTAATTCCACCCTATTGGGTGGGGTTTGACCCTAACAGAATTGTCCTCTAATGTTCTTATATTTTCTCTCCTGTATTTTCTGTTTCTTATTATGTGTGCTTAAATTAACTTCCTAGAGAGATTTAATCAACCCCACCTTCCTATCTTTCTATTGAAGTTTTTGTTTCTGTTGTCATGGTTTTATTTTCCAAGTCATTGATGCTGTTGCTGTTCTCAGTGTTTGTTTGTATAGCATCTTATTCTTGTATCCATCTTATTCATGGATACAGTATCTTCTCATCTCTCTAAGATGTTAACAATCATCTTCTTGATGCATTCTAACTTGTTTCCTCCACATTACTTTTTCTGCTTGTTTGTTTTGTCTTTCTCTGTGTTAGAAAATCTCCTGGATGTCTGGTTATCTTTGGTAATGAGTAAGATTTGGAAAAGGGGATGTGAAGTTGGTCAGGTTGGGCTTGCCACAGTAGCATGATCTAGCTGGGCTGCTTTTGGAGAACCTCCTTATGTCAGCAACTTTAGATGTTTCCTCTTGAGCTGGTGTAATGCCTCCAGATAGAGTCTTCCAGTCTTCAGTTTGGCAAACATAGGTCCATCCTGCTTCTACCACTTTGTGAGCTAGTTGTGGGGGAAGGGTCAGGATCTCTGTACTCAGCATTCCATATGACATGGCCACTTAATACCCTCATTTTCAGCATTTTTTGTATGGTATCTCTGTTCACAACTGTGCATGAAGCTTCCCTAGTCCAAATACCTTCCACCTTCGCTTCATTGGAGGAAAATCCTCCAGACTCTCCTGGGATATGAGAAAAACTGTTGCCCAGTAGTTTGGAGTTAAAGAAGAGATTTAGGGATCCAATGGCATTTCAGTCCAGTCCTGCCTTTAGCAATCTCTTGCACAGTTCTGGAGGGACCTTGAACTGCCAGTTTCTGTGCCTTCTGGGAACTTTTCAATGTAAATTGGCTCTCAGTTTTCCCCACTGTCAGTTCAGAGATGTCTTTTTCCCTAGAGCTAATAAGTCAGTAACCTCATGAGTGCCTGCTATCCTGTCTGGAAAATCATGTTACTGTTGTCTCATTTCCTGATCTCTCTCTCTCTGCAGGTTTATCTCTTGATTTGAAAATCTCTTTACTGATATTTAATAGGTTATAAGAAGGGAGTAAAATTACATGTATGCATGTAATCACCATCTTAACCCACAACCCTAACTTCCCTTTTCAATATATTTTTAAAATTATAATGCCTGGGAATAACCCCACTTGGTCATGGAGGATTGCTATTTTAAGGCATTGGGATATGTTTATTTCTGTCTTTCCATTTAAAAGTCTTTAAGTGAACATGATTAGCAGGAAATGGGCCTTTCTGTAAGGAGGATTCAAAGAAAATGTCTCCAATGGGATAACTTTTATTAAGTAGATGAGAAAAAACCAATGGCTGAGTCCCAGTATGCAGCCTCCAAGCAGTCCCTAATAGATTGGGGAGGGGGCACGATAATAACCCTGAGGGTGTATCTGGAAATGAAATGTTTTGTTTAGGGACCCAGAATAAATCCCAGACTTTATCCTTGATGACCCTGAAAGGAGCTCAATTGGTGGCCTAATTTGATTTGACATCAATTGGGAGGATTCTGTGATAAGGAAGTGAGTCCTGAATGCCTTTCTGAAATGCAACCCACAGCCCTTATGAGCCTCTGAACTATTCATTCATTCTTCACTTATCAGTCATTGAGCATCTACCATGGACAAAGTGCTTATGCTACCTCTTGACAATTAAGACTGAACCTGCCCTAAGTCACTCTTTAAGCAATGCTCCTCTTCACCTCCAAAAGCAGAAGGAGGGGCATAGATGAAAAGGGGGTTCAGGGTCACATCCTATGGTGACAATAATTTCTTTTTCTCTCTGAGGCTTGTGATGAGGAATACATGAGGAGACTCTCACATAAAGCATCTACCATGGTACCTGGCACATAGTTGGATGTATGGATATTTAAGGAAAACTTTAGTTTAAATGGTGCAGGGAGCCTCGGGTATTTAATATTCACTCTCCTGATACTTCAAAATCATTAGCATTTGGGGTAGAAAACACGAAGGGATTTAGAGACTTAAAAGGACACAAGTGAATTAGTTCTACTTAATCAGTCATGATTACAGCCTAACAGGGCCAGTGCAGTATCCACAGTGACATCTCTGTTGTATTGGTTGTCTTCAACATGTGTCAGCTTTTTTTTAAGACAGAGCCTCAAGCTGTCCCCCTGGTTAGAGTGCTGTGGCATCACAGCTCACAGCAACCTCCAACTCCTGGGCTTAACCGAGTCTCCTGCCTCAGCCTCCCAAGTAGCTGGGAGGAACCACAGGTGCCCGCCACAATGCCCAGCTATTTTTTGGTTGCAGCCGTCATTGTTGTTTGGAGGGCCTCGGCTGGATTCGAACCCGCCACCTTAGGTGTATGTGACTGGAGCCTTAGCCACTTGAGCCACAGGCGCCGAGCCCATGTGTCAGCTTTTGTCCCAGCTGTTTTATTTTCTGGGGAGGCTGTATACTTCAGTGACTTTGCTGTACTCTCACCTCTTACTAGAAACAAATTGTAATCCACCTCACACAAGCAGTTTAACTTAACTATTTTTCCTGGCGGACGTTTTGGAAACTGAGTATTTGTGAAAGATACTTTTTAGCGACAAGAAATGTTATACAGGGATTGACATACGGGAATTCACCTGTGACGTGTTGGAGGCACCCCAGTGTGTCAGTACAACTGGTGAAAACCACCAGGTGGTAGAGAGGGCGGATGGAGAGACTGGGTTTAAGTCTTCGCCAAGCTACGCAATCGTGGGCAAATCCAATGAATTTTCTAAGTCTTCATTTACCTATCTGCAAAATGGGGACACACAGGGTTGTAGTGAGGACTAATGAGATAAGGGATGTCAAAGTGCCTATTATACTTCTATTTACGGTGGAGGATTAACAAACGGAGTGGCTCTTATTGCCTGGGGTGCCATCCTGGGACAGACTGAGTTTGTGTGCGTGTGTGTGTACGTGTGTGTGCGCGCGCGCCCTGACCTGCGGGTGTGTTTCCTGGGGAAGGCGTGCGTGTGGATGTGTGTGCTGGGCTGCCCTGGGAGTGCCTGGCTGTCCTTGCCCGGCTGAGGGCTCGGCGCCCGCCGAGGCTGATTGAGAGCGCTGGGTGAATGAGCGCGCGTGGGGGCCACTGGCCCCGGGCGGCCGCGCCTCGGCGCGGCTGTGTGCCCGCCTGGCTGCCGGGTGTGGGGCGTACGGGGG
>NW_003852432.1:965983-979293 GCF_000181295.1 Otolemur garnettii
GAGCGCCGAGCCCGGCTGCCCGCCTGGTGAGAGCGCTGCGGATGGGCGCCGGGCGGGGGTCAGCGGGTCGGTGGAGCTGCGGTTGCCTAACAGGCCGAGGGGGCGTGGGGAAGTCGGGCTCTGGATCTCCAGTCAGGGCGCTGGGCGTCCGGGAGAGATCCGGAGAAACGCCACGGAGCGTTGCCCAGCTGCGCGCCTGGGCCGCCGCGACCGCCCCTTCTCTGGGGACTTGGCGGAGGAGACCTGCCTGCGGGAGCGAGCGAGAGGAGCAGGTTGGCCAGAGAGTGTGTACGAGTGCGTGGGTGCATGTGTGCCTGAGAGGGGTGGTGGGTGTGTAGGAGCGTGGGGGGCAACGATGTGTGGTGTGTGCTTCTACGGTGTGTCAATGCGTGTGTAGGGGGTGTGCTCCTCTCTGTACAGTATATGCTCAGTGTGTGTGTGTGAGAGAGAGCGAGAGGGAGAGAGAGGTTGGGAGCTCTCACAGCTTGGGTCAGAACCCATGTAGGAGGGAGGGGGCTCAGCAGGATGGAGTGCATGTGTGTGCAGGGGCAGGAGTGTACTGAGTGTGAATGGCTGAGTGTACCACGGGTGCTAGGTGTGGCTTTGTGTGTGATGTAAGGGTGCTGGGTGCACGTGTGTCCCTGGCTCACCCTCCCTTCCTCCACCAGATGTGTGCAGGTGGAAGGGAGAGTTCTGGGGAGGGGTGGGAGGTACTGCAGCTGCCCCTTGCTGGGGTGCTTGTCTGGCCTTCTCCCCTAGGAAGGCACAGATCAACCAAGCTACCCCTCCCCCCAAATATTGGTAGGGCCCTGGGGAAGGGAGCAGGCCAACCCCCAGGAAAGAGGGGAGGGTGCTTCTGCCTTGTTGGGACCCCTGCTTCTCTGGTGGGAACCTTGGCTGCCTTCCAGGCTACACCAGATCACTCTAGGCTAGGCTTCGCCCTCCTCACCCACCCACCCCCCACAACCCCCAAGCCTCCCCCGCCCCATGCCTCCCTGGCCCCCTCTGAGAGGGAGAGGGCCAGCACCTGAGATTGGGGATGGAGGTGGGGGGTGGGGAGGGCTTGCTTGTTCAGAGCTGTATGCTCAGAAGGGTGTGTGTCTCACAGTAGCCCCAGTAAATCTTTGAGGGAGGAGGGAAGGCTCACGGAAGCAGAGGGAGTGAAGGACGGAAGGAATCTTCATCTGGGAACCCAAGTCCATCCCCTCTGCTGTCAGTTAAGGACCAAGGCCACTGGCTGTAGTCAGACCCCAGTCCCACCACCAGCAGGTTGTGGGGAGACACTGCAAGGCAGGGATTTGTGCTGGAGCCTGAAGGTACAGAAAGGACTCTGCAACAAGAGCCATCATGTCTTTCTCCTTGGGCAGAACACTACATCCTGCCTCTACCACCTGCTTCTCTGTGATCAGAAGCCTCTCTCCGGGGCATCCCATCCTGGGAAAGGGAAAAGGGAGGGAGCAGCCAGGGCTCACAAGCCTTTCCTCTTTCTAGGACCTTCGTGTTCAAAAGACGCTGAAGAACTGAGCCCACTGCCCACCAAGGGCACCCACTGCCAGGTGGGGCCATGGCAGGGCATGGCTGTCTGGGGCTGGGGCTGTTCTGCTGGGTCTTGCTTGCTGTTCCTGTGGGCCCCCAGCCTGCCTCCTCTGTCCCAGGTGCCCCTCTCACCACTTTGACCCCACCACCTCAGAGTGAGGACTCAATGCTCTCTCTCAACCTGGGACTTAACTTTAAATTCCATCTTCGGGGACCTGCTGCTGTCTGGGGGAACCCTGTCACAGAAACCCAGTCTCTCTCTCTTGGGCCAGGCCAGGAGCCAGGGGAAGAGGTGGCCACTGGGCTGAGGACTGACCCCCTTTGGGAACTGCTGGTGGGCTCTGCTAGGAACTCTCCCCCAGAGTGGGGCTCCGCTGAAGGCAGCTCTACGCCCTGGGCCTTGCCCCTGCCTCCAGAGTCCACATCCCCCGTCTCTGGGCTAACCAACGGGCCCACTGCCCCCTATCAGCCAAGGATGAGCACTGTGACCTGGGACACTGCTCTGATGGCTACAGTACCTGCTTCCAGTGCTCCTAGGCCTCACCAAAGTGAGCTGGAGCTGAAGTTTGACATGGCACTGAGAGCAGGAGCAGCCCCAACACTTGGGCATCGGACACTTCCCCTGCTGCCCAGCCTGCGGGCCAGCCTAGCAGAGATTGCTGGGCGCCTGGGACCCTTTGGTGAGTACCCACCCCATCCCAAGGAGCCCCTAAGGGCAGCATTGGCAGGTAGAAGGCAACTTCAACCTGGGCTTCTTTGCAGCATTCTTTGGCACTACGCTGTCCCCACTCCGGAACTTCTCAGGTCTGAACACCCCAGGTGAAGCTACATCCCCAACCTCTGCCTCTGGAGTTTCACATTCTCCAGGTGAATGTTTTTTCATTGCAACAAACAGTTGTGGAATACCTTTACATGCCTCTGTGCTCAGGGCCTAACCAGCAACTCCCCATTGGAGGGATTCTTTTTGCCATTTTCTGTGTCCAGTTTGGTCCCTGTAGCTTAGCTCATGGTGTACATAAGCTTAGCATGTTGCTACAATTCCTGGGACAGTGGCTTCCTTAGGGCCAGCTCTGGGGAAGGGCAGGATTTTCTCCAAACCCCCAGAGGCCGAGGCCAGCTGGTAAGGTGGCACTTGAGCCCCATGTGCTCCCTTTGCAGGGCCCTTTGTCACCACTCTGTCCCCACCCCCAAAACCCCTGGAGAGGAAGCTCTCCAGCCCAAGCCTGCTGGACACAGCTGCTTCCCCAAATTCTGCCTTGATTGCAACAACATCACTAGGTAAGTGTCCAGTTCATTTGAACTGTCCAATTATTTGTTGAGCACTTTACAACATGTTAGTTGCTCATCAGTATTCTTAGACCCTTTTATTTCACTATCATCATAATAATCACCATTCCCTTCATCATTACATGGAGATATATATTAATGGCCGGAAAAAAGTACCAAACAGAGTTAAGTAATGGTCCTCTGAAAGTTTTGCAGTCACAGGCAGAGCAGGATGTAGACAGAAGTATCAGGGCAGACAGACACAGGAATTCCTTCCTGATTCCCATAGCCTCACTGCCAGCCCCGCCCTCCACTCCAGTTGGCTGACCTGCCTCCCCACACTCACTCCCATGTGGGGGCTCTCTCCTTTGCTGTCTGATCTGACATGACATGCTGTCAGATGTAGACAGAGCTGGGCACCTCACTGGGAGACACTGAGGAGGAGTGCTTGAGCAGACAGGTGCCACCTTCATTCAAGGGCGCCTTTCAGAACATGCACACAGATAAGCCAGCGATGCAGAGGAAAGACCACAGGCTCTGGAACCCTGAGACCTGGCTTTGAATCCCAACTCATGTACCTACCAGCTGAGTGACCTTCGGCAAGTTATTTAACCTCTCTGAACCTAAATTTTCTCACATATCTCACATCTCTCACCTATTTAATAACAGTACTTACCTTGCTGAGTTATTAGTAAACTTCCAGATAATGTAAGCTCTTGGCTTGATGCTAGGCATGAAGTATAATAGAGGCTCATTAAATGGTAGCTATTAACCTTGCTCCTTTCCCCTGTTGCACCCCAAATACACTTCCAGACCTTACCTCTCAGACACATGCCCCAGGCCCCAGGTGAGGGTGGGACAACATATAGCCCACAGGGCAGAGGACATAGGTGCTACAGGAGAGGTTCTGGTAGCTGAGGCCAAGGGAGCCATGGACAGAGACTTCTAGGCCCACCTTTGCTCTGCTCTTCACTGTGCTTGTGAAGCCTCTCAGCTACCCCACACTAGGTTCAGCAGTGGGAACCAGTGGTCCCCTCAGCTTCTTCCAGCTCCAGACTTCACCTGGCATCTGATTCTCTAGCTCACTCCAGCTGTAGTCACTGCCCTCCCTCAGAGAGTGGATAAGGGGCCTGCCATCCCTCCCCACTCTGTCCAGCCCAGTGTGCAGCAGTGGCAAGATCTGCTGTGGGGTAGGAGGCAGGCTCTGTGCCTCAGGGGAAGGATGCTGGCTGGAAGTCTGTCAGCCTCAGTGACAGCACTGGCCAGGCAGGTTTAATGAGTCTGGACAGTATCAGAGGTAACATAGCTGGGCAGGCTGATGGCCCTGCCCTCGCTCATCCTCCTGACTGTTGGCTGCAGGAACCCAGCCTCTCACTGGCTGATAAACCAAGGAGGGCTGTAGGCTTCCTAGAGAGAAGGCCAGTAGCTTTGCTCATGCCAGCAGCATGCATGTATGGGGTAGGTGATTATGGGACAATAAAGTGTCTCTGTCTCCTCTAGGATCTCTCTCTCCTTTTCTCTCTATTTCCCTTTGCTTCTTTTTTTCTTTCTTTTTGAGATGGAGATCTCACTATGTTGCCCTGACTAGTCTCAAACTCCTGGGGTCAAATGATCCTCCTGTCTCAGTCTCCTCAGTAGCTGGGATCATAGGTGTGTGCCATGTGCCCAGCACCTCTAACCTAGGTGCAGTTAACCTTTGATTCCTGGGCCCTCCTTTCATTAGGTGTCATTTACCTTGGTTGGACACAGCTTATATTCAGCCATATATACACCAAAATAGTTGCACAGGTCATAGCCTATTGAAGGACTTTCATACCAGTTGATCAGTACCTACTTCCCTTAGTCTCCTGAGTGTTCCCCTTTGCTCTCTGACCACCCTGGCTGTTCTGCTTGGCTGGCATCTGTACTATCCCAGTGAAATATTTTGAGTGTCACCCCTACAAAGAATATCAATCTTCTGTGATCCTAGAGGTGGGGGTGGGGGAAAAGGTCAGGGCCAGGCCACTGAATGGGCCGTAGCATCCAGAGTGATGTGACTTTCAGCCCTTTGATCTGGACAGCTGGGGAATAATCAGGCCTGATTTTTCTCTGAATGGAACTGCCCATTTCCTGCCAGGTCCTGCCTCACCAGTTATGCACATTGATATCCCATGTCCTCTCTTACCCTGAGTTAAGACGGGGTACAGTACCAAAGTAGGACCTCCTACAGGGGAGGCCTGCTCAGGAGAGGACCTTGGGAAGAGAGGACCAAAGATCACTGCCATCTAGGTTCTTCAGGTGGGGAAATAAAGGCTCCTTCTGGGGAAGTTTCCAATGGGGAGATAGGAAGTGAGGTCAAGTGAGCCATTGAAAGGTAGCATCTGGGTTTTCTCCTAACCACGCCTCACCTGGACCATAGCACACATCATCTGACCCTAAGGATCAGTGCCCCTTTTCACAACTCCTTCTCTAACATTTGAGCTATCCCTGTACTTTGCCTATTTTCTGGTTTTTATTCCTTTTCTGGATTCCTATAAATGTTGAAATTTTTTCTAGTTGCCATAGTTCTTGGGGATATAGATGAGAGATGGGGTTTTCTGTGGCCCATGGGTGAGAAGTGAAGATGGAAGAGGATAAAGTGGAACTGACCTCTGAGAGCTGCACTTGTCCATACAGTGAGCACAGGGGATGGGTAAGGAGTGACCGGTTGGGGCAGACTGGGCTCCCAGACAGGGTCGTCCTGCCTCTCTGCAGAGCCCGCAGAGGTCAAAGAAAGACCAAGCAAATTCATTCCCTTTGCAGAAATGGGTTGGTCAGGGGCCAGAGAATGAGGAGTAAGGGAGAGTGTGTGTTTGATCCTCTCAGTGCCAGACTGATACCATCCTTGACCAGCAAGCTCTCTGTTCCCAGCTGAGTGGTCTCTCATTTAATTGAGGCCTGGCATCTTAACTCATGTTCAGGGGTGGTTAGGCCATCAGAATGGCGTTATTTAAGCAGAATTCATAAAGTGAGACAATGTGTTGATATTTATTCACATGACTAATTATTGTCTTTCTAAGCAAGTTTAGGATGTGCTAAGGGCTTTTAAAACAGACCACGGCCTTTAGTTGCTAAATCAATAATTAGTTTGAGGCCAGAAGTGGTTACAGTCACACACACCCAAACTGATGACTGATTGGTGATGAACATTAGCCACTAACAATGACTCCGACAGTGTATGATTTTCCTCATACACTGAAGAATTATTATGTACTGGGCACTCCAAAGAGTTTTACATGCATCATCTCATTTATCCTCATACTGCCTTATGCAGTAGGTGCTCTCACTCCTTCGGATTTGAGGCATGCGGTGGAAGGGAACTGTCACATGCTCCCATTTGCAGGTGGCAATGACTATGTATGTGATTTTTTAGCTGCTTCCTCTCTTCCCTCTCAGTTTGTCCATTTCATCCTCCTCTCCCTTCTCCCCAGAGCCACTGTCTGACCCCCTCACTCCTTTCTTGTTCTCAGAATTGCTGTGTTTGCATGTCCTCAGCATGGGGCTGGTCATGCCTGGGGGTGGGGGTGCTCCTGGACTCTTCCTGTATTGTCCATCTGGGATATGGTTGGGGTGTGGCCAGGGACTTGGGGCAGAAGTCTGAATGTAAGGACACCCTTCTCACACATTCCACTTCTATCTTTTGTCCCCATCCTTTCCTGTAGCTGCAGTCCTGTTAAGCCTGCTAGGTGGGTGTGGGGAGAGGTTCAGCTTCCAGCATCTTCCCTTGCTGCCTGACCACAGGAAGACTCCTTGGGTTTAAAGTAGTGGTTCTCAACCTTCCTAATGCAGGACCCTTTAATACAGTTCCTCATGTTGTGGTGACCCCCAACCATAAAATTCTTTTCGTTGCTACTTCATAACTGTAATTTTGCTATTGCAGTGAATCACAATGTAAATATATGATATGCAGAATGATCTTAGGCGACCCCTGTGAAAGGGTCGTTCGACCCCCCAAAGGAGTCATGACCCACAGGTTGAGAACCGCTGGTCTAAATCTTTCTAACTCCTCTCTTACTCTAGGAAAATAGAATTTAGGGAACTTACTCCTCCCCCCTCTCTTAGCTGACTTCTCTTTCCCCAAGGGATGTGGGAAGATGTTGGAGGGTGGGGCTGGTGGCCTGAGTTAGCAAATCCAGAGCACCTTAGATACCTACTTGTTCAGGTGGCATTTTATCTACTTTGATCTCTTCAATTGTTCCTCCCTGGGACAATTCAAGGGCAATTTCTCAAACTCAGGTGAGTCCATCTTAATGTCACTTTCTGTAAAATGGGGAGGGGGGCAAAGGGGAATATATATTAAGGGACTTAGACTTGGCTTTTTGGTGAGTCAAGATGGGGACCACAGCCATTGATGAGCCAAGAGGTGGGGTGCAGCAGGCAGGAAGGCCAGTGAATGAGAAGGAACTGATGTTCTTACCTCTCTCCCTGCTATGTGTGTGCACACAAGTGCATCAGATTTTCCTCAAGCCAGTGACATGAGAGGAGCATGAAAAAGGGCCTGGGAAACTAGCTGCTCCTGGCATCAAGTTGAGGGTGGAGGTGACTGTCAGGGATGAAGAACAAGAGATAAGCAAACTAGTATTGTGAAGAGGTTTTAGCATCCTCTTACGATCTGGATTCTAGTTGCAACTTGCTAATATGTGACCTTGGGCAAGTAATTTTGCCTGTCAGCAGAGCCTCATTATCTTCATCTGCCAACAGGAGGGCTCATTTATTCAATAAATATCTGCTATATGCAAACTATGTGATAGAAACCATTTTAGGCATGGAGATTCAGAAGTGAACAAAGCAAACAAAAATCTTTGTTCTCATAAAACTTCCTTTCTGGTGGGGGATTGAATTGGAGGTAGCATCCAAAGTTCTGTCCAGTTGAAAGTTCTGCAACCTTCTTAAGAAAAACTATTTTAGTAGAATCACAAGTGAACAAATTTCGAGCTACAGTGGGAGGACTATGGAGTGGGAATTAAGAGAAAAGGGGGAGAATTAGAGCAGAAATTTCAGAGTGAGGAGTTTGGGTGGGGGCAGGGAGGCAGCAAGGGGTCTGATGAGTCTCTTCTGAGATAAGTGGGTCCTGGATACTTTGAGGGACTCTTTGGCACTCCAGATACTGGCTGTGGGGCTGGCAAGGGGAGCGCTGTATAACTGTCTCAGCCAAACATTCTTTGCCCACAGACCCCACCATCTCCACCTCTGGCTCAGATGACCCCTCTCCCGTCAGCCTTGGGAACCCATCAATACAGCCAGAGTGTGGACCTGAGTCCTGCAGCATGGGCGGATTGCCTGAACACGAGGGGCATCCTCCTGCCGCCTCGCTGCCCCTCTTCTTCCTGACGCTGGAGGCCGACTGGGCAGAGGCCAGGGCTCGCTGGGGGCTGGCCTGGGAGGCCCATGTGTACGGGGTAGGCGCGCTCTTCGGCCTTGTGGCCTTGGTGGCGCTGCTCGCTCTGGCCCTGTTGCCCTGGCGTTGCCCGCCCGGCGCCCCCTGCCTGGCGCTGCTGGACCTGCTGCTGCTCTCGGCCGGGACCACGCGGGCCTTCCCGCTCTTCTACGACGCTTATGGGCACAGGGAACGACTGCCGACGCTCGCCTGGTTGCTGCTGCAGGACCTTCCGCTGCCCTGCCTGGCGGCCGGCCTGGGACTGGCCTGCCTGCTGCTGGCCCGGCCGCGCCCCCCGCGCTGCCCCGCCGGCCTGGCTGCGCTGCTGTTCCTGGGGTTGGGGCTGGCCGCGGCCGCCGCCCTCGGCAGCGCAGCACACCGCCCGCTGCGGCCTCTGCGGCTCGCCTCGCGCGGGCTACACGCCTTCCTCGCCGCCCTTCTTTCGGGGCTCCTGCTGGCGCTCTCCTGCTGGCGGGGCCGGCGGCGGCGGGCCGGAGCGCCCCTGGGAGGGTCTGGCTTCAAGGGTGCTACCCCTCTCCCTCAGGCGCGCAGTCCCTTTGCCCCGCGGGAGTCCTGGCGACGAGCGGCGCGCACTGCCCCAGTGGCGGGCACCTTCGGGCTGCTGAGCGGAGCCCTGCAGGGCTATGAGGTGCTGCACGCCCTGGGCTACGGCGGCCAACCCGGCCTGGAAGGGCCCTGGCCCTGGTGGGCGTTCCAGCTAGGCCTGCGCCTGGGCGAGGTGGGCGTAGCGCTGCCGTTGGCGCTGCTGGGCCTCTACCCCGCGCTATGCAGTCCCCGCGTGCCGCCGCGCTGCTGGGCTAAGCTCTTCCGCTTGTCCCCAGGCCACGCGGCCCCGCTGTTGCCTGGAGGCTGGGTAACTGGGCCTCCAGATAAGGAGCCCCCGGGCAGTGCCATCGCGCGCGGCGACGCAGAGCTGCTGCAGCTGTGCGCCCTAGCAGGGCCAGGCCCAGGCCCGGATCTCCTACTACAGGGCTACCGCGGGTTCGAAGGAGCGGCGGTGGCGAACCCTGCCCCATCCCCGGCCTCCTCCCCCTGCAGCGATTACACCGTGGACTTCCGCCCTCCCTCCCCAATCAACCTGAGGCGCAGCATCGAGGAGGCCCTCTGCAGCGAGGCCCTACTGGCGCCTGGCCTCTTCCAGGGCCCTGCCTTCGGGGACGCCCTGCCTGGGCTCGGACTCTACCGCACTGCCTCACTGGGAACGAAGACAGCGGCCGGGCCCAGTGAGAAGACGGGGGAGGCCCCTGGTTCCCCGGCGCCTCTGGAGCTCCCCTCTCCTGGGGCTTGGCCCGCAGGCAGCAGCGCCTCATCAGGCTCCCTGTGCGGACTCTCCCGGGACAGCTCGTCCATGCTGCTCTGCTCCAGCCCCGACAGACCCCCGCGCTGCCCTCTGGTCCGTGTCCTCAGTCCCACGCGGCCCTCAGGAAGCAGCCCCAGCCTTCCTGCCTCAGGATCCTACCAGGCCCTGTCCCCACCCTCGCACGACTCCCCAGAGCCAGCTCCTGAGCTGCAGGCTGAAGAGGCCTTGCTGCAGGAGCAATTTCTGGACGCCTGCCGACAGATCGACGAGCTGAGCATGGGCAGCGACACCATAGACCTGTGAAGAGGCGGCCACTTCGCTGTGATGGGCCATATGCCCCTTTCTGGCGCCTGTTCTGCCCCAGACCTGCACACTGTAACCCTTCTCCAATCCTGCCTGGCTCAGATACCTCTTCCCATTTCCTTCCCCATCCAGGGTGGGTGGGTGGGTGGGTCAGCAACCAGGCTCTTTAGATTGGGAGTCAGCACCACCTGCTCTGGAGCCGTGCCCACTGATGCCCTCAGCTGCAATTCTAGGCTGGCAGGGGTCCTACTCTCCTTGGCATTCACCAGCAATAAAGCTCCAAGGTGCTCCACTCCTGACCACCACTCCCCACTCTGGTGCTGAGTGAGAGGGGCTGTCCTCAGGCCCCATACTCACCTCTGCCACATCCAGGAATCCCACCCCTGTGAGAGTGAGACTCCCTGTCCTCCAGGGCCCCATAGACCATCTAGAAGACTTCACAGCATTTTGGTGGGAAGGGAATGCTTTCAGAGTTAATTTATCAATAAAATATTTTCAGAGGAGAAAGGTCTGACCTTGGGAAAGCTTAGATGGGGCAACAGTAGGAATCACCAGAAGTGGAAGAGAGGCAGCTTTGGGGTGGATATGCCTCAGATCCCAGGGACCTTCACACAAGACCAAGGAGTCTCACCTTGTGTCTGAGATGAGTGAGGGTCCTGGGAGCAGCCTCTTGAAGACCCTGGTGACTCTGGGAAGTGGCTTTTCACAAAGATAGAACATGACCCTGAGAAGTGAAACAGAAATCCTATAGTCATGGATGGGAATGTCTGAGTTCCTAGGAGCCTGGATTCAGGTCCTGGTAGACCGCTGGCTAGGGACTAGTTCATGGTAAAGTCCTTCATGAAAATGTTGGTAAACATGCATAAGGGTCTGATAACCTTGAACCGGAACCCCCAGCACCACCTCCCTCCATCCCCCCACATTCCCATAGTTTGGGATTTCCAAAGAGGAAATTACCTTTTTCAGCCAGCAGCAGTGCCTCACAACACCCTCTCCTGCAGAGGACTCTCATCTCTCTAGGTCCAGAGCCTCCCTGAAGAAAGTCTGTCCAGCCCCAGCCATTCCCCAAAGCAGAAACCCACAAACACATGCAGCCACCAGGCGCTCCCTAATCCCTCCCTTGCCTGGAGCATTTGGCTCTGAGCTCTATGGTATGCATTTGTCATTTGGCTAAAATGCAGTGGTTTAGAGTGGCATGAAAACAGCATTGTGAATTAGGTTAGAAAATGAAAATCTGACATGCTTTGGCAGATGCCCTGCCCATCACAGGAAGACCTGCAGGAGTACACACACGAGACTCAAAGTGGAAAACAGGAATGTAGTTATTTTTCTTCCAACTCTGCCCATCAGCTTCTGAGGACTGGAAGAGGAGGAAGCCAAGAGGGAAGCAGACAGGGAGGCTGACAGGGGGTGGAGCCCTCAGCTAGGTTAGGTCCAATGCTGTAGGGGAAGGATTCAAGCCCTGCTTTCCTTGCAGATGAACATCTGTCTTGGCCAAGAGGAATGTTCAGGGCCTAGCACCTCAGATGGAGGAGGGGAATCACAGGGAAGAGAAATGAGAGGGAGGCTGTAGAGGCACGGTGGAGGAATGGTTCTGGAATGGTTTTGATTCTGTCTCCTCCATCACCTGGCGCAGCCCAGCTCAGAAATTCTTGCTGCATCGTCACTCTGGGCTCAGACCCAGAGAACTGCCAACCTCCTAATTACAGGCATTTCTCACTGGTGTCGTAGCAGGTCCAGCATCGGAGTTGCTTTGTATCATGCAAGGAGTGCTTGCTGCTCTGAGAAATTACTCCCTTTCTTCCCCACTTACCCTCCCAGCTGCCTCTCATCTGCCCCCTGCTCACACTTAGCTCTTCTCTGCCATCTATCTCTTCCTCACTCTAATCCTTGCCAACCGTTCCCTCTTACCCTCCCCTTCAAGGCTCCAAGCCTGAATACTCCCAGCCAGTCTCTTTGTTTGCCTGTTTTTTCTCTCTTGCTCTCTCCGTCATACATATACACATGTGCGCACTCTGCACATGGGACGCTCTGAATGGGGCTGTTGAGGGGAGAGGGATGAGGGAATTCAGCTCAGGGCTCACCAGCTTCAACACTTCTCTGATTTTCTGCAGCAAGAATTAGCTCAGCCTTTTGACTTTATCAAGAGGCCAAGCCTTTGAGATGACTCTTCTCTTCTATCTCAGGCCTCATCACTTACCCCAAGCAAGTTTCCCAGAAAGAGTCCAGGTAGATGCTAATGCATACACCCTTCCATTCTAAATCTTGGTCCCGTGGAGGACTGAAAGAGAAATCACTTCATTCAGACATTCAGTTTTTAAAAAATATTTCTTTTGAGACAGGGTATTATGCTGTCACCCATGCTGGAGTGCAGTGGCACGATCATAGATTATTGCAACCTTGAATTCCTGGGTTCAAGTGATCTGCCCTCCTCAGCCTCTCAAGTAGCTGAGACTACAGGTGGTGCTACCATGCCTGGCTAATATTTTTTAATTCTTTGTAGAGATGGGGTGTTGCCTAGCCTGGTCTTGAACTTCTAGCCTCAAGTAGTTATTCTGTCTTGGTCTCCCAAAGCACTGGGATTACAAGTGTGAATCACTAAAAAATATTATTTAATACTTACAGTGTGCTAGGTACTGGGAATAGAGAGGTGAACAGGGTGGACACCAGCTTTAAATTTATGAAGGTACTTTGAGAGAAGGCAAACATTAAACTAATCACAATAGCACAAGTAATTAATTACAGTTGTGAGGAGTGCTAAGAACGAGAGTTATACTGTATTATAACAAGGTTTAGCTTGCAAGGGGGAGTGGATACAGAGGAATGGAATCTGGGAAAGACTGGCTGAGAATAGCTCAGGCCTCTCTTATTTCCTATCTGGGCTTTTGCAGTGATGGATGAGGAGGAGGCTAGCAGTTTATTTCCCCTGGAAGTCACATTGCTGGTGTGATGCAAAGTACCATGACTCCTGCTATTTAATAAAGAATGCTGCTTGTATCCTGGGGAGATGGATGAGCAAATATTCTTGATTGAAGAAGCATGTGCCCTCCCTGATATAAATGGATAGGAGGGGGTGGGGCTTGGAGACAAATGGGAAAACAGGTCTGAACTACGAGTTGAAAAGAATAGCTGGGCTGTTGTCTTCCCAGACGCGCATAGAACCCTGCACTGTGGGTGGCTGCTGCCCCCTGATGGGCATAGAGACACCCTTTAGTTTTGTCCTTTAAGGAAGATATGGGTCCAAAGTATTTAAGGGATGTCAGAACAACCTTCTCAGGGTTCTTTTCTCTGTACATTTTGCAGCCAGAACTGGGAAGACCTCCCCACAGGTGGGGCCTTGAAGCTTGCAATTTTAATGTTTGAGGATGGAATTTTAATTCCTAAGGTTGTGGTGTTGAGTATGGTCAGCAGGGAAGGAAAAACAAGAGGGAGGAATGTGGAATTCCAAATAAATCGTGTTCAAATGACCCATACCATTTTTTTTTTTTT
>NW_003852432.1:979804-998323 GCF_000181295.1 Otolemur garnettii
GTTTGAACCCACCACCTCTGGTATATGGTGCTAGCACCCTACTCCTTTGAGCCACAGGCACTGCCCCTGAATTAGTTTTTTAAAAAATAATTGATGTTATTTTTTTTTTTTTTTGAGACAGAGTCTCACTCTGTTGCCCAACCTAGAGTGCCATGGCATCAGTCAAGTGCACAGTAACCTCAAACTCCTGGGCTCAAGAGAGTCTTCTACCTCAGCTTCTCGAGGAGCTGGGACTGTAGGTCCCCCACCACGACACCTGGCTAATCTTTCTATTCTTAGTAGAAATGGGGTCTTGCTCTTGCTCAGGCTGGTGTTGAACTTCCCTGAGGTTGAATCTTCCCACCTCAGCCTCCCAGAGTGCTAGGATTACAGGCATGAGCTACCATGCCTGGCCTAAATGATGTTATCCATTAGGTATATGTTACTTCCTTAGAGTGAGAGCTTTATAAATCCAATGTTTAGTGCCCCCCCAATCCCATCACTACCAACCAGTCATCCATCCTTCTGAAATGCATTGACAATGGGTAGGGCTTAAGGAAAATGTGCAACTTACTTTGAACCTTTTATACGTTTTGAGTGTTCTGCCTAATATGATGTCACTACTATTTTAAAGTGATGCTTTAAACATGTCTTGAATATTTATTTTAGCTGGACATTCTGCATGATGCAGCTATCTTGCACATAGGCCCATTCTTGAGCCTGGTGGAATGGCAAACTCTCTGTGTTCCAGAATCCAGGACTACCTGGATCTACAGTTGGCCAAGTGAGACCTCTCAGCCTCAGGCCTGTCTGGTCAACTTATCTAAGGAACGATCTTCTGTGTACAAGCTGGACGTTACATTTGCTTTGTGTATTCTGATGTGGTTTTGAGGTGTGCCTGGTATGATTTATTTGTAAGAATTTTTTTTTTTTGGAGACAGAGTTTTACTTTGTCACCCTGGGTAGAGTGCTGTGACGTCATAGGTCACAGTAATCTCACACTCCTGGGCTCAAGCAATCATCTTGCCTCAGCCTCCCAAGTAGCTGGAACTACAGGTGCCCGCCATAATGCCCAGCTATTTTTTTTTCCCAGTTTTTGGCCGGGGCTGGGTTTGAACCCACCACTTCCAGCATATGGGGTAAACGCCCTACTCCTTTGAGCCACAGGTGCCGCCCTGCTCAGCTATTTTTTTTAGAGATGGGGTCTAGCTCTTGCTCAGGCTGGGTTCAAAGTCCTGAGCTCAAGCAATCCACCCGCCTCAGGCTTCCAGAGTGGAAGGATTATAGGTGTGAGCCACCAAGCCCAGCTGATTTTTTTTTTTTTATATGAAGTCTTGTTCTGTCACACAGACTGGAAAGCAGTGGCATGATCAAACTCCTGGGCTCCAGTGATCTTCCTGCCTCAGACTTCCAAATTTCTAAGATTACAGTCCTGTGCCAGTGCACCTGGCCCTATTTGTAAGATTTTTTTGAATTGTCTGTCTTCCCTAGTACACTATATTCTTTATGAGGGCAAGAAACCTGTCTTTTGGTAGCTCACCAAAAAGATTTTGGTGTTTTATTTACTTATTTATTTATAGATAAAGCCTAAATTTGCCTCCCAGGCTGGAGAGCAGCAGCATGATCATAGCACATCACAATCTTGAATGTCTGGACTCAAGTGATCCTCCTACCTTAGCCCTCAGAGTAGCTGAGTCTACGTTATATCCAGCTAATTTTAAGCTCATTAAGTTTATCCCTAATTCCTGACACATAGTAGGAGCTCAGTAAATATATATTGAAAGACCAATGTACTCAATACTAATATATATATATACACCCACACACACACACCATGTGTAGGTGATTATACATTGGTATATATATGTATATATACTATATAGTGAATGTGTAGGTGATACCAATATATAATCACCTACACATTCATATGAATGATTACACAGGACTATAGTCCAGAAAGAAGAAGGGAAGAGGAGGCGAAAGGGAGGGGAAGGGGAGGTTGGGAGGAGGGAGGTATTTGGTGGGACCTCCCCTAATGTGCACAATGCAATGGTACAGTTCATTTTTTTCTCGTTTTCTTTTCTATTCTTTCTTTTTTTTTTTTTTTTTTTGAGACAGACAGATCTCATTATGTCACCCTCGGTAGAGTGCGTAGCCTCACAGCTCACAGCAACCTCAAACTCTTGGGCTAAAGTGATTCACTTGCCTCCTAACTAGCTGGGACTATAGGCGCCCACCACAACTCCTGGCTATTTTTTTGTTGTTGTTGTTGTTGCAGTTGCTTGGCTGGCCCAGGCCGAGTTGGAACCCACCACCCTCGGTGTATGTGGTTGGCACCATAACCACTGTGCTACGGGCACCAAGCCGCAATGGTACATCTCAAAACTGTTTAGAGTATAAATGTCTGACCACAAGAAATAAGTAAGTGAGGTGATGGTTATATTAACCAGTTGATGTAAGCTTTCTACATTGTATGCCAAATCAGCACATTATACCCCATAAATGCATTAATGTACCGCTATGATTTAATAAAAATATATATATATAAATAAAATTCAGCTTATGAATCTAACATATATATACGTATGTAGAATAATTGTGCACAATCTGTGTCTGTGTGTACTTTAGTAATTACAATTTGTTTCTGAGGCCGAAGTGACAGCTGTCTTACATTCTCTGAGACCATGATAATCTCCCAAGTGATGTAAGTCTCTGTGCACTGGCTGGGTTCCACAAATCTGGGAACCCTTCAGAAGTTATTTATTCAGCAACTTGGGTTAGGACGGGGGCAAAAACGACTTCTCCTGCTTATCCTAGTGAATTTGGGGTCGATCTCCTGGAGGCGAGATGTTTTTAGGCAGGTAGAAATTGTTGATGCCAAGTTTCCCTCAAAAGGCGGGAGCGCCGCTTAAAAGCTCCGTCTCTGGGACGTCATTATTTTTTTCATTCCGGAACCTTTTTCTCTCTTTCCTCCATGTTTTCCTCCGGACTCTTTTAAGCAACGAGCACTTCCGGAATCTCCCGTCAATTGGGTTGTAACTCGGCGTGGTGGTCCTGCTAAAGCAGTTTTTCGGCTCCCTTCCATCGACCCGCTTAGCTCGCACCCTCGCTCGCATGGCCGGCTTGACCCTGTTTGTGGGTGGTCTCCCCTCCTCCGCCCGCAGTGAGCAGCTAGAGCAGCTGTTCAGTCAGGTGGGGCCGGTGAAGCAGTGCTTCGTGGTGACTGAGAAAGGTAGGGGGCGGGGCGGCCGAGGATGGGGCTGGGGTTTGTTGGGAGCGGCATCGGACTACGACACCTTCCCAAACTTCAGGAAGCCAAATAACTCTTTATCCTCCTCTAAGAGAAGGAACAGGGAGTTGAGTTTCTTTTCTGTGGGTCTATAGAGGTCAATTTATGAAAAGCAAAGCATTTTCTGGCCTTTCTACGACACTTTCTATTATTATGTATGCTCTCATATGCAGTCTTACTTGGCAGTAATGAAAATAGCTTACTTAAAAAGTATCAGTAACGCTTATTGTGAGTTGCCTAATTGCTAGGCCCTGTATTGAGTTTGACACGGGCTATCTTGTTAAATTTCCTCAAAAGTCTTAGTGGGTGGAGAGCCTTAGTCTTTACCAACAGGAATCTGGGACTTGGGGAAATTTAGTAACTTTAGGTTTGTACAGCGTTAACTAATACAGATTTTAATCATCACACCTGGAGTTCTTAGCCGGTATACTATTCATTTGTCAATTTATTTATTCAGCAAATACTTATTGAATGCCTGCTATGTGGTAGGCACTGTTGAAGGTCCTGAAGATACAGCAGTCCACAACACCAAACCAAGCAATCATTGCTTTTATGTCTTCAGGGTGGAGAAGACAGCCAATAAACAAATGAGCCACGTATATAGTGATTGATAATGATGATAAATGGTAAGGAGAACAATAGAGAAGGGAGTTAGGAAGTATATGTGTATATGTACATAGAGGAAGAGGAGGTAAGAAATGGCAATAAAAACAGGGTAACTAGGGAAGATCTAGATTGAACTACATGCCTCTTGGGGAAAGAGCAGTTGGGCAGAGGAAGCAGCAGGCTCAAAGAAACTGAAGCAGGAATGTGCCTGGTATACTGGAGGAGCAGCAAGGAGACCAGGGTGACTGGAGTGAAGTGATGAAGGGAAGAGTTAGGAGACGAAATCTAGAGTACCATATCATATAAGTCCTTATAGGCTGTTGCAAGGACATTGCCTTTTACCCTGAGCTAGGAAGCCACTGGTTTTAAGCAGAGAGCAAGTAAGTACGATCTAGCTTACATTTAGAAAGATTCTTAAAGCCAGATTCTCTGGCTGCTGTTCTCTGAATAGACTGCTGGTGAATACGATGAAAACAGACCAGTTAGTAGTCTCTTACAATAATCCAGGTGAAAGACAATGATGTTAGACTAGGATGGTAGCAGAGGAGGTGGGAAAAGGTGTGGACATTTTTGAAGGTAGAGCTGAGAGGATTTGCTGATGGGTCAGGTGTGAAGTATGAGAAAAAGAGGAGTCAGATTTGACTTTTGTCTTGAGTTACTGGAAAGATTTACTGACTTTGTGGAAAATCCTGTATACTTCACATTCTGTTTAATGCTCATGATGTTACTCTGAAGTAGGGACATAAGGATTTTAATTGTAGAAGCATTTCTTCCTCTTACCTGGACTGTTGAGGGGCACCTGAGGTACTTGATATTACCCCAAACATTTTGCTCTCTTCCAAGTTACCATGCTCCCTCTTTTCTCTGCCTTTAGTGGGAGTGGCATCTCATGGACTCCCTCTACCCCTTCCCTGTCATGGTGTCTGAATATGTGAGTAGGCAGACTACCCTGTTAATATCACCCCATCCTTAGCTTCTATTTTATTAGTAACCGAAGTTATACGTAGGATTGTCAGAGTAGCTTTGGTTGCTAAACAAGCCATGGTACCTGCCTGTAATTTGTCATTTTAAGTATAGAAGAAGATGAATGAGAGAATGAGGGTGTTGTACAATAATGTTTCTTAAACTCTTGAGTGGGTCATGACTAGAGTTTTTGTTTTTTTGTTTTTTTGTTTTTTTTGAGACAGAGTCTCACTTTGTCACCCTCAATAGAGTGCCATGATGTCACAGCTCATAGAAACTTCCCAACTCTTGGGCTTAGGCGATTCTCTTACTTCAGCCTCCCAAGTAGCTGGGACTACAGGTGCTTGCCACAACACCTGGCTATTTTTGGTTGCAGTTTGGGCAGCACCCGGTTTAAACCCACCACCCTTGGTATATGGGGCCGGTGCCCTATTTACTGAGCCACAGGCACTGCCATGACTAGAGTTTTTAAAAAATGAAATAGTACAGAAGGAGCACATCTGCATATGGTAAAGGATAAGCATTTGTAAAAATTTTATTTTGGTTTCAAAGAATACATACATGTACTGGGATGCCACATTCCTTACTGTGAGTTGTCCAAACAATTTGAGAAACACTGCTATACAGTGCTAGGTGGTTCTGTTCCAGGGAAAACAGGCCATTGAATGGGAATTCTCCTTTGAATCCTCAGAATATTGGCTACACATAACCTTATCGTAAGCCTTGTGTACTTGATATATATTCTTAACAATCTCCTGTTCCCTTTTTAAAAAGACTATGCACTTTCCTTATTCAGACAGCTGAGATGTGTTGAAAAGAGTGCTGCACTCAGTGAAATTGGAAGGAGGGTATATGGAGTGAGGTCTTTGTCAATGGTCATAGCATGTCACTTAACATCTTTAAGATTCGAATAATTTCACAGGGTCATGAAGGATTCCAAAGGTATATGAGAGTGCTTTGCAGACATATAAAGTGAATTGGCATTTATTGTGAGTGTCTCCTTTTATTTGGGCACTGAACTTCTTTACATTTCAGCTGCTTCATTTTTTTGTTCGTTTGTTTTTGGGGGTTTTTTTTGAGACAGAGTCTCACTATGTCGCCCTTGGTAGAGTGCCGTGGCATCACAGCTCACAACAACCTCAAAATCCTGGGCTTACGCAATTCTCTTGCTTCAGCCTCCCAATTAGCTGGGACTACAGGCTTCCACCACAATGCCTGGCTATTTTTTGGTTGTACTTGTTGTTTAGCAGGCCCAGGGCTGGGTTTGAACCTGCCAGCTTTGGTGTATGTGGCTAGCGCCTAGCCGCTGAGCTACAGGTGCTGAGCCAACTGCTGCTTCAGTTTTGGTTGTACTGATCAGGAGAAGGGCCTTGAGTTTTTTTGCTCTTATTTTGTGAAGGTGAATGGGTAGGTTTTTGTGAGGAGTTCCAAGAGAAAATAAGTCAGTCTCCGCATCACAGTATGCTTTCCTTTACCCAATTTATATGGATCAGCATCTTGCCAGGCTTGTACCCTGAAGCATATTCAAGTGTAGTCAAAAGAGAAGCAGAGCACATGAGCTCTGTTTCTCTTCCTCAGGTAGGAGGCAGACTTCTTAGTCTGTCCTTTTCCTTTTTCAACCAGTAAGTTACTTAAAATTTTGCTGTATGAAAATATTAAATAGGGCAGTGCCTGTATGCTCAGTGAGTAGGGCACCAGCCCCATATACCAAGGGTGGCGAGTTCAAACCCAGCCCTGGCCAAACTGCAACAACAATAAAAAATAGCTGGGCATTGTGGCAGGTGCCTGTAGTCCCAGCTACTCGGGAGGCTAAGGCAAGAGAATGGCCTAAGCCCAAGAGCTGGAGGTTGCTGTGAGCTGTGACAGCACAGCACTCTACCGAGGGTGACAAAGTAAGACTCTGTCTCTTAAAAAAAAAAAGAAAGAAAGAAAAGAAAATATTAAATAAAAAAGGACAAAGATAGTTTATAGTTGATATTTTTAATTTTTCATTTGCTTGGTCCTTATATTCTTCTCTTGGAGTCCTGTGAAAGAACATGGGGCTGATAAGGAGGAATTAATTCAGCCACTAAAACGCTGTGTGACAATAACCAATTCACTTGTTCTCCCCTATCTCAAGTTATTCATTTGGAAAGAAGGCAGGATAATATTTGCTTTTCCCATCTTGGGTATTCTGAAGACAAATGAGATAAGAGATTCCAACTGCTTTGGAAGGGTTTAATTTGATATTTTTGGCTAAGACATTAGTAATGGTAATAACATCTACAGGCTCCTGAAGCAGTGTTTTTTGTTTGAGATCTTCTGTCGGGACTTCAGGCATTTATTGCTGATGTATTCTGAGAAGGGAACTGCATTATATTCTGATTTTTGATGCTATTGTACTGTCTTAGTCCATTTTATGTTGCTTATAACAGAATACCTAAAACCGAATAATTTATAAAGGAAAGAAATTTATTTCTTACAGTTTTAGAGGCTGAGAGGTCCAAAGTGGAGGGGTCATATCTGGTGAGAGCCTTCTTGCTGGTGGGAATGCTGGCAGAATCTTGAGGGGACTCAAGACCTCAAGGGGGCTTAGCTTCCATGCTTACTCAAGTTTGTTGTCCCCTTATGATAAAGCCGCCTATTCACTCTCAACAGTAACCTGTTCATTCATTAACTCATCAATGTATGAATTAATCATGATCCACTTATTTCTTAGAGGCCCCACCTTTCAGTACTGCCACATTGAGGATTAAGTTTCTATCATACCAAATTTAGGGGACACATCCAAAATATAGCACATACCTTTCCTGCCTTCTCTGGTGATGTTTCTTTTTTTCTTTCTCTCTCCCTCTCTCTCTCTCTCTCTCTTTTCACAATCTGGATTGGCAGTAGTTGTTTTTTTTTGAGATTGAGTTCTTCTTTGAGGAGCTAATGTATGTCATGGATCCTCCATAGTATTGAGATCATCAACATGGAGGAAGAAGAGGTGCTGACAGCAAAGACACCAAATTAAAGAGGAGGAAGCCTAACAGTTTCAGAGCAAAATGGGGACGGGATCACTGATGTTACTCTTGTTTCTTTTCCTCATGAGACTTTTTGCAAACTGATAATAGGGTGGCTTGTTGGTATATCTGCTAGTAATAGTTTAGGCTTTGCAGATTTACTCGTTTAGTGCTTTTGGCTTATGATCCTCTGTCCTTTTCATTCCCCACTTGCACTGTTTCAGGGAGTAAGGCATGTAGAGGCTTTGGGTATGTCACTTTTTCTATGCTGGAAGATGTTCAGAGGGCCCTCAAGGAGATTACCACCTTTGAAGACTGCAAGATCAATGTGACTGTTGCCAAGAAAAAACTGAGGGACAAGGCAAAGGAAAAAGGGAAAAATGGTGAGTTTCTGGGAATTGAAGGAAATATTCCCTTGGGGTTAGGAGCACTGTGACAGTGAGAAAGAGGCAGGGTGGGAGCTGCTAAAACTTAAGGTTCCTGCATTTCTTTTGGGGATCATTTAGTATATTTTGATATTCATTTCAGTTCCTTTTTTCAATCTCAGTCTGAAAAATCCAGTGTTCCTGGGTATTGCCTTATTTTACCCTGTGGTAAATGCTGTCTGTCACTAGTAGCTTTTTTCTGTGCTGTTCTGGCCTAGAACTGGGTGTTTGGAGCACAAACTTTTTTTTTTTTGGGAGCACAAACTTATTGCATTGCTTTTTACTTTGTAGAAAATCCAGAGTTCTCAAAGAAGGACTTGAAGCCTAAAAAAGCTAAAGTGGCAGATAAGAAAGCCAGATTAATTATTCGGAACTTAAGCTTTAAGGTAAGTGAGAGTAAAAACTTATACTGCATATAGCCAGGTGTTATGGCTGGTGCCTGTAGTCCCAGCTACTTGGAAAGCTGAGGCAAGAGAATCGCTTAAGTCCAAGAGTTTGATGTTGCTGTGAGCTGTGACACCACTGCCTCTACCAAGGGTGACATAATGAGACTCTGTCTCAAAAAACAAACAAACAACAACAAAAAAAACTTATACTGCATGTTCTGAAGGCTTAGAGCCAAGGAGTGCTCATTGATGGAAGTCCTAACTAAAATGGTATCATTGGGCTTAATTCCTTTTGGGAATGAATCTTAGTGCTTTTGAATTCGGAAAGTGAGCCTATCTAAGTTAAGGACACTAAATGTGAAGATGCCTTCCTTTTAGAGAAACTACTACTGAGAAGGGAAGGAAAGAAAAATTTCTCTGATGTCTATCTTTTTTGCCTCATAGATACAAAGTAAGATGTTTTCTATTCAGAAACATTTGATGTCCTGGTCTCAGATGTAGGCTGGGCACAGTGGCTCATACCTACAATTCTGGCACTTCTGGAGTCAGAAGGATCACTTGAGACCAGGAGTTTGATACCAATCTGGGCAACATAGTGAGATCCTATCTCTACCAAAATTAAAATTAGCTGGGTGTACATATCTTTTACCCTAGCTACTTGAGAGACTCAGGCAGGAGATTCACTTGAGCCCAGAAGTTTGAGGTTATTGTGAAAAATGATTGTGCTGCTGTATTCTAGCCTGTGCAACAAAGTGACAAGACCCTGTTTTTTTTAAAAAAAAAAAAAAAAAGAAAAGGAGTTAAAATATTCAAATTTTTCTTAATGAATAAACCTAGTAGGAGATGTTTTATGGTTATTTGCTATAGTAATATTTCTCTTTTTCTTTCTTCACTTTGGTTTCAGTGTTCAGAAATTGACTTGAAGACAGTATTTGCTCAATTTGGAGCTGTCCTGGAAGTAAATATCCCTAGGAAACCAGGTACTAGTAAAATTTCCATTGCTGTGGATTGGATTAAGATAATTTAACATGTCTTTTTCATATTACCCTTGAACTAAGTACCTTTTCAAATAGAAATGCAAGGTTCATGTCATACTTTTTGTGAGCTTTGGACAATATGAATTATTTGAAGTATCTGGCATAGTGCTTGATGAGTGATAAAACCCCTAATAGTAGTGTTTTTCCCCTGATAGTATTTTCAAGTAGAGCAGAATTAATTTTATATGACTAGTTACAGTTTGAGAAAATGCATTACTCTCTCCAAGTCCAAGTCAAAGTATACTCAGCAAAAGGCCTCCTTCTGAGAATTTGGGCCTTCTTGCCAGCCCAAGTTGCTGTAATTTTCTTAGTGCTCTGTTGGTGTCCCCCTGCTGCCTCTAACTTCTTTGTACATTTGCACATAGATGGAAAGATGCGTGGTTTTGCTTTTGTTCAGTTCAAAAACCTCCTAGAAGCAGGTAAAGCTCTCAAAAGCATGAACATGAAAGAAATAAAAGGTAAGTTTTCTCTCTCTATAACATTGACCTAGATATTTCTGGTGTTGTGACGAATTAGCAGAGTAACCCACTTTCTATATTTTCAAAAAGGCATTTTCACTGTTGAGGTTTTTATTGCTAATACAGAAGCTGTTTTGGTGAAATATTCCTAACACATGATCTTGGAGTCAAACTTAAAATACCCCATGCCAATATTCTTTCCTTTATTTAGAGAGTATCCTTTTAATTTCCTAATGAAAAATGTCCCTGAGGTAATTGCCGATGGATCCAGGTTGGTGTCTAGGTTCCTCCTTCTTGGCTGTGGTCACTGTTGAGCATCCATGAGCTATTAAGCTGACTGTGATGCTACTCTACATACTGATGTATTAAGTATTGCGCCTAAAGAAGGGATTGGCTTAGAGACGTCCTATCTTCTGAGGAGGGTGCAGGTGATTCCAGAATGCCTGTTTTGCTTCTTGCTAGTCTAACAGGAGAGGATAGTCTAATTCTTTTTTTATTCCATCTTATTCCAGGGTGGTGGCTGTGTAGAAAGCAAAATTTTTGTTTATTGATAGAAGGGTTAAGGGTTAAAAAATGTAGGCAGTTACTGGGTGCTTTATTAAAGGACCAGCGTTCTCTGATTTGACAGTGTATTGTCTCTACTGGTTCTGTTATTATCTTTGATGACTAGAGATCATTTATAGGAGATAGGGATGTTAAAGGAGGGCAGTCTTTCTAATGCCACTTTTTTGTTTGACAGGGCGGACAGTGGCTGTAGATTGGGCTGTTGCAAAGGATAAATATAAAGATACTCAGTCTCTTTCTGCCCCAGGTAAGATGTGATAGTGTTGGGTAAGGGGGGTTGTATGTCCTGGGTGAGAGTGTGGAAACAACTCTTGTTTTCATGATAAAAGTATAAGGGAATCTGCTTGTCAGAGTGAGGATATTGCAGAAGATTAACTTAAAGAATGAGACTAAGTGTTAAGGAAAACCTCTAAATTCCTGCTAGCTCAGAAATGAGCCCTGGGCTGTTTGTCAATTCATACCGTACCATCTGGTAATCTGATTCCAAAATGTAGAACCTTTTGAGTGTAAGCCCACTCCTGGGGGTGGCTGTGAATGAGGAGTAGAGCCTGAATTCATTGTCTCCTCTACTTGCTATCTTTTCCCAGCTTTTCATAATAGGATGTAATGGAATATTAATAATAGAGAAACTTAACACTTGAGTTTTACATGTGTTTAGAAAATAATTGGCTCTTAAGCCTCCAGAGTCTTTAACTGAGGTCAAAGTTCATGATTTGGCTTTGCCCCAGAGTGAGCATCATGCTGGCTGTGGTATCCAGTGTATGGATGGTGGACTATTTGTGGAGACTCAGTGGCAGTTTTCATTGTGGGCCAGATAACCTTCAGGCTTCAGGTGAATGGGACAAAGACTCCAAAGAAATCTGAGTAGTAAGGGTTGTTTGTTTTGTTTTTTTTCTCCCCTTCATACTTTCTCATACTTAACTATATTATGTATAGTAAGAAAAATGTATGAAATTCTAGAAAATCAAAGAAACTAAGAACTTAGAGTATTAGTTAATCCTGTTAAAATAACCTAGTTTGTGATACTAAATGGATACCTAACTTTCTTTATCTCCCTCCATAGGTGAGGAAAAGAGCCATGAACCTAAACCTCAGTTATCAGTTAAAAAGAATAGTGGGGAGAAAGAGGATATGGAAAAGGAAGAAGAAGATGATGAAGAAGAAGATGATGTTGAAGTTGATGGTGATGATGACGATGATGATGACAGTGACAGCAATGAAGAGGAGGAGGATAAAGACTCAAAGGTGACAAAGACTGTGCAGATGCAAAAGAGGTAAGCAGCTCAGTAGAGGAAGATTCAGGACTGTCTTTCCCCATCATTGCAGAATTAATGTGTGTGAGTAGGTCCCTCTGTGAGCCCATATTCTTAGTTCTGAACTGTGCTATTGCAGAGCAATCAAGAGAGCACCTCCGGCAGAAAGCAGTGAAGAAGACCATTCTGATGAGGACTTGGAGGAAAGAGTTAGTATTGGTGATGAAGAGGAACTGGCTCAGAGTGATGCTAGCACTGAGGCACAAGAGGATGAAGGTTTGCTCAGATCTTTTTTTTTTTGAGACAGAGCCTCAAGCTGTTGCCCTGGGTAGAGTGCTGTGGCATCACAGCTCATTCTCCTGCCTTAGCCTCCCTAGTACCTGGGACTACAGGTGCCTGCCACAACGCCCAGCTATTTTTTTGTTGCAGCCATCATTGTTGTTTGGCGGGCCCAGGTTGGATTCGAACCTCCCAGCTCAGGTGTATGCTGCTGGTGCCTTAGCCGCTTGAGCCACAGGTGTTGAGCCAGTTTGCTCAGTTCTTCATAAATGCGTTTAAACTTTAAGTTACTGAGAAGTGTCTATCAGTTCTACTCAGGCCTCTTTTAAATAGGACACCAAGATGTTCTATCAAATTTATGTTTAAATACTGAAAAGAAAATTATTTGTTTGTTTAAATGAGTTTGTAGTGGTGCTTGAGGGTTAAGCTTAGATAATTTAAAACCTAGCTTACTGCTGAATTACAACCTCTCTCTCGATTGTCCAAGTTGAATGCATAACTGGATAAACAAGATATTGTTGTATCTTAACACCAAAGTAGATTTTAAGCAACTCTTTCAAGCTGACACAGGAACAGGGAACTATATTATCAGTTCAGGCTGCCATAACAAAATGCCATACACAGGGTGGCTTGAACAGTAAAAGTGTTTTCTCAGAGTTCATAGGCTAGAAGTCCTAGAACAAGGTACTGGCTTATTCAGCTCCTGAGGAGCCCCTCTTCCTGGGTTAGACTGCTGCCTTCTTGCTGTGGCCTCATATGGCCTTTCCTCTGTGTTCCTGAGGGGAAAGAGAGAGGAGTAAAGATGACATCTTGTCTCTTTCTTATATGGACCCCAGCCCTATTGGATTAGGGTCCTACACTTATGACCTCCTGTAGCCTAATTCCCTGAAGCCCCTTTCTCCAAATACAGTCACAATGGGCATTAAGGCTTCAGAATATGAATTTGGGGGGTGCACAATTCAGTTCATAACAAGGACTTCTTTGAGCATTTTGTGAAACTTACCAGTCCCTATTGCTACCTTTATCAAGAATAAACTTGATAAAGTTTATAAACATATTTAATTATTAATAATAACACATTTATTGAGGAAAGCAGGCATTATAGAACAAAAAATGGCCAATAATTATTTCTTTGGTTCTTTCTTTCTCCCCGGTGGAGATTTTTATTCAGCTATGTTTTTTCTGCTTCCATTTCTGTAAGTCTGGAATGTTGGTTTGACAATATAAGAAATCTGAGGAAATAAGCTTTTTCCATGAAGAGAGAATGATAGTCACGTTAGAATTGAAGAAGCTTTGACAATGAAGGGACTTTAAGACCTTGTAGAATATTCTACAACCCACATCAGTTGTCTCGTGCCATTCTTTCACTGAAAAACATTATAGGACAAATACGTGATGAGAAAGGATTAATAAAAAATACCAGTCCCAACAAATCCTGCAAAGTAACTACTGTTGTTTCTTATGTTTCCTTCTAGACATTTTCTGTATCTATATAAGCACCTACCTCTATCCTTCAGGGCCCTATGTCTCCTTTGTACCCAGATCCTCAGCATCTTAGGGCACTTCTCCAGGAAGAACCAATGTTGTATGTTTCTTGTGTATCTAGAGATATTTTAATACCTTTATAAGCAAAAATCTGCATATATGCAAATTATACAGGCACACACAAAAAATGTAGTGTATTTTATAGTTTGTGCATGAATATATGCACAATTCTCCTCAAAGGTTCTATATATCCTATACAATATTTCCAGAAAGTTTACACTGTCACAGTAGTATATGGGAATGTCTTTTTCCCCTCACCCTCCCCTCACTGGATTTCATCATTCTTTTTGATTTTGCCAATCTGTTAGTGAAAAATAGTATTACATTTCTTGTGCTATGTTTTTCTTTAATTATGAGTGAGTTCAAACATCTTTTCATGTATTTAGTTGTATATTCTTTGTCTATTAAAATTTTTTTCTATTTTATCAATTTATGCAAGATATTTATATGTTGAAGAAATTAGCTCTTTGTCATGTGACTATACTAGTCTTTTTCAGTTGTTGTTTTTCTTTTAACCTTAGATGTGGAAGTCTCAAGGAAAAAGAAAAAGAAATTACCATCTGATGTGAATGAAGGAAAAACTGTTTTTATCAGGTATGCCTTTCTACTTCAAGAACTGCTGTTTCTGTCACCTTTGTAGATCTTTTTTTCTTTCTTCTTCTCTTATCTCTTTTTCCCTCTTTCCCCCTCTCTTTCCTCCCTTCCTCTCTTTTTTCTCTCCTTCCCCCTTCTCCCCTTCTCCCTTCTCTCCTTACCCCCTTCACCGCCTCTTCTCTTTCTCTCTTCCTCTCTTCCTTCTTTTTGGCACTTTTACCTAGCCCCCAAATTAGATGCCTCCAAAACTGTTAGTACATCTAGTCCCAGGAACTTACCAAACAATGAGAAATGTGGGAGAATCAGAACTATAGCACAGAGGATAGGTAGCATGGGTTCTGATAGCTTGTCCTCATTTAGATTTCATTCTTTGTAATTGGGTGGCGAATCAGTTCAACTCTTAGAGATATCTTGCTTGTTTCTGGCCCTCATTTTAGGAGGAGTGCTGGGGAGTGTTGAGGCCATTTGTCCCAAATGATTACTGTCCCAGCTTATGGTCTAAAGCAGTGTCT
Source organism: Otolemur garnettii (assembly GCF_000181295.1). Taxonomy (NCBI): domain Eukaryota; kingdom Metazoa; phylum Chordata; class Mammalia; order Primates; family Galagidae; genus Otolemur; species Otolemur garnettii. The sequence goes on from NW_003852432.1 coordinate 994,679, forward strand.
ACAATAAAGTAAAATATCTGATTTGTTTCCAAGAAAACTAAAAGTGGGGATGGAGATAGGTTTTATTTCAAGTTGCTGTTAATATTTCAACCCTCCCGATTGCAATAGATTGGCATTTTTATAAGTTCAGTGTATCTTCAGAACACCTCAAGTGTGCCTTCTCACCCTTCCTTACTTTTTTTTTTCTTATAGCAAACATTGCCTAACAATCATACTTAAATACCAAGGTACTAGGGCCATTTGGGTCTGATTTTAGAGGTATATATTTTGTCCTCTTATATAATCTTTTAAGATCATTTTTGTTTTACAAGTAGCTTATGTTCATTGTGGGAGATTTATGAACTACATGAGCAAAAATGACAAAATTAACCTTAATCACTACTCGGAGAACACCTACACACATGCCCACATCATAAATATTTATAAAGATGAGTTTAGCCTATACATGCTGTGCTGTAGCCCACTTTCTCCCTCGGCAGCATGTCTTTCCATGTATTTTTTTAGTTATGTTACTTGGAACTGCCATATGAATAACTTTGTATTCATGGAGGATTCTAACAGGAAAGAAGACAAGTCACATTCAGAAGCTTTGACCACAGTACTAATGATACCATTCTTCATACATCTTTTAATTAATAAAGAACTTAGGGAAGTAAAGAAATGGAAGAGGGAAAACTATGTACATGATAAAGTAAATTAGAAGAAATAATGTAGTTAGGATGTGTCTTAACTGCATAAAACCTCTTTTGTGTGGGTTACTTCATGAACTAGAATAATATATGGGACTGTTACTGAGTACAAAATTTTAAATAGTTATTAGGGACTGTTTTTCTTACCCCTGGAAGGAATGCATAGCTGGGGAAATGACTAATCTTTATACTATGTTGAAATTTAGGACAACAGAATCTTCTTCCAACATTTTTAAATCCCATCGAGAGAATTAAATAGTTTACTTTCTTTCAGTTAGCTAGTAAACTTTATTGTATTTGTTTTTGTGTTATTATTTTGAAAGATTTTCCAACATTTGTAAAATTTTAACTGGAATCTTGGCTTTCTCCTCAACTCAGAGGAGAAAATTCCTAATTAAAAGAGAGGGATATGAGAGAAAGAGATATTTGATTTTTCTCACTAGCCTGCTAGTCTTCTGGTTGTAGTAACAAACTAATTTTGGCCAATATATGTGAAAAGGGGGGTTTGTTGGATGAACATTGGAGTGGTTCACAGAATCAAAGTTGTCAAAAAGCAAACTGCAAGAAGAGGATGAAAATGTAGGCAGTTCTGGAGCCTCCACTTCTAAAGGCTGTGGGTCTTTTCTCTGGAACACTACTTTTTTTTCCTTTTAAGTATGACATAAAGTGCATTAAGCGAAGGGTACAGCTCAGTAAAAATTATCATATGTAGATATCCATGTAACCACCAGCCAGATCAAGATATAGAACATTTCCAGCACTTCAGAGGATTTGTCACTGCTATTTTGAGGTCAGTCTGCACCTACAACTTCTGGTTTATGTATGTTTATCTGTTCATGTTTAAAATTCCTGGGAAAGGGAACCTGATTGACGAAAACAGGTCAGTCAGTTGGGAGAAAGAGGCAGAGTCATATAGCAGAGGCTTGGCCACTGGGGGCAACCCTATTTATTGGTGCTATTTCTGAAAAAGGAAGGTGGTTGCAAGTAAGGGAATCACCTTAGTTGATGTCTAACTCACCTTGTACCAGAACATAGGGTCTCATTTTTGTAACTGACTTTTTTTTTTTTTTTTGAGACAGGATCTCACTCTGTCACCTAGGCTAGAGTGCAGTAGTGCAATCATAGCTCACTGCAGCCTCAAACTCCTGGGCTCAAGTGACCCTCTTGCCTCAGCTTCTAAGTAGCTGGGACTACAGGTGCATGCCACCACACCTGGCTAATTTTTTAACTTACTATTTTTTTATAGAAATGAAGTCTCCCTATGTAGCCTAGGCTGCTTTCAAACTCCTGGCTTCAGGCAGTCCTCTCACCTTGGCCTCCCAAAGTTCTGGGATTACAAGCAGGAGCCACCTTACCTGGCCTGTAAGTGACCTTTCTTGGGACCTTTGGTTGTCTTCCATAGAAATCTGTCTTTTGACTCAGAAGAAGAAGACCTTGGGGAACTCCTCCAGCAGTTTGGAGATCTTAAATATGTCCGAATTGTGTCGCATCCAGACACAGAGCATTCTAAAGGTATGTGCTATAACAGGCCAGGACATAAAAGAGTTGAGATCACTGCCTTGGGCTTTACTTAAGTAGGTTACACAAGATCATAATGTGTGCCATTTTGAGGGGTCCACAGTCAATCCAGCCAAAGTTTCTGGGTTCCATAGAAGCACTAAGGTTATCCTGATGTTGTCTTCTATGATGTCAAACTTAGTGTCTTAAATGGTGCTGCCAGCCATAATTTTCTCTAAGCTTTTTAAACTCTTTGATTATTGACTTTAGGGTAAGACATTCCATTTATTATTCTCCTTAGAATTTCAGATGTGATAACATCTCATAGGTGGTAATTATTCCACATTGCTTAAGATTTGGGGGATCTTTTTTTCCCCCTCTGTTGCTCCTGTTAGAGATAGAAGCTGAAAGGGAAACTCTGTTGCACTGGCAACAATCAGAAGGAAAACTGTAAGTCCTAGGAGTGCTGTCTTTTTTTTCTAAAGCTATTGCTCTGGAGTTTCAAAGCTTGACTATTCTTCATCCTAGTATACTATTGTTAGGTAAGCATCTTTTCTTGATTCCTTTGCGATCTAGCAAAAGCTACCCTTTCCCCAGAAAGTGCCACTTCTGAGAGTTTGTGTGAGCTTTCTTGAACCTATCCATGGTTAAGAACCGCCATTCTAAATCAAGTTAATGAGGTGAAAGTTATGTTGATTGGTTTGATGTAACCAATTGTATAAAAAAAAAAATCAACACATTGTACCCGACATATGCATAAATGTATTCATGATATATGTGTATTTGACTGGAAAAAAAAAGAACCTCCATTCTAAACCTCTTTGTTTTCCAAATTGGTAAGACCTGAAAATTTTTGGTTTTTACCCAACTAAAAAAAAAGATGTAAATAAGACAGTACTGTGGAAAGAAAACACTGAACTGCTTCATGGTGATTAGGGTCTAATCCCAGCTATGCCAGCTGGGTCGTTTTTTTGCAAATCATTTAACCACTGTCGGCTTTGGTTTCTTACTTATGAAAGGGATGGATTCAGGTAGAGTAATCATTTAAGGGGCCTTTAGTTCTCATGTTTTGTTACACTCCTCAAGCCTTCTTCATTTTCAGAACATTTTTTTAAAGTAGGCAATTAGAATTGCATAGAATCTTCTAAGTAATAGCATGGTGTTGCTTTTCTTTGATGATAGTCAGCATCTTTTGTTCCTTTTGTAGTACAGTAGTATATTGGGTCAATATTTTCAGAATGAAGTCTACAGTTGACTTACTACATGTCCTCTTTGGTCTATTAATGTTAGCAGAGTTAATGATCTTAGTAAGCATAGTTTTAATTGTTTTTTCTTAATGTATTGTCTTTCTCTAGCTCATTAAATTTTTCTGACAACTTTTTCGCTTACTCATACAGCCTTTTGTTCTTTCTATGGTTTATTCCTCTCAGCATGCCATTTCACCACCTGGAAGAGCTAA
>NW_003852432.1:998535-1054768 GCF_000181295.1 Otolemur garnettii
TCATTGTCGTTTGGCGGGCCCGGGCTGGATTTGAACCCGCCACCTTAGATGTATTCCAGTGTAAGAGTCTTCCATTCAGAGAGAAGTACTTATTTTTTTCATATCGAATGACTGGGCTTATCTTCCTATTAGAAATATTTTTTCCCATTATTCTCTTTTATTATTTGTTTCTTTCTATTGATTATCTATTGTGTACACTTGGGAAGTGGTAGGAATATAGAAACAACCAAAATATGTGGTCCTCTTTGGGGCATTCATTCTGTTTGAGAAGATGCCACCTGGCCAGTGTTTATAATCAAGATGTCAGTAGAAGATAGGAGGTGAGTAAGAATACAGAAGTAGGATCACTCAGCCCCTCGATGGTAATCCTTGGCTTGCTTGGCCTCCCCCATGTGTCCTTTCAGTTTGCTGCCTATCCTTAAAGATCAGTGCCCCAGAAATGCGGCACTGTTTTTATATATTAGAGGATATTTAAAGTTAAAAGAAATACTAACACAATATTATGAGCTATATATTTCTTTTTTTTGGAATCTACTATAAGGTGAACTTTCCTTTGCTGATAAAAACTGCTTTTTTGGTAGTAACAAATTCAAATGGGTCAAGTGGCCCTGCATCTGTTCAACCAAGACTTGTCTTGTGGGAAATTCTAGAGTGTGAGCCAAGAATGGAGTTCACAGCTGTCTGGTTCCTGGCTGTATTTGTGAAGTAGAGGCTAGGACTTTCACCCCAGGATGTAGATCTATCCTCATCTGATGCCTTCCAAGTGACTGTGACACAGTGAGATCTGTATCTAATTTCAGGCATAAGTCATTCCTGCCTCATTTTTTAGTCCTCTAATAAGCTCTCCATAAGTGATGCTGAATTAAGTGTTAGGCTAGAATTTCTCTTACCATTTCATGTGAATATTTCTTATTAAGGAGAGGAAGTAATGAGATTAAAGTTCTGAGACGCATAGAAAAGATGAAGAAGTAATAATAAGATTTCATTGAAAGCAGGTGTGGCACCTTACTTGTTTTTGACCTTACAACACCTGAAGTACTGCCTGTCTCATAGTTCACTATGCATCACTATTCTGAGAAATGCATCCTTAGATGATTTTGTTCTTGTGTGAACATCATGGTGTTACCCAAACCTAGGGGTAAAGCCTGTTACACTCTTAGGCTGTATAGGATGGCCCGTGGCTCCTGGGCTGCAAACCTGCACAGCATGTTACTGTAATGTGTATTATAGGCAATTGTAGCACAAAGGTAAGTATCTGTATATCTAAACAAAGAAAAGATATAATAAAAATACAGTATAAAAGATTAAAAAATTTCCACCTATATAGGGCAGCTCCATTATAGTCTTATGGGACCACCATCATATATACATGGTCTGTTGTTGACTGAAATGTCTGTTATTATATGGTGCACGGCTGTACTTAGTAAATCGATGCTACCTACCCCTTCTGCTCTGTGTCAGCCTGCTGTGTCTGTAGTGTTACTATTGGCTTCCTGCTGGGCTGTGGGAGTTTAGGATCTCACTTAATTTTGTATCTCTGCAGGTTGTGCATTTGCCCAGTTCATGACTCAAGAAGCAGCTCAGAAATGCCTTAGTGCTGCTTCTGCAGAGAATGAGGTAGGAAAGATACTTCTTTTACCCTTTAACACAGGAGTAGTGACTCCTACAGTAACATCTAATGTTTATGCAAAGCGTTATTATTACTATTGATAATAATAAAGCTAACATTTATTGAGTACTTAATGTGTCCTAGACCCTGACCTTTCATGTATTGCCTCATTTAATCCTTATATCAGAGCCACAAGGTAGGTAGAATTACTATTGCTACTTCACAAGTGAGGAAACAGGAATTATAATGTGTCTGATAGTTACTGGTTGTGTGTCACCCTCAATCCTAGATTGATAACATGAAAGACTGGGACAAGAAGGTATTAAGCTGATTTGATTTATTAAGTAGAGTAAATGTTCAAAAGAAAAAGTGTGTGGGTGACAGAGAATTTTTGTGTGTGTTCTATAATCAAGTCTAAATTGTTTTGAGATAACGTTAATCTGTACTGCCATTGTTTCTTAAATTCTCTTGAGTAAACTACTGTTTAATTAGCTTTCTTTAGAATACTAAAATTTTGCCTGTTTACAGGTCATTTTTTTCATTTTGGGCCTACTTTGGGATTAATCAACTCCAATAAAATAAATTCTTTACTGCCTACTGCCTAAATACACATGTGGCCTTTTGCACAGCTATTCTAAATATTGAGGCTCAGTGATCTGCTTGTAGCCGGCTGGGCTCAGACCTCCAGGATGTTGGCTTCTATAGGATAATTAGGGTTTGCCATTTCTCTTTCCTTAGTGTTCCTGGTTAGGGGTTCGGTTTCATTATGTGTTTTTTGTAGGGTGGTGGGCTTAAATTGGATGGCCGGCAGCTCAAGATTGACTTGGCAGTAACCCGTGATGAGGCTGCAAAGCTTCAGACAAAGAAAGTGAAGAAGCCAACAGGAACCCGGAACCTCTACCTGGCCCGAGAAGGCTGTGAGTAGGGGAATGGAGATGTGAACCAGCCTTCTGCATGGCCAGCCTTGTGCCATTACCGTGATCCAGCAATAGTATTTTTTAGATCATGTTTAAAATTAAAAACCCCAAAGTAATCTTTAATGATGTTATGTTGTCATTCTACTTTACTAGATGTGGCTTTCTATTAGGAAACCTTCAACCATTTTGTGGCCTAACCAGTCCCATTCTCTCTCCTGCATGGTTGCCTTTGGTTTTTCCTTGGAGGACTGACAAGGGAAAGAGGGAGGAAAACTCAAATTACCTTTGCTGCTTGTTATCATTTCTAATAAGAGGTTTTCATTATGTCTAAAATTCTTTCAGATTAATTTGTGGATTTAAAATGTACATTTGATACTTTTAATGTTGGAAAGATAATCAGAAATTAGCTTCAAGGTTAAAAAAAATATATCCCTGGCTGGGTGCAGTGGCTCATGCCTATAATCCTAGCACTTTGAGAGGCCAAGAAAGGACAATCATTTGAGACCAGGAGTTTAAGACTAACCTGAGCAATATAGTGAGACCCATCTCTCAAAAAACTTTTAAAAATCAGCTGGGCATGATGATACCCAAATGTTGTCCCACCTACTCAGTTAGGCTGAGGCAGGAGGGTCTTTTGAGCCTAGGTGTTCGAGGTTGCAGTTCTAGCCCAAACAACAGAAAAAACCTGTCTCAAAAAAAAAAAAAAAGAAAGAAAATCTCTTCTAGGTTTCACAGTATTTATCATGTTTATTAGCTTACTTCCTGCATAGTTTAACAGCCTAGACTAGTAATGGTAGTTTGCCTTCGATACTAGTTTATCTATGATGATGATAGCCTTTTCTAGGCTGCCTTATCTTAGGGCTTAATAATGGCCCCCAAGAATATAAGGAACAGCTACATTCCAGGAGCAGATTATGGACAGAACATTTTTCATTCCAAGTACCTAAAATGTACATTACATTTCTCAGTCCTTTGCATCTGATTTTGGGCATGCACATGAAGTTTCTTTGAGGGGAGATAAGGAGAAGAACAACAAAATCACAAAATGTTCAGAGTTTTAGTTATTGAGAGCAGCTCTGAACCCAGAACTTAGCCCTGTATCCTATTTCTGGACCTAACCAAATGCCACCATGTCCTGGCCAACATAGTCCTCTGGGCCCTGTACAAAGAGCTTGCATCATTCAAATCACATTCTTCTTGTTGCTCAGTGAAAATTCCCTTGTTGATATCTTGGCCTTTTTCCCTATTTCTGCAGTGATTCGTGCTGGGACGAAGGCTGCAGAGGGTGTGAGTGCCGCAGATATGGCCAAAAGAGAACGGGTAAGTATATTAGGCACCAGCCTTCAGGTTCTGCATAGCTTATAGATCAATTAAAAATAATTATTGAATGCTACATGTACTCACCAAAGAGCCAAATATAGGTCATAGACCATACTTACAGTCTTGTTAGAAAAGAAGCACATAGGTAAAACAGCAAATAACCCAACGTTATATATAGTATTATATCAGCCTCACATGCCAGTCTAAGTACCATATCTTATTCTGTTTCCATAACACTCAACAGTGAATGTTTGCTGAATAGCATTCTGCCAGTTCATGTTGTAGACACTTAGAAGTTAGGGCTGCATATAATTAGGTGTCAGTATAAATGCAGAATAACATAAGAAAGGAAGATGAGTATGGGCTGGAGTTATAGAAAAGGAAGGAGATGTGGCTCTTGGAAGGGGTAGCTAAGATGTCAGTTGGGAGGGATTGGTATTTCCCAATTATAAAATCATTTTAGGAAAATGGCATCTTATAGGAGTTTCCATTAACTGATACCATTGAATTCCTTTGCTGCTTGGTAATGTTAGTTCTCAGTGATTTTTACTTTTGCTGTATAACTTACTTCCAAAAGCTAAGCCAGTCTAGAATGGTAAAGAAAGAAGCATAACCATTAACAGAATTAGCTATGGCACCTTAACGTGCAGGAGGTGATGAAAAGGGGTGACAATAAAAGGCACTGTGTCCTTTTTCAGTGTGCACAGGTTCCAGACTAGTGTTCTTCTTTGGTCTTGGGCATCTGGAAACCATGGTATTTGGGAGTTACTGTATGCTCTTTTCTTACCATAATGCAATAACAACATACTTAATTTTATAACTAATTTTGTTAGCAAAAATCTCACTAGATTATATCTGTATTTCTATGTATACATTGTAAATTCACAGTAAGGACAGCTTCTCCTAGGAGAAAGTCTATTGAACTTAGACATGATAGCCTCTTCAGATGTATTTGTTTCCAGAGTATTTGTTTATTTTGTGATTTGTTGGTACCTTTACCAAACAAGAAGTAGCAGGACTGAGAAGACTAGTGAAAGAAAAACTTTAATTGAAAACTTTTTTCTAGTAACTTGGTTTTTCCTTTTTCTGATTTTTTTCTTTCTCTTTTTCTTTCCCTTACACCCTCATCTTTGATCTGTTAACTTAGTTTTAAAGAACCAGTTAGGAGAAAAATGTCATCTTTCATTTCATTGTAGATACAAATCTAAAATGCCAGCATAGTTGAGGGTGCTGCTCTAAGCTGAGTATGTTTCTGTGGTTGTGGACATTCCTTTGCCTCAGGGTGGCAGAGTTGAGACGAGACAAGGTTATATCAAGTATTCTTTGAGTAAGTTCAATTTCTTTTTGGAAGGACTAGATAATTATTTTGAGTTGGTGGGTTGTTGAGGACTGGGCATAGGTGTTAACCACAGAAATAATTATTTCTTACTCTGGGCTGCATTTTGAGCTGAGGATATTTTGTTTATGATCTCATTTTGGCTTCATGTCAATGGTGGGAGTTCTTGATCTGCAGTTTCATTTTGTAGATGAAAAATTGAACCTTTAAATTTTCATGCAGTGTTCCAGTTGGGCTGGCTTTCTTTTTCCTCTCTGACTCTAGAGCTCAGTATCTTACTACCCCCTTCCCGCCATCTTGTCCCGTGAACTTTTCTCTCCCTATGCTGAGCAACCTAAGGTTGCAGGTAGGCCATTTCCTTCCTTTTTCTAAGGAAAGGGATGGGGGCTGTGATTCTTCCTTTTGGAGAATTACAAACCTTTCTCTTTAAAGGGTGGGTTGTACTGTTAACAATTTGTTTTTCTTTCAGTTTGAGCTGCTAAAGCATCAGAAACTCAAGGACCAGAATATCTTTGTCTCCCAGACCAGACTCTGTCTGCACAATCTCCCAAAGGCACTGGATGACAGACAACTCAGAAAGCTGCTACTAGATGCTACAAGAGGGGAGAAGGGGGTGCGCATCAAGGAGGTGAGAGTTGGCCCTGCCCGTTTGGAACTTTCCTTCTCATCCTGGTCAGATCAAGCATTTATTTCAGGCTGTTGAGGTCTTGTCCTGTCTTAACAGATTTTCTTTTGGACATGCCAGCACACAAAGCTGAGTTCAGCAGTTTCTTGGTTTTATTTTTTTTTTCTTCTTCTAAGAACTGTCTTTCACTTCTGACCAAATTGCACCAGAATGTGAGGAAGTCTCTGTCCTCATGTATTAACTAGGCAAGCATTTTTAAAATGCCTGACATGCCCTTATCATTATACTAGGTGCTATCATGTGAATTTTCTTTCAGAGAAAATGACCTGTGTGTTTTGTTCTTTGGAAGAGCATTTTTCTACCAATTAGGCTCTTACCCTTTGGTCAGAGTCCCTAAGGCCCCATGGTGATCAGGAAGTCAACAGTTGAATTAGAAGAACACTGGTATCTTATACGGAACCTCTCCTCTGCCCCCATGGCCCCTTTGAGTGCCTCTGTCATGACACTTTCCATTACACTGGCCTGAAATTATCTGTCAGTTATTCCTCCTGACCTGATTGTGCTCATTTAAGGCAAATATCCTTAGTCCTTGGCATACAACATGACACATAGTAATCTTTCAATCACTGTTTATTTGAAAAGTACCAGTGCCAATATTTTGGGTCTGCTTTTGCCTGTTTATCTCCATAAACAGTTTTCCTAATCCCTGAAATGTATGTATTTGGGAAATTACATGAGAGAATGTGAATACATCAACACATATCTAATCTTACTCTTAGTAAAACTGCTCAAAGTGTTATATGGCATGAAGGGGGTCAATTGAGTGATTTCTCATATCAGTATCCATAATATTTAATAAGTATATACTTAAAACCTATCATCATGTAGGGAAATTTATTTTTTTTCAGAGACAATGGACTTTATTATTCTCTGCAAAAGTAGCCAGAACTTTGTTTGTTTGTATTTATTCGATTTAGAGAAATTTATATGCATTCTACAATATTTGCATTATATTGAATTTTTCTCTTAATTCTTTCATGTGTTTAAGTATAGTGTCTCAGTAAGATAGTGTCTTGAGGACAGGAACCTCATTTCTCTTGATTCTCTTGCAGTGCACGACAGCTTTAGGCTCTAAATAGATAGTGGCTATAAACCAAATGTGATATCCAAGTGTCCCCAATACCTAAACTTTCTCCATTCGAGGAGAATGACACCTTCCAGGAGTAATCACTTATAAATTTTCTCAAAATATTCTGCCGTACTTCAGCACTCTGGGACACTGCCATATCTTAAAAATTTAGGGGAAAATCACATCAGAGAAGCCAGGCATAGTGGCCTCACGCCTGTAATCCTAGCGCTCTGGGAGGCCGAGGTGGGTGGATAGCTTGAGCTTACGGGTTCAAGACCAACCTGAGCAAAAAGTAAGACCCTGTCTTGCCTAAAAATAGAAAAACTGAGGCAAGAGGATTACTTGGGCCCAAGAGTTGGAGGTTGCTATAAGCTCTACCCAGGGTGACAGTTTGAGACTCTGTCTCAAAAAAAAAAAAAAAAGAAGAAGAAGAAGAAGAAAATCACATCAGAGGGGATCTGAGTTCCAGGCAAAGAGAATTGAAACTTCTCTTGTTATCTTTGAGGCTTTATGTTGGGGAGGCTTTTCCCCATACCTGAAATGTGTTTCTTATTTAAAGGCATCAGGCCTGCTGTCTTCCCTTCTTCAATAATTTCTTCCAGAAGCCCTTTTTCAGTACTCCATCCTCAGTGATAAATTGTTATACAAGTTAGAGTACCATATACCTCTCAACTTGTATATTTTATGAATAGTTAACTATTATAAATTTTCCTTGAAAAGTTTTATTTCATTTTTGTGATTTGTGGTTCTCTGTTGGTGTCTATACACTCTTAAAAAGCAATAAAATACCAACTTAATAATTTTGTGCACTCGGTAGATACATTCTAATAAGAGGGACACTCATGTTATCAGTACGGTTTTTGTAACAGTGGTATAAATGATTCTGTTTCAATAACCTGATTTCTTTTTTTTTTTTTTTTTTGAGACAGAGTCTCACTTTGTTATCCTAAGTAGAGTGCTGTGGGGTCATACCTCACACAACCTCAAACTCCTGGGCTTAAGCAATTCTTTTGCCTCAGGCACCTGCCACAACACCCAGTGATTTTTTTGAGATGAGGTCTTGCTCTGGCTCAGTTGGTCTCGAACCTATGAACTCAGGCAATCCACCCACCTCAGCATCCCAAGTGCTGGGATTATAGGCATGAGCCACTGCGCCCAGCCAATAAGCTAATTTCTTATTGAATCTATTAAAGCAGTTCATGTCAGGAAAGCCTTCTCATTCTGTAATAATTGCTTATTATTATTATTTTGTTCTACTCATAGTGTAGGGTAATGCGAGACCTTAAAGGAGTTCATGGGAACACAAAGGGTCAGTCCCTGGGCTATGCCTTTGCAGACTTCCAGGAGCACGAGCATGCCCTCCGAGCCCTCCGCCATATCAACAACAACCCAGAAATCTTTGGGCCTCAGAAGGTGAGCCTCATTCGCTGGGAGACCTGTTTCTTGGGGACCCCTTACAGAAAGCCAGTCTTCTCCTTCATGTCGGTGTCCTCTGACATTTGAATGGTGGGAAAGAGTAGCAAGTGGAAGTGGGGACTATGGGAGGGAATATGAGTGTTGATTCTTAAGTTGAGGAAGTGAGCAACAACTCTGATTTGAAAAATGAAAAGGGCAGCAGGAGGACACCTCAGCTCATTGCACTCATAGATAAAGTAGTCTAATGAATGACATTTTGTCTTCCTCTGACACAGAGACCAATAGTGGAATTCTCTTTGGAAGATCGAAGGAAACTTAAAATAAAGGAACTAAGGATCCAGCGCAGCCTGGTATAGAATTTAAATGGTTCTTTTTTCTTTCTTTCTTTCTTTCTTTTTTTTTTTTTGAAGGAAATAACTAAATGTGTCTGTTACTGTTTTGTTCAGTTTGTGCTTCTATAGTGTTAGAGTAGTTCTCTACCTAGTTAGGGTTTTTGTTACCTTTTACTGCCAGTTCCCTAAGCTTCTCCAGGTCTTCTCTCTAGGCCCTTCTGTGGTAGTGCCACAGGAGAAGAGAAAGAAAAGGGAGAAGGAGCAGACCTTGTTATTAACAGTTAGCAGTTCTTGTACAGTGAGGGGACATGGCAGAATTAATGGTGAGGTTAAGGTTTTACATTATTTGTAGATTTCAGTGACATAATTTCTATTTTCTTCTCAGATGGCTCTAGAAGTGTGATGCCTGTTTTAGTACAGTTTTTAAACTAATAGAGGGAAGAGCAGAGACTTTGGAAACAAGCATACTTATGTTCACACTCTGGCTGTGCCCCTTTCTTGCTACATGTTCCTTGGCAAGTTACCATCTTTCTGCCCTTTAGTTTGTACAATGTATAAATAACATCTGCTTCACGTGATTGATGAGTGTGAAAAGAGATAATACATGTCTGTTGTCCAGCATACTACATGGTCAGTACACAGTCAGTTCTCATTCTCTTATCCAACTTGCTCCAGGACATATAGGGCTAAATTATTCTGAACTCTGTAACTCTTAGCGTTCTCATTAATATTGTACCTTAACTTGCATATATAGCACACATTTGTAGTCTTTGTGGTGGATACCAAGAGCATGATTAGTAGATACGCAATTTTGGAATTTCAATGAGCAATGTTAATATAATGGTCCTGGGTTGGAAAACCTGGGATCTGATTATTGTTTAAGGCAATTTTGTTATCCTGAATAACAGAATTGTTCATTACCTTCAAACATTGTTTGAGAGATGATTTTAAAGCTACTGGCTTTTTTTTTGTAATATCCAAATTGTTTTATTTGTTGTCTATACTTAAGTACACACTGCCCTTTCTGTATAAAAATACCCCCCCTTTTTTTTATTCAAAAAGATAGTTCTATTCACTTTCCATATTCAGATTAAGTGATCCTTTTAAAGTAGCAAAAGAGATGATAAACCTTGGCCTTTCATGAACTTCCCTAAACTGTTAAGGTTTTTTACTTTGCTTTATTTGCATATGCCTGTCTTTTCTCCACTACACTGTGGGTCCTGAAAGGCAAATACCTTTCCTTCTTTCCTTCTGTATCCTCACCATTTACAGACTGGCACATAGTAGGCATGTAGAAAGTGTTGTTTGTGTCAAGGTGCCATCTGGATTTTTAAGATGAAAAGGCAGAATAACAAACACTTATCATTACATTAATTTCACTTGAATCTTTTCTTCCACTTCAGTGCAAATAAATCTGTAACATCCTTTATGCCCAGCGTTTCCTTTTTCTTGTCTTCTTTACTTTATGTATTCCTCCTCTATGCTGTCTACGCTCTGTGGAAATCTGAGTTTCTGATCCATGTCATTTTTCTTCTCTTTAAAGAAATTCGTTTTGCATTTCCTGCAAGACAAGTCTTCTGGTGACAGATTTCTCTTAATTTTTGTTCATCTGAGAAAGTCTTTATTTCTCCTTCATTTTTTGAAGGATAATTTCATTGGTGACTTTTCTCTTTCAGAATTAAATATTCTACTCTCTTCTTGTTTATGTGGTTTCTAAAGAGAAATTCAACATAACCTTATGTTAAGAACCTTATATTCTTTGGTAGGTAAATTTTTTTGTCCTCTGGCTTCTTTCAATGATATGGCCAGGTATTAATAGTATAGATAGATTGGTATTTATCTTGTTTGATGTAAGTTTTTAGTATTTTCCTAACTCTGTGGTTTAATGTCTATTGTTAATTTTGAAAAATTCTCAGTCCTCATTACTTCAGTTATTTCTTCTGGTGCATTCTTTCTTCTCCTTATACGTATATCACACCTTTTTGTAATTATTCCACTCTATTGGCTTTTGAGTCTTGAGTGTGTACTCTTCTTTATTTCTGTGTTGTGAGACAAGAATAGTTATTGTGTCCCCTAGTCAGTAACCATTTGTTACTATGACAGGGCTTGTGAACTTGCACTTACTTTTCTGTAGTCTCCAACAGTGGCAGGGAAAAGTTCCCCTTTTTTCACCCAGCTCAAATGAAGGTCTGCTTTTGCTGAGTATTTACATCAAAAAAACCTCATCCAGTTTCCAGAAACCAGATGGCATTTTGTTTTATGCAGCAAAAAATGAAATCCAAGCCTGCAACCAGTGAGCCCCAGAAAGGCCAACCTAGGAAAGACCAGCAACAGAAGGCAGCTCAAAACCACACAAAGGAACAAAGCAAGCCTCCCCCAGAGCAGAAGGGGAAGGCAGGCTCCACCTCATGGGCGGGGTTCCAGACCAGGGCTGAAGTGGAGCAGGTAGAGCTGCCTGATGGAAAGAAGAGAAGAAAGATCCTGGCACTCCCTTCACACCGGGGCCCCAAGATCAGGTGAGACGGAGGAGAGTGGCATGAAATGGTGGTGGCTTCCGAGTGGTTGGATGAAGGGGAAGCTTTGTGCTGTGCTTGTTCTAATGAAGGGTTAACACACAAGTCTCTACATCAGCAGAGTTGTCACTCTAATGGCAAATGGCAGCGGGGACCACAGAGGAGCCTTCATGGCAGGCTGTTGTACTATTTTTTCCCCTCTTTTGAAGATTTTCCTCCTTTCCAGATGACCATGTCTGTCAGCTGTGAGGCCACATGTTTGAGGTTTACCTGTAGTTTCTGTTTGGGGCAACAGATAATCACTATGTACCAGAGTAGATCTTTACAAAATATTTGTTAAATAAATGAAAGTTTTTAAGAAGTTTCAAGCAAAACAACAAACAAAAAACCCACAAACATTAAGTACACAAAAATGTTGAGCTTATGGTAGGTAGTCTTTTGCAGTATAGCTCTTTAGAATAATTTAACTTACGGGCCTAGAAAGGGCTAGTGTAAAACCCAAGAGTTCGAAATTGCTATGTGCTATGATGCCACAGCACTCTATCCAGGGCAACAGACTCTATCTCAAAAAAAAAAAAAAAAAACAAAGCTGGTATACAAAAAGTAAATTTATTTCTTGAGCTTAGAGAACCAAGGGGTGGGGTATCAATTAGAGGAGTACTCTGGGTAACACTTGGCCATCTTATTTCAGGTTGCGGGACAAAGGTAAAATGAAATCCCTCCCCCCCAAAAAGCCAAAGCTCCAGAAAAACCAGTGGAGGCAAGAGAAACAGCAATTATCTTCCAAGCAGGTGAGTTTTGCCAAGCTGGCAGCCACTTTCATATCTTGCTTAATTGGGCAAAAAGAAAGGACTTCTGCATTGCAGCTCCATGCAGGACTGTAGAATTTTAGAGGATATTGAAGTCCACAGTCATATAAGTAGAGAAAAACGTAAAATGAGCCCCCGTATATCTTCTACTCTGCTTTAGCAGTTACCATGCTTTACCTTCCTCATACGTACTGCCCCCACTGGAGTATATGAAAACAAACCCAACTTCACATATTAAAATATACCTCATGGCTGGGCACGGTGGTTCACACCTGTAATCCCAGCACTCTGGGAGGCCAAGGCGGGCAGGTCATCTGAGCTCACAAGTTGGAGACCAGCTCTGAGCTGGAGTGAGACTGCGTCTCTACAAATACCTGGGTATTGTGGCGGGCGCCTATAATCTCCGCTACTTGGGAGCCTGAGGCAAGAGAATTGCTTGAGCCCAAGAGTTTAAGGTTGCTGTGAGCTATAATGACATGGCAACTCTACTGGGGTTGACAAAGTGAGACTCTGTCTCAAAAAAAAAAAAGTACCTCATATGGAAATGAGGTATATTACCTACCACACAGCCCTTATTAAAATTTTCCTAATTGCCTCAAAAAATTTTATTATGGTTAATATAAATTGGATCCAACATCTGAAAATTACATTAGTTTTATATTTCTTAAATCTTTTTTCCATAATTTCCACTCTTCCTTACACTCCCCTTTATTCCATGCTATTAATTTATTTGAAAAACCAGGTTATTTGCCTGTTAGAATCTATTACATTTTGAATTTAGCTGTTTGCTTCCTTGTATCACTTGACTTATTCCTGTGACATCCCATATTACCTGTCAATTGGTAGTTAGATCTGAAGGCTTGGTCAAGTTCAGTTTTCTAGACAATGTCCTAAGTGGTGCTGTGTGTTTCCTTGCATCACATGAGACATATACTACCTGCTTGCACATTTATAGTGATAGTAAGATTGATCAGTAGATTTGGGGTTGTCTGCCTTTCCCTGCATTGAAAAAGTTCCTTTTCAATCAGCCTTTTACTTAATGGCTTTAGCAACCACTGCTGAGTGTTATCTAGATTCATTATTTCATCATGGGTTACAGAATGATGATTTTCTAATTCTGTCCTTTTGAATTTTTTAGTAAAACTCTAGGAGGAATCTTCCCTTGTCAATTATTTATTTGTCATAAAATATCCTGCCTTTTGTACAGGAAAGGCAAGATAAACATAATACTTGATTTTTTCTCATTTCCCAGAGTAATGAGCTATTGCCCTACTAACCTCTTGTGGTGACCAGTAAAATTTTTTTAGTATTATGAAATCTTGAGGTTTTTGTACTTGATGTGTTTCAAATGTAGTCATTATTCTTATCCCATCTTAGACCAGCAAAAGCCCATTCAGATTGGCTCCTGTGTCCTGACGTAACCTTATTTGTCTTTGGTAATGTCCTTGCCTTCTTGTACAACAAGAAGTCCCAGGCTTATCTCATAGATACTTCTTCCCCAGTTCTAGCATTAGCCAGTTTTCCAAGGAATCCTACCTACCTCCTTTTAGTAGAAAATGGTGGTCCCACGTTCTTGAGCATTTGAAGTCAGGCTTCCTTCTCCACTTCTCTAGTCTCTTTCCTTTAAGGATTAAGGAGACATTAGCTTCTTATCTTACTCAAGAAATCTGTCTGTGGGCTCTGTGCCTGTAGCTCAGTGGCTAGGGTGCCAGCCACATACACCAGGGCTGGCGAGTTCGAACCCTGCCAAACAGCAATGACAGCTACAACCAAAAAACAGCCAGGCGTTGTGGCAGGCGCCTGTAGTCCCGGCTACTTGGGAGGCTGAGGCAAGAGAATTGCTTAAGCCCAAGAGTTTGAAGTTGCTGTGAGCTGTGACACTACAGCACTCTACCAAGGGCCACTTAGTGAGACTTTATCTCCAAAAAAAAAGCTGTCTATAGTAGGTTTCTGACCTATACCATACTATATTATAGAGATCTCCGAAATCTCTTTTTGTTTTTTTTATTGTTGGGGATTCATTGAAACCCCAACAGTGAAACCAGGTTACACTGATTGCATTTGTTAGGTAAAGTTCCTCAATCTCTGAAATCTCTTAAGCAGTGTTCTCGGTGAGGAAATAGGCAATGAAAATGTCCAAACTCTGGACTGGCTCATCTGTCAATCTGAGATTAAAGTGAGCATTTGGAATCTGCAGTGGGGGAGGCCTCAAATCACCCACACAGAGTGTTAGGTGTGGGCCCTGCTCCTATGCGTTCTTGGTCAGACTTCTTACCAATGGATGATTGTTTTTGAATTTTTCTCTCTAAGAATCTCTCTCTGGAAGCCCACCTCTTCTTGGTGGACATGATCTGTGTACCTATGTATTTTCTTTCTTGGGTGGCTTAAGGCTAAAGTGATATTTAATGTTTGAAATTGATTGTCTTATGTTTCTTTTCCTTCCATTTGTAGGTACCTAAGAAAAAAGCTAAAGGAAATAAGACAGAAACCCGCTTCAACCAGCTGGTTGAACAATATAAGCAGAAATTGTTGGGACCTTCTAAAGGTGCACCTCTTGCAAAAAGGAGCAAATGGTTTGATAGTTGATAGTGCCAGCAGACTGGCTAAGAAGCCAGGTTGTGTACTTTTTGATGATGCTCCCAAGTTCATTCCTACTCCCCGTGTCTTCTAAAGGAAAGAAAATCCCTGAGGGCACTGTTACTCTGTTAGGAGGCTCCCTGAGCTATGCACATCTGAGCTTTGGTCCCTCCTCAGTGTGTGGTTGGTTAGCCACAAAGGGAAATGTCCAAAAAACATCATGATGCTTCTTACACATTATCCAAATTATTATATGAAGTTATGTCTATAATTATGACCCATTTTCTTTGTTTCTCAAATGGAAACAAATGTAAAGAGCCTTCTAGAGTGCTGAATTTTTAAGATATATGTTTTGTTAAGCATTTTCTCTAAAATATTGTGTGGCTTTTTAATAACAGACTCTGATTTCTAATATATGCAAATTGTTTATTATTTATGAACTTTCTTGAATACCTAGCTAATTCAGTTACATCGTCCTACACACAGCAGGAGTTGACTAGGAGCAGAGAAAAATGCTTCCTAACCTAATCTCTGTAGGTGGGAGACATTTGGAAAGTCATGGGGATGGAAAAGCCTGGCAGAGAGTGGGGCCTGGCACCCAATAGGTGTTTGCCGAGCAAGGGGCTGATTGTTGATAGTTGATCAGAAATCAACTTGCAGTGGCCAAAAGATATCAGTCTGCTAAGGGAGGACTTGTAATTCTCAGAGAGCACCTCTTTCTGAGCAGTTAGAGAGCTAATGGGTATAGCAGGACAAGCAGTAAGCATGAGGCCAGGCTCCAGCTGAACCTGCCATCACCCAGTGGGTGGCCTTAGGCCACATAGTAGTTCTATGAGTCTTGGTTTTCTCATCTAGAATAAGGAGTTTTCTCTGATCCTCCCCAGCTGTAAACTCTTTTTGTAATTTATTACCATCCATATTCATATTCTTTCTCTTTTTTTTCTAAATTTTAGCGGTGTCAACAAAAGCTGGGAGGAATGGTAAATATCAGAGAGTCAGGGTCCATAAGGCCACTTGTGACATAAAGGAATAGGCTAAGTCTCATAAGATGAAAATCACTGAAAGAAGCATAAATCCTCATGCCTGGATCTAAAAATCTACCCGTACAACTTCTGATGGGCTGTTTTCAGTTGACTGAATTCACTCTGTGAAGCACCAGCCTGGCCACCACATACATAATAGGATTGCCAGGCTATATTAGTGGACATGTGCTGTCTCAGGTAAGTGAGCTCCTAGTACCCTCAGCTGGCCAGGCAACCTGTAGGGCAAATGTAATGACCATGTTGGTGAAGGAAATCAAACTGTCAGTTGAAAGCAAAACTGGTCATGAACTGATGCTTGTTGAAGCTGCTTATTGGTTAGCAAAGATTTGTTAATGATATTTCGCTCTGCTTTTGGGACTATTTGGAATTTTCGATTTTATGAAAAGTTAGGAAAGTCAAATGAATGACTGAAGGAAACTGATGTGACCTGCCTACAAAGGGATTCTTGGGGTATAATAGCTGGTGGTAGAGCACAGAAGGGCATCTGGAGGCAAATGACTAAACACCATAAGGAATCGGATTTTGGCTAGGTATAAGGAAGAACTTTTTAATGTTGCTGTCAGAGGGGTATGAGTCCATCCCAAATAGTCTGAGTGTGGACCTAAGTCTGTGATACTGTCCAGGGGACTCTAATACCAGAGGGTTGGGCTGGAGGAGATGGTACGGATTAGTCAGCTTGTAAAAGTTTGGCCCCAGGATGACCTGGAGATGTACCTCAAGCCCTGGTCCCAGAGGCCCTTGCTAGAGAATATGTTCATCATTCTCTGTGAAGTAGCCTTCTTGCACGTTATCTGCCCCAGAGATGGTGTAGGTCCTGCTTAAACTCTCGAGTGGTTTCTCAGCTCACTTTGGTTAGTAAGAGCATTTTCCCTTGACACGCAGTGCCCTAGGTTCTACAGCCCCTTCACCTCTCCTGTCTTCGTCCATTCTCTCCTCTTCACCCACTCTTGGCCACTTCAGTCTTTTCCCTCTTTCTCTCTCAGAGCCTTCGTATCTGTTCCTTCTGCCTAGAAAGCTTTTCCCTCACATCTTTTGCTTATCATTTGGATCTCTCCTGAGCTGTCACCTCTTCCTGGAGCTCTTCCCAGACTATCTAAAGTAGGGCTTTTCTTCCCCTCTTCTCTGTCCTGCTCCCTCCCTGAGTTCTGTGACTTGCTCTATTTTCTTCCTAGTACTAACCTTTATCTGAAGTCATTCATCTCCCCAGTTAGAATGTATGTTCTGTGAAAGGGACTTTATCTAATACTCTTGTTCCCTCCTGTAGACACAGCACCTAGCACTGACCTTAGCACATAGGTGTTGAATGCTTATTTGTTGAATGAAAAAAACAAAGGAGGAAAGGAAGAAACAATACTCAGTAGACAAGAGAAAAAGTTGGGAACCTAGCCCAAAGGTCTTGATTCCCTAGTCCAGTCCAGTGCTTTAAATGATGCTTTCACAGAACCGCTGCTGAACCAAAGATAGGGCTATTTCATTGCCATCTCTTGGGTAACCAGTGAATGCTCCCACATGCCTTTGTTTGGTTTAGAGGTACACAAAGAAGAGGCCATGAAAATACGTAAACCTTTTGGAGAGATCAAAAGGACAAGTACTGCCAGGCATGGTGGCTCACGCCTATAATCCCAGCACTCTGGGAGGCCAAGATAGGTGGATTGCTTGAGCTCAGGAATTCCAGACCAGCTTGAGCAAGAGCAAGACTCCATCCCTACTAAAAATAGAAAAGACAGCCAGATACAGAAGGCTAAAGCAAGAGGATTGCTTGAGCCCAAGAATTTAAGGGTACAGTGAGCTATGATGCCCTGGTACCCTACACAGGATGATAGAGCAAGACTCTGTCTCAAAAAAGAAAAAAAAAGGACAAGTGCTTTTTCTTCAAAGTCACCCTGAGACAGTGTGACTTGGGGATTTTCACAGGTTCTTGCACGATCCTGGCAACACATTTGTCCTGGCGTGGTTTACACAGTGTGGAGGAAATAAGGGACTTTATTAGGGTCATCTGTTTGCCCTTTGCCAATCTGTGTCTGCTCACCACTTTTTTTTCTAGAATAACAAATATCTTTAACATTGAACCATGTCTCTTACATTTAGGCTAGATAAAAATTGGTATGCATTTAGATAGCATTGCCAGATATTTCTTCTAACAGCTTTAGTAACTGTAACCTAGAGTGTTAAAACCTCATTCCATTGTTTGGAAAGTTACTGCATAGTTCTTTTAAAAGAGTAGCATGAAGAAAAATCATCGGCTTTCTCAACACCCAGATTCCACATGTGGTGTCTTCCTTTGGGACACCTCACCATGGGCTATTTGGTCAGCTCCATTCCCTTGGGAGTGTTAACCCAGTGAGAGTTGTGCTCTCTTCAGCTTCACTTCAGAGCCCGCTGTGTAAGGAAATGAAGTTTTCTGAATTAACACGAAGGCTGAAGTACACACTGCTTGGTTAAAAACAACAGCAAACATTTTTGTTAACATCCAAGACTGATGGCCACCAGTCAAAACTATCAAGTTTCAGTAGCATTTTCCTGTTTGATTATGTGGTGACCTGGTTCAGTGATAAGACCTTTAAATAAAGAATCATAAGATGGTGTGTGGCTGTGTCTTTGCCTATTGATTGATTGATTGATGTTTGTTAGTTTGTAGTTTTGAACAATCTTTTCCACTCCAGCTGTACAAGTCCTTCTAGAGTGGCAAGGATTATGCATCAGCTGTTACCAGAAATGTATCCATGGTTTCGTCTATAATAAGGTCAGAGTATGTGATTCATTCTTCGAAGTACTTCCAAATGATCTTTGGTATGTTTTTATCTTGAAAAGAGGTTTTCCAACCAGAAAGTCACAGCCCATAACCTCGAGTCTCCAGAGATCCCCTTTTCATCATGCATTTGGCCTTCAGTTCTGTGAGGAGGCAGAGGGTCAAATGGGTCACAGTGTCTGCTGACACCCCCAGAGTCTGGAGTCCTGTGCTCTCCAGCTGACCCAAGTAGCCCCTTCTCTGCCTGGTGTCCCTGTGACTCGCCGTGAAGTGACTGACAGGCAGCTGCCAATTCTGTCATATGAGAAGCAGCTCAGCTTGTGCAACTTTGAGAATTCCTGCACTTCTCCAGGCTGTTGCTTCATGGAGATAGCAATGTTGTCAATTGTGAGGATGCCTAAGATAAGTTTATTTTCATTTTGTCTCAGGCACCACTCAACTCCTACCTTTAACTCAGCAATTACTGGGGCCTTAAGGGCCAGGATGAGGTTTCTCTTGGGCCAAGTAAAGATTTCCAAATTTCCCTTTGCCCATGGTTGACTAATTTAGAAATTATCTACATGCATTGCCTTGTTTTGGTTCTTTTATTCTTGACCTGGTACATCTTCCTTTCCAGGATTATTTGCACAGTCTGAGACCACTCATTGGTTGGGTAGTTATTCAGTTGCCCCCACGGCGGGAGGGCAAATTACTAGTATAATCTGCAGTTACTTTGGCTTCTGATTCTGAGCTAGGGACTGGCTACAGACAAGCTTCCGTATGAAGGAATATGCTGGGAAGACTGGAGAATATAGCTGGGAACCAGTTCTGAGAAGAAAACTGCAGAGTCTGAAAGACCTTTTGGACCACTCCCAAATGGAACATCTTGATATATAGCAAATCCAATTTTCCTTAGACTTGTTCACTCTGCCCAGAGCCCACTGCCTTTTATGAGAATCTTCACGGACATTTGATAGGACACAAATTCTTTATATCCTTGAGGGCAGGGAGTATATTTTGTACTCTTCCCCATACTCTGCAACACCCAATATTGATTTACTTGTAGTAGGAATTACTGAGAAACTCCCCAAAGGCCATTTGTTCCTATGCTTAGTTGAGCTTGTGGAAGGGCCCTGCAGTACAGTGACAGGAAGATAGTAATCTGCTGCTAATTGCAGTGCCTTGACTACCACTTATGTGCTTCCTGCTGTGCCTTGTCCACAAGAACCCAGACAGTTTCTCTTGTCCTTCTCCACCAAGTACCATCCAGCATTCAGGTCTGGGGTCCAGGTCCAACTTCTTCCCGGGGATCTCAGCCATCCCAGGGCATTGTGCTCTCTCCCCCTAAGTCCCTGGCACACTTCCTATTTAGCATTGTCTCACTTGACCAAACATGTACTGCCCTGGTTACTTGTCATTTCTTTTTTTTTTTTAGAGACAGAGTCTCACTATGTCGCCCTTGGTAGAGTGCTGTTGTGTCACAACTCACAGCAACCTCCAGCTCTTGGACTTAGGCAATTCTCTCGCCTCAGCCTCCCAAGTAGCTGGGACCACAGGCACCCGCCACAATGCCCAGCTATTTTGTTGTTGCCGGGGCCAGGTTCAAACTTTCCACCCTCAGTGTATGTGGCTGGCGCCCTACTCGTTGAGAAGCGCTGCCCTACTTGTCATTTCTTTAGGTTGTTCCTGCCCAAGTGTGAGCCCCTTCATGGCATGAACTAGCTCCCTGTAGTCCCAGCTCTGGGCCTGGCTTGTTGCTGTCCTTGGTGACTGGCTACTGAGGATGAACCAGAAAGTCATCTGCTGTAGCAATCTTGCCCCAACCTGTCCTTATTTTGTGTATTTTTTCTTTCTTTTTTTTCTTTTTTCTTGAGACAGAGTCTCACTATGTCACCCTCGGCACAGTGCCACGGTGTCACAGCTCACGGCAACCTCAAACTCTTGGGCTCAAGTGATTCTCTTGCCTCAGCCTTCCAAGGAGCTGAGACCACAGGTGCCTGCCAAAATGCCTGGCTATTTTTTTTGGTTGCAGTTGTCATTGTTGTTTGACAGGCCCAGGGTGGATTCAAAGCTGCCAGCTCTGGTCCATGTGGCTGATGCCCTAGCCTCTGTGCTACAGGCAACGAGTTGTGTTTTTTCTTTTTTGCTCCGTCTTGTTCTTAGTAAAGTGATCAAAAAATGTCAGTTCTTCGCACTCTTCCACTCCTTTTCTTTTCCTCTTCTTCCCTGTTCTGTTGTGTAGGCCTCAGTCCACCAGCAACTCCCCTCAGATGTTGCTTAATTTGCCTTGTGGTGGTGCCAATCCCACCCCTGTCTCCCTGCTTCTCCCTCTTCTGAGGGATTCCCAGCCTGTGTGCACAGGGCTGGATATGCAAGAACCCAGTTGCCAGAAACGGGTTCTCAAGTGTGGTCTCCTCTCCTTACTCTCAACCTCCAAAAGGAGTTCCTCCTCCTTTTAGTCCCCTGGATCTGATGCTCCATTGTCTGGGTGTACTTTTCAACTGAAAGTTCCTCAAGTGCCTTATTTTTGAAGTTTTCCCTTTGGATGCTACCGCAGAAAAGAGGCTCTGTAATTTGGTCCATAATGGGGAAGCCCCTCTCGCAGCACTTCGCACCTCAGATGGAGGAAGAGGCCCAGAACATTATTCCTGTGCTATTTGCAATAATATGTCTGGACTAATGCATGACTTTTAAAAAATTTTTCTTATTTGTTTGTTGGTTTACTTATTTATTTTAATTGAGACAGAATCTCACTTTGTGGTCCTCGGTAGAGTGCTAGGGCATCATAGCTCACAGCAACCTCCAACTCTTGGGCTCAAGCAATTCTCTTGCCTCAGCCTCCCCAGTAGCTGGGACTACAGGCACCCACTACAATGCTTAGCTTTTTCTTTCTTTTTTTTTTTTTTTGTAGAAACAGGGTCTCTGGCTCAGGCTGGTCTCAAACTCCTGAGCTCAGGGCAACCCACCTGCCTTGGCCTCAAATATCTTATTTTTGAGTGCTAGGATTATATGTGTGAGCCATCACTCCCGGCCCTAATGCATAACTTTCTAATAATATACTCCTAAAAACACCTGGACAGACATCCCTCCTCAAGTAGCACAGGGGTCATCAGTGCCAGAGAATGTGAAATTGTCCAGCCCTGAACATACGACCAGCTCTGCAGCAGAGTTCTGGGGAGCGGGGCAGGCCTGAGCTACTTTAGAGGTAGGCAATGCCACACATAAAATGAAGAACAATTTTTGAAGGTGAGCCCTTTGGCCCTTTCCAAGCCAATGGCACCCACATGAAGTCTGAAATCTGCCTTCTGCACCAAATCAACAAGAGGGAAAACCTCTCCTAATTGGTACATTCCCCTGGGAAGTATGTATTCTACCTCTCAAGAAGAAGCGGAGGTGCCATCCCAGTGCCAGCTCCACTCACCTGCATGGTACATCTGACTCTGACCTTGTCAATGGGATGAAAACATTTTGGCTTTTTCTGTCAGAAGGATAAGTTAGCATGAACCATCTCACATTCCTCTCAGTGACCAAGCCCATATCCAATGACATGAGTGACTTCCTTGCTGATCAGGTAGTATCAAACATTTATTTGTGGTCTGATTACATCAAATCATGGCTAAATTGCAACCACAGATTCCCTACTGATACAAAAGTCAGCAAAAGTATTCTGGAAGTCAACAAAAGTATTCTGGAAGAATCAGTTATATATGATATAATGGCCAGGCACGGTGGCTCATGCCTGTAATCCTAGCACTCAGGGAGGTTGAGAGGGGAGAATCACAGCTCAGAAATTTAAGATCAGCTTGAGCAAGAGCGAGACCCTGTCTCTACTAAAAATAGAAAACTGAGCCAGGTGTCATGGAAAGCACCTGTAATCCCAGCTACTTGAGAGTCTGAGGCTGGAGGATTACTTGCACCCTGGCATTTGAGGTTGCAATGAGCTATGATCATATCAGGAAGCACTCCTGGGGTGACAGAGCAAGACTCTGTCTCAAAAACAAAACAAAACAAGAAATGGCCTTGTGTATTTTATTATTTGTAAATTATGTGCTGCACATCCTTTTTAATCAACGAAATTTATAGTAAACACACAATATACGTACAGGTTTAGATCAGAGAACCAGTTGTTAAGCAGTTACCAGCACATCACTGCCATAGATCCTTTTTGGCTCCTGCTTACACAGGTTCTAAGAGTGACCCACCCACTACTCTGAGTGTGCCCACTCCCCTTTTCAGTTGCCCAAGTAGTGTTCTGTCCAACCTTCTAGACTCTTTTTCTTACCCTCCCCTCAAAACTGTTCTGTTCCTTATGTTTAGACCTTTGCAGGTATGAGAGTTCCATGTGGCCTTTCATGCTTAGCTCCTGATGTAAACATGGATGTTAGTAGGAGGGGCTGGCTTTACCTGGTAAAAATAGGGAGAATGGGAGACCTGGCCCTTTCTCTTATAGTCTTCTCTAAGTGACAAGCATTACTGGAGGTTCAGGTCAGATAGCTCCCCACATGGAAAGACTCTGTTGGTCAGAAGGAGTTATGAACCCCTTTCAAACCACACCTAGGGGCAGCTGCCTATGGGTGGGGCTTTATACAGTCTCCTGGAGCAAGGACCAGTTTTGCAGAGTTGTCAGCATGTGGCCTGTGATTGTGCTGGGTATGGACATTGTCCCTTTCCTGTGAAGGCTGGTTGAGCAGGGCAGCCTGGCTTAGACCTCTGCTTATTCAAAGCCCTTATCTTAGGTGACCTTCACAACAAGCCTGGGGAAGGTCAGAAAGTCACTGAGGGGCAGGTATCACCACCCAAGCCGACCACTGATAAAAGCAGGATTCAGGGAAATCTGGACCCTCTGCTAAGATCCCTTGGCCACCTGAGCTTGGACCGGAGCAAGGACCCACCTGACCTAAGCCCAGTCTCCAGGACCTGTTGATGGAACTATCTTGTATAATGTTTGAAAACAATTTTTGCCAGGTACACTAAATGTTTTTAGGGGAAAAAAAAGATTTTTCTTGTTCTAATTAGTTGGTAAGGAAAGGGCATTTTCATTCTCACATTCCTTGGACCTTTAAACATTTTAAAATTTGCTTTGTGTTATCAGCAATGCCAACTTTTTATGATACGTTATTATCATAAAGCCCTTTGCTTGACCAGGTTCTTCCCCACCCCACCCCCCCATACCGGGGCAAATAAACCAATCATCATGTATTTTTGTACTTGTTTTGTTCGTTTTTCCTCTTTTTCCCTCCTGCACTACCAGAAGCCAAATGCACCCACACACATACAAATAGGTATAAAGAGAGTTTGAGCAACGAATACATTTATTTTGAGATTTCCCTGGCAGTTGCTGGGACTCCTATTGAAGCTGCTAATGTGGAAAGTGTGGATTGGCTCTGCGTGGTTTTCTTACTGCCTTTCCCCGAATTCTGCAGACATCTCCATTCCCCTGGAGGTCAGATAATGGTTATTTATTTTCTATAGTCATGGAAATCTCCTGGGAGAATCATGGCAATTTGACAAGGGCTATTAAAGGGACATTGGGATTGGAGTGGCTGCTCAGGAAATCACATACCCTTGATCCCTGCCTGCAGGGACAGCTGCCAGCACAAACGAGCCCAGCCTGGCTTGCCTGCCCAGTGCATACCCTTGATCCCTGCCTGCAGTGACCAGCTGCACGTGGGTATGGCTGGTGTAGTGACTAGCCATTGGAGTGAGTCCCAGGGAAGGGGACAAGTTCTTAGAATAACTGTTTATCTCTGCTCTTTCACTCTCCACAAGAGGATGGGAATTCTATACTCAAATAATAGTTAATATAATAATAGCAGCTAGCAATTACTGAGTGCCTGCTACATGTCGAGCTCGTGCTAAGAATGATCTCCACGAGTAAAATGGTTGTTCATCCCCATCAGCCCAGATGGGAAGGCAGGGGGGTCCTTTGTCTCAGGACGCTCACCGTCTGTTCTAAGTACCTCTTGCATTTTCACACAGCTTGGAACACACCTTTGGCTAACTGACAGAGTAAGTTTCTTCTGGGCCTCCAGAGCTCCTTAGGACCCCTCAGCAGAGCCATGGCAGGACAGCAGGCACCCAATAGGGAATATGGTGAGAGTGGTCTCCAGGGCTGGCCCCAGCTGGGCCAGTCATTTCAGGCAGCATAATGTTTGTGGGGGCCGAGTGCTGCCTGTCACAGCAGCGCCTGCATGGACTCTTGGGGACCTGGTTCAGAACTTCTGGGTCTTGACAGGGGATTGGTGTTCATTCCTGGGGCATTGAGGTGCCATGGGGTGGGAAGAAGAATGAGCAGATCTGAGGGGCTCTAGGAGAGAAAGGGACAAAAGGGGGAAAGCCAGACAAAAGCCAAGAGGCTCTCCCAAGAGATTCTAAGTCCTGAGGGCAAGAAGCACAGTGAGAATTGTGCCTGACCCGGTGCTGTCCTGTTAGCAAAAGGAGAAGTTGCAGTGCTGTATGCCCCCGATGCTGAAACAGGTTACAGGCCATGAGACAAGGTGGGCCTCAGGCCCTCTAGTCCTCTTTGCTTATCTGTAAACAGCGGAGGTAAAGCCCCCTTTGCAGAATTGTTAGCATGTCATGAAATAGCCACTGTAGACCGGCATAGGAAATAGATGATGGGTACCTGGTCTCTGGGGAATATGGAAGCAGGGTCTCTTTGACATTAGTGTACTGAGTGGATTCACAGGAAAGGGGAACACCTCCAGGGTGACTGGTTGATTTCCACTTCTCTTTTGGCAGGGGTGAGGAGCCCCCCTCTGGTCAGAACAAACAGCCAGAATCCTGAGGAGCCTGTGTGTCCACCTCCAGCCCCTGTAAGGGGTTGTCTTTCCTCTTTCTCTTACAGGGAGGACGAGAATGTGTCTTGTCTCTCTGAGGAGGTGGCTCTGCCATTTGAGCAAGACTTGAGGCGGGAGCACTGTCAGGGCTCCTGGCCCTGGAGTTCTTCCTCTGTGAGTAAACGTTGCTAATCATTCACAACACTCCCTCCACGGAGCCCAGACTGGACCTTGGCAGCTTTTCTGACATAGTAGTCTGGGTAACTGCACCCAACTATTGGAGCTGGTGCATGAGATGAAACTCACTTACTAATTTTGCTATGAAGGAACAGCTTTCTTTGTTAAAATATAACACATCGGTAACTGCAAGGCCAGGAGGTGGATGCAGCTCTCAGGCTTATTGAAGGGTCGGAGCAGTCAGGCTTGAGACAGGTTGCTCTTCACTTGCTCAGTCAGTGTTAACTGAGCACCTGCTTTGTGCTAGTGCTTCTCCAGAAGCTGCAGAAGGCGCTCAACAGAACTGCTTCCTGCCCTGCTGGGGCTCAGATTCTAGCAGCCAGGTGCTGACTCACCCCAGGCTCTAGCCTCGCCCTGCTCAGGGTCCTCAGAGGAGAGGTGGGAAGAACCCAGAGACCAGAGCTCCTGCAGGAAAGCTCGTGTGGTTCTTCAGATTTGTGTCCACAGATGCATCACCACCTTAACCAGGCATGAAAAAGAGCAGGCATGAAATGTGCTTGCCAAGGTTATATCAAGGAAATCTGGGCTTCTAGGGAAAAGTCAAGAAAGGGCCTGTATTGGTTTAGTCAGGCCACTGTAACAAAGAACCCACAGGCCAGGTACCTAAAAACAACAGAAATTTACAGTCTTATGGTTCTGGTAGCTAGAAGTTCATATCAAAGTGTTGGCCAGGTTGGATCCTTCTGAGGCCTCTGAGGTAGAATCTATTCCTTGCCTGTTGTAACTTCAGGTTTTTGCCAGCAGTTCTAGGTGTTGCTTGATTCATAGAATCATCACTCTAATCATCTCTACCTCACTGTCACTGTGGCTGTCATTGTGGCTGGGTTCTCCCTGTGTCTGTGTCCAAATCCCTCTCTTCTTATACCAGTTTATTGGATTAGGCCTACCCCAGTGGTCTCATCTGAACTTGATTACATCTGCAGAGACACTATGCTATGGTCTGAAAGTGTCCCCTTCAAAATTCAGGTGTTGGTAATGTGGTGGTATTGAGAAGCGTGGGCTTCACCTTTGTTAAAGGGCTTGGTGGAGGGAGTAGGTTTCCTCCTCCATGTGAGGATGGCAGCAAGAGGCCCTCACCAGAGCAAAGCTGCATTTTGAAGATCTTGGACTTCCCAGCCTCCATACATGTGAGAAATAAATTTCTCTTCCTTATAAATTACCTGGTCACAGGTATTCTGTTTAGCAGCACAAATGGACCAAAATACTCTTTCCAAATAATAGATACCATTCACTGGTACCAAGAATTAAGACTTTTGGAGGACACAGTTGAATCCATTAACAGAGCCTCTGACTTTTCCCTTTAAAAAACATTAGTACAAAAAAATATATTAGTACAATTCTTTTTTAAATAGGTAACACACCCATCTGGCACAAAAATGAAAAGATACAGTAACTGTGTCCCTTCCAACTTTGATCCTCAGCTACTGAGTTCTCTGCTGTGGAAGTAGCACTGTTAAGGGTTCTTGTCTGTCCTTCCAAGAGATACTCTACATTTGCAAGCAGAGTAGGCATGGTAGAGAATATTTAACTTGGGGTCTTGCACCAGGGTTTTTTTTTTCTTTTTATGATACCTATTGGAGATTATTTGGCTGCATAGTGTTTAATTGTACAAATGTACCAGCATTTATTTAATCAATTCCTTATATGATGGAAATTCCATTGGTTTCCAACCTTTGATACTACAAACTGCTATAAAGAGAAACTCATTATGGGTTGTTGTCCTTGTTGTTGTTATGACACTTTGACATATTGGGAGGCTGCCCCTCCCAGGGCTAGCTATTTCCTAGAGATAGTAAATGACTGGCCATTGACCACTCCTTCCATATACAAACCAACCAACCAAGAGTCCATACGCCAGCTACCTCCTTTGTCTAACTCTCACACACTTAGTCAATATTCCTCCTGCCCTAAATCATCCCAGGGCCAGGTACTAGACAACTAAGTACCACCCCTATACCAAAGCCTGCTGAAATTGTTCAGACTGCAATCCAAGTCTGCTTATCCTGGCTTGACTTGCTTTGCTTGGGGAGCCACAGTGAAGGCTCATGCTTTCCCCTCACTCCATCTACTTCCAGATAGACCTTAGTGCTCCCCCCATGGTGTTCATGCTATGACCTATGCTTTCCTCTTGGGAACTGTGAGTAATAAACTTTCAAAGGTAGGTGTTTCTGTGTCCATCACCTTACCATGGCTGATTAAAACAAATCCTGGGTACATTTTAAAGCAGTCATTTCATTCATGTGCAGCCCTTCCTCTCAGTTAAGGGGCAAGCAATGAGTGATCTTTTGGTTGGCTCCGATAGAATGATGCTTTCTATGCAAAAAGAAGAAAGAAAAGCAATGGGAAGCATTTGAAAATAAATACATTCCTTTTTCTGATTAAAAAAATAATAATACATATTCAGTATAGAAAAAGTGAAAATATAGAAGAAATTTTTAAAAATTAAAACCAACTGTTCCTCAAAAAATTAAACATAGAAATACCATATGATCTAGCAATTTCACTCCTTGGTATATACCCAAGAGAATTAAAAGCCGGGACACAAGCATTGACTTGTATACTAATGTTTATAGCATTATTTGCAATAGCCGAAAGGCAGAAATAACACAAGTGTCCATTGACAGGTGAATGGATGAATAAAATGTGATATTTAAGTTATAAACAAGGGAATATTATTCAACTATAAAAAGGAATGAAATTCTGATACATGCTACAACATAGATGAACCTCAAAACATTATGTAAGTGAAATAAGACAAAAGAAAAATATTGTATGATTCATCTTATACAAAATATCTGAGATAATCAAATTCGTAAAAGACAGAAAGTCCAATAAAGGTTACCAAAGTCTGAGGATAAGAGGAATGGGGAGCTTTTTTTTCCTTTTTAGAGACAGGGTCTTTACTCACCTAGGCTGGAGTTCAGTGGGATCATCACAGCTCACTGCCTCCAACTCCAACTCCAACTCCATCTCCTGAGTTCAAATGGCCTTCCCTCCTCAGCCTCCCAAGTACCTGGGACTACAGGCATGCACTACCATACCTGACTAATTTTTTTGGTTTTTGGAGAAACAGGGTTTCACTATGTTTCCGAGGCTGGTCTCAAACTCCTGACCTTAAGCAATCCTCCCACGTTGGCCTCCCAAAGTTCTGGGGATTACAGGTATAAGTCACCACACCTGGCCAAGGCATTATTTAATGAGTACAGAGTTTCAGTATAGGAAGATAAAAAGTTCTGGAAAATCATACTAGTGATGGTTACACAATATTGTGGAAGTACCTAATGCCGCTGAATTATACACTAAAAAGAGTAAAATGATAAATTTTATTACATATATTTTACCAGAATAAAAGCAATTAAATGCAGCCATAAATCATGCTATCTATAATAAAATTCCCCTGTAGGTATGTGTTTTATCAAATTTGGTTTATAATATGCATATAATAGTGAGATCATTAATTTTACACTTTCATGGTGGATATTTTCCATGTTACTGAAAATGTTGAAATCACCACCTTTAATGGTTGCATAATTTAACATTACATGAATGTGCCATGATTCCCCTGTTGTTAGATATCAAGGCTGTTTCTAATTTTTCGTTATTATAACAATACAGTCATGAACATCTTTGTAGATAAACATCGGCCTTTGTTTTTTTGTTTTTTTTGTTTCCTTAAGATAGATTTTTAGAAGGAAAGTGCTGAGTCGAAGACTATTGATTTTCAAACGTCCATATGTAGCACCAGATTCTAAAACATGTAGAAATGTATACCTTGAACAGTATTATTGGGGGAGGTGGAATTTTTATTATACCTTTATCAGGCTTATTTGAAAAGCAAAAATTATCTTTTATTTCTATGGATTTGATTGCTAGCAAGGTTGAATAATTTTTATGTTCAGTGTCATGTGTATTCTGTGAATTGTCTGTGTTCTTCACCCAGTTTTCTATGAGGGTTTTAGGGTTCTCCTTACACATTAAGAAAGTGACCGTGTGTCATTTTGTGGCAATTATTACATATTTATATAATTATATTTATATAATTATTATATATTTCCCACTTTGCTATTTACCTTTTAGTTTTGGTAAAGCTGTTTCTCTAATTTGTTTATATATAAAATATTGATTTTCCCTTTGGATCTTTTTCTTGTGCTTTTATGCTCATAATGTTCTTACTATTTTTGAAAGTACAATACATACATTTCCACCTACATTTTCTTTGAATTTTTCAAATGGTTCTAAAGTCATACATTTATATTGGTTTCCCAAGGCGGTTGTAGCAAAGTGCCACAAATTAAGTGACTTGGAACAATAGAAATGTATTGTCTCACAGTGCAGGAGGACAGAAGTCTGAAATCAAAGTATAAGCAGGGCCATGCTGCCTCTGAAACCTGTCAGAGAAGGATCTTAAACTCCTGAGCTCAAGTGATCCTGCTGCCTCAGCCTCCCACGTAGGCGGGATTACAGGCACCTACCATGATGTGCTGCTAAGTTTTTCTACTTTTAGTAGCAATGGGGTCTCACTCTTGTTCAGGCTGGTCTCCAACTCCTGGGCTCAAGTGATCCTCTCACCTCAGCCTCCCAGAGTGCTGGGATTACAGGCGAGTCATCGTGCCCAGCCTAACATGCTCTCTTTTTATAAGGATGCTAGTTACAGGGGGACCTACCCTACTCTAGTTTGCCTTTATTTTAGCTTAATTAATTCTATCTGCCATGGACCGATTTCCAAATAAGGTCACATTTCAAGGTGTTGGGACTTAGGACTTCAACATGTCTTTTGGGGGGGGCAGACATAATCCAACCCATAAAAACATTTATCTACATAGAAGTTATTAATTTGAATGAATACTATGAGCGAGGTATAATTTTTTTCCCAAATTTTTAACCAATTTTCTCCATATTGTTTATCAAATAATGCTGCCACTCCTCACAGTATTGTGATTCTGCCTTTATAGGACACTAAACCCTTGCACACGAATGTCTGCCAATTCTTGCATCATGGTACACTATTTTCATTATATTAGCTTTATTGCATAGTACTCAATATCCAATAAAGCAAAACTCCTCATCATTCATCTTCGAGGTTTTTCTCAGCTGCATTTGTCTGTGTATTATATTTCCTCTGAGTAAACTTTAGGGTAACCATGGCTTGCTTAACAGCAACAAAACAACAAATCTCCTTAGGCTTTTAAATGGTCGGTGTTCAGTGTCTAAGTTAACTCTACAGCATATTTAGTCTTCCCATTTGGGAACATGGCATGCTTTTTCATCTAGTTAATTATTTAATGGTTGTTTTTTTTTTAAGTTTAAAAACTTGTAAGATATAGGATTTCGTCTCCAAAACTTATTGGTACAGTGAATCCTAGGTATTTTTGTTACTGTTGTTGCTATCTCTTCCCCCCATCCGCCCACCCCCGTGTTATTTTCTAATTGGTCATTGTTGGTTGATGAGGAAGCTATTGAATTTTGCATCCAGTCACTTTATTAAATTCTCCTGTTAGTTCTAATAGCTTTTCAATTTATTCTTGTGGGCTCTCTGGGGCTTTTTGCACAAACCAATTCAAATGAATAATTAACTCTCCAGCTGAATCAGTGACCTTACCTAAATTGGGCCTCTTGTAACTTTAGGGAAATTTGACTGAAGGAGAATGCTGTGTAAATGCAGTGTAAAAAGGAGGCCTTGGAAAATTCTGGTAGCCTCCATGTTCTTTAATGTATCATTTTGCTGCTCAAAGTGATCAGAATTGTGGATAAAAGAGTTTAGGTTCAAGAAATGTATGGCAAATATTTTTATTTATGGCAATGAAAATTGAAGACAAGCTAATGATTAATATTAGCAGATTGGCTAAATGAATGTCCCAGGTTTTCACTTAAACTTTGTGACCCTTTACTCTGCCCATTCCCTCATAGACCTCTTCCCTGGACCCCAGCCTCCCATGCCCTGCTGCTGCAGAAGACTCCAATTGCATGTTGGAGGTCAACTAAACCAACATATCCCTTGTCAGTGCTTGGCCTCTGGGTGGAGGTCAGATTCTTCAGCTTCAGCCAGACTACTGCAAAATGTTCTGGGGGCGTGATTTTAGTGCAGCAGATGACTGGAGCAGACACAAGGGACGAGCATCTGCAAGAGAGTGAGGAAAGGGGTTGGGCAGCAGGAGAGCTGAGCTGTGGTGCAGCTGCAACAGAGCCATCAGCTAGTCCCTTGGGGAGCACTAAAGCTGGGGTGGCCCTTCAGATTTGTCCCAAACAGATGTCAGGTTAGTGGGCTCTGGAACCCCCTCCCCACCAGTTACTGGCTGGTGGCTGCCTTGGAGAGGGAGTGGACAGTCTCTGGAGAGGCCCAGCTGGGAGCAGCCAACTCTCCCTCTAGAAATGGATACCTCCATCCTGAAGAGGAGCTGGGGTGGCACACTGCAGTGTCCACTGTCCCTGCTGTGGGGATGAAAGACAGTCATGGATTCTTTGCTACTCCATTTGTTCAGAGGTGGAGTCTGTTTCTCCTTTTGTTAAATATGGGCTGGCCCAGGGACTTCTTGTAGCCAATAGACTGTGGCAGAAATGACATTGTGTAGTTTCCGAGGCCAGGACATGGATGATGTACAGCATCTGCCTTTGACTCTAACACCACCATGCTGTAAGGAAGCCCAAGCTGGCCTCATGCAGTGAGAGGGGCCATGGAGAGGAGTACCAAGCCCTAGGCATGTAAGTGACAGTGGATGTTTTAGCCCAACCAATGGCTGGATGAAGCCAAGCAGACAGCCCAGGTGAAGTTATGTGGACCAGAACTGCCCAGCTGGGTTCTGCCCATTTCTTGATCCACAGAGTCAAGAGAAATAATAAATTGTTGTTGAAGGTCACATTTTGCAGAGGTTTTTAATGCAGGAATTGAGATAAGTGATAGCCTTTCCAGTGCACTCCTTTTCCTACATCGTCTGCCCCCATTTGTGGCATTGTGATCCCCCAAAGCACCCATGCTAGACACTTCAAGGTTGTCACAAGGTTTCCTTCACCCTCACCTCTATACCGTGTCACCTGCCAAGCTCTGCCAATTCTACCTCCTAAATAATTCTTGAGTTGGTCCTTGTCGACCTGCCTGTGGTCACTACATTTGCCCAGGCCCTTTCTCTCCTTGACCTGGACAGGAGCTGTGGTTTCCAGACTGGCCATCTCAAACTCCAGCCTTGGCTAGGGTCATCTCCCTAACATGCTTCTCACCCTCTCCCTTGTTGATGCCCTTGCAATGACCCCTGGCGATTTCAGGGTAAGACTCTTTCACTTTAGAAAGAGTCACCAGGAGTTAAAGTCACCTAGTCTCTTGCTTGTTTGACCCAACTTTTCCTGCTCCTCTACCCTGACTTGCAGACCTCAGCTGCACAGAGCCCTCATAGTTCTTCCCCTCCCCATGGCTCCTTTCCGTGTTTCCCACAATTCTCATCTTCTCCTTCTTCCTCCCAGGTAATTCTCAGCTCATAAATCACCTCTAGAAGGCTTTTTCCTTTCTGGCCCCAACATCCACCACCTTGCCGCACTGGATGCTTTTTCTGGGCATTCATTGTTATTAGGTTTGTGTGCCAAAGGAACAACCAACCTGGAAAGAAATTTTGTGTCCCCTCCCAAGCTAGATTAGGATAGGTCCTGGGGGACTATGGGCTGGCTGTCAGGCTCGGGCGGAGGACTCACACTCAGAGGAGCCATGGCAGGCCTGCCATAGGCCCAGGAGGGAGAGGGAGGCATGTGGCCTTTTATGGAAGTGAATTAATACTCTTGTCTTTTGCCCCGACTGACAATATGGCCATCAGGTGAATTCAGGGACCCAAGGCTGTTATTCTTTTAATAAAATTATTCATTTTCCTTAGGCCTGGTCTATTGGAGTAGTAATACTAGTATTTTATATCTGGGGTATAAAGTTCAGTTGGAAAAAACCCAGATGCCCTTCGGTTCAGTTGCTACAGTAGCAGTGGCTATAGTATTTAGAACACATCATATTTGTAGTATTTAGTAGCTGCAGTATTTCGTTTCAGTGGTATTTAGCGGCCATAGTACTCAGTAGCGGTCCTGTTTGGAATCTATCACACTCTGTGGTGGTTGTAGAATTCAGCGCCTCCTGGTATGCAGAGATTAAGAGTGTGCCCTGAGCTCTCTTGCTGCCTCTGAACAAACTGTCATCCTAGCAGTTCTGTCTGCCCTGCCAGTTCAACTGCTCCCTGAGCCGATGTCCTCTGCTCATAAGCAATTTTTCAGTCCCTTGGCACAACTTCATTTATAAATGCACTTCTCTGCAGTGCCTGAAAGATTTTTCTTCTGTTTTTCAAAGTTCAGCTGTTTCTGAATCATTTGCTATACGTCTATCCTCCCTCCACTCCCCCTTGCCCCCAAATTGAAGGTCTTTTCAAAGTGGGATCTGTGGACTTTCCATGCCCTGCCTCTACCTACAGAGCAAGACAGTGATTCTGCACAAGCCTTGTGACCAGACAGGGGAGGTATTTGTCCAAAGGGACTATGGGTGCCAGCTCTGAGTAGGTGACAGGAGAGCGACAGGCTGTGACTCCATTGTAACGGCTGTCCACAATGGGCAGCTGCAGGGTAGGGGGCATGGCTCTGCGGGCAGAATGAGAGTTTTTGTACCAGGCCCACCCTGGCCAGTAGTGTCACCCTAGAGCCTCTGTGACCCCCAAAGGTGCTGATTTATGCCCTGGACACAACAAGAGTCCCCTACTCCA
Source organism: Otolemur garnettii (assembly GCF_000181295.1). NCBI lineage: Eukaryota > Metazoa > Chordata > Mammalia > Primates > Galagidae > Otolemur > Otolemur garnettii. Next base: position 1,032,623 of record NW_003852432.1, read on the forward strand.
AGGGTAATGTGAGGCTGAAACAATACCGGCTACTCAGGAACTGCTCAGCACAGTGGCTGGCGCTCACCGGCTGCTGAGGCAACTGAGCAGTGGCTGGCCAGCCATGCTGACCCACGAGGCTGGGGTTGGGGGCCCCAGGGCCACATAAGAAGCAAAGGAAGACTCTTCCCACCTATTCTCCACCAAGAGAACAGAAACCATCTACCCAGAGCCGGGAGTCCACTGTGAGAGTTATTTATGCTGATACCTTCTTGCTTCTTCATTTTAAATAGAAGACTATAATTTTGTCATTTCAAGTATGCTATATAAATGGAATCATACAGTATAAAACCTCTTTTGAATGCATTTTTAAATTAAACTTTTAATTTTGAGATAATTGTAGATTCACATGGAGTTGTAAGAAACGATATAGAGATACCTGGTACTTTACTCAGTTGCTCCCAACAGTAACATCTTACATGACTATAAGGCAATATTGCAACCAGAATATTGCTGTTGATATTGTCAGGATAGAGCTCTATCACCACAGGGATGTCTCGCGGGCTCCTTTCAAAGCCACTCCCTCTTCCATCCCTAGTGCTTGGCAGCTATTAATCTGGTCTCCATTTCTGTAATTGTGTCTTTCTGAGAATGTCACGTTAATGAAATAATACAGTCTGGGATCTTTAAGGACTGGTTCTTTTTCCAGTCAGCACAGTGACCTGGAAAGCCATCTAAAATGGTGCATCTATATCAACAGTTCCTCTCTTTTTCTTGTTGATTACCTACGAATGGATGCCCCACCCTTTGTTTACCATCCACCCACCAAAGGGCATCTGGGTTGTTTCCAGTGTTTGCCTATTACAAATAGAGCTGCTATGAACAATCATATACAGGTCTTTGTGAGAACATTAAGCTTTCATTTCTCTGGGATAAATGAGAGGGTAATTGCTGGGTCATATGGGAAGCACCTGTTCAACTGTGTAAGAAACGGTCATATTCTTTCCCAGAGTAGCTGTACCATTTTGCATTCTCAACAGCAGGATGCGAGTGACCCAGTTGCCCACATCCTCAGCAGCATTTGGTGGCATCATTATTTCTGATGTTCGTTTTTCTGGTAGGTGTGCAGTGATATGTCATTCGGCATTTTCCTAGTGTCTAATGATGTTGAACATCAGCCATCTGTACCTCCCCTTCTAGGGAGAAGTCTGTCCATATCTTTTGCTCATTTTCTAATTGGATTGCTTGTTTTTTCATGGTTGAGCTTTGAGAGTTCTTTTCGTAGTCTAGATACTAGTCTTTTGTCAGATACATAGTTTGCATATATTTCCTCCCAATCTGTAGCCTGGCTTTTCACCCTTTCAACAAATTCTTTCACAAGCAAAAGTTATTAATTTTGATGAGGTCCAATTGCTCCAATATTCTCTATTAAACTGCATTTTTTTTCCTTTGCCAAAAATTGGTTGGGCACACCTGTTTAGAACTATTATACTATTTATTTATAAATGTAACTGCAATATTTTATTTTTTCTTTTTAAGAGTCTGAGTCTTACTCAGTTACCCAGGCTGGAATGCAGTGGCATAATCATAGTTTATGGCAGCCTAGAATTTCCAGCTTAAGTGATCCTTTTGCCTAAGCCTCCCAAGTAGCTGGGGACTACAGGAATGTGCCATCAGGCTCAGCTAATATATATATTTTTAATGTTTTGTAGAGCTTGGGGTCTCACTATGTTGCCCAGGCTGGTATTTTTTATAATAGCTATGTTTAATAACTGATGCACAAAATTCTTGGAAATTTAACAATTGGCTATCTGAGCAGATTCTGACTTAAGCGGTCAGACGTGAATTCCTCCCCCCTCAAAATGCTACCTACCTTATTGCTCAATATCACTCCAGTCACCTTTTACGTGCTCCCCTTGGGAAGCTAGGTACTGATTCCAGGCCACTCTTACAAGCGATTTTGGAACTCTTTTTCTGGAATGGCCATCAGAGCTGTTGTTGAATGAGGTCTGACAATTAAGTTCACTAACTCATCCTAGAAAAAGTGCTCCATACCTCATTGCTGAATGTCACTATGGTCACCTTCGCAGTACTCCTCTTGGCCATCTGGTGAGCATATTTATATTCGGCAATGAGGCATGTAGTACTTTTTCTAGGATGAGTTTGTCAACTTAACTGTGTAACCTTGTAAGCGTGCTCAGCCCCTCTGGTTTTACTACAGCCTCAGGTTTTGACCTTGTTCCCTGCTTCAGTGAGAAAATAGAGGCTACGTTCTCTTTCCTCATCTCCTGGTCCACAACCCACCCCCACCCCCCTGCCTCTTCACCGTCCCTGCCTCCACCCTGCTACTACATAGGAAGATCCTCATGCCCCCTTGGCCTGAGGCCAGAACACCTAATGTACTCATTTCTGGCTGCTGGCCACTTCCATAGTCACCTCAGCTCAACTTTTGTCCCTCCTTCCCTGCAGGCTCTCAGAATTTGAAAAGATGTGCTTCCCCCATCATGGCTCCCTTTCATAGACTTGTTCTGAGAACCAACTTCTGGTTCTTCCTCCTCCAGTCACCCTCCTCAATGTACTCTGGTCTTTCTTGAGTCCTGCCACCATGCTGAACCTGTCCTTGGGGTCTCCAGAGACTGACCTGTCCCAAATCCCACTTGCATGATCCCCAGGGGAGGCCCACCAGCTCACCTCATGTTCTCATGATGTTCCTTCCCTGAGCCCCCACGTGGCCCTGTCTTCTGGTTGGCTCCTGGTTTCTGTGTCTTCTCTTCTCGCCCCTCATCTATTGTGGCTCTCTAGGGCTTTGCTCGGCCTGCTACACTTTCCCACAGCAGATTAACCATACCAGGTTAATTAACCAGGCTGGTTCCTCCTGGACCCTCCTGCGTACTTAAGCTGTCTCCCTGGTGAAGAACACCTCAAGTCCCTGTGGATCTCTTAAAAGCACCTCAAACTCAACATAGCCAAGCAGATGGAGCCCAGTCCCTCTTCCCTACTCCTCCCTAATGCTTTGCTATCCCAATCGATGGTCCCTGGACCCATTTGCTTCAGTCATTGTAGCTCTTTTCTCCTCTCCCCCCTCCCCTGCACCCAGCGCTGGAAGCTGTCCACTCTGCCTGCTTCTCCCTTGAATCCTATGTTCCCCCTTCCCTGCTGCCACTGGTTCTCTGATCACCACACTCCCTCATCTGGCCCATGGCAGCAGTCTCCCAACTGCTTTGTCTATGTTTCATTGGTGCATCTTTTTGCAGCCAGAGTGGTCTTCTTGGAGTGCAAAAATGGCCATGTCCCTCCCTAGATTAAAACCTTCTACTTGTTTCCACAACCCTCATGATCAAGTCCAGGCCCTTCATGATCCAGTGGGCCCATCTCTCCTCTTCATTACCATACTATGAAATTCACCATTTTAAAGTAAAATTCCATGGGTTTAAGTATATTCACAAGATTGTGCATTCATTACTGCTATCTAATTCCACATGTTTTTATCACCTCAGAAAGAAACCTGAACTCATTAGCAGTCACTGCTGATTCTCCCCTCCCAGTCCTGGCAGCCACTAGTCTACTTTCTGTCTCTATGGACTTCCTGATTCTGAACATTTCAGGTACATGAAATCACACAACATGTGCCCTTTACTTTTTTTTTTTTTTTTTTTAGACAGAGTCTCACTCTATTGGCCTTGGTAGAGTGCCATCATGTCACAGCTCACAGCAGCTTCCAACTCTTGGGCTTAAGTACAGTTGCCACTGCTGTTTTAGCTGGCTGGGGCTGGGTTCAAACCCGCCACCCTCGGTATATGGGGCCAGCGCCCTACCCACTGAGCCACAGGCACCGCCCATGTCTGGCTTCTTTTACTACATGTAATGTTTCCAAGGTTCCAGAGCCTCTCTCTTGTCCTGGGAATCTCAAAAGCACTGTCACTCTGTCCCTAGCGACATCCCCCCACTCCAACCCTCCACCTGGAAAGCTCCTGCTCCTCCTCAGGACTAATCTTACCCTTCTTTAGGGAGCCCTATTTTGACCCAGACTCCTGTCCCCAGGCTTGCCTGGGACCCCAGCTTTAGGCCATAGCAGCCTCACTTCTATCAGCATGAGGCTTATCACACTTTATTATTGTTACTGATCTCATTTGTTCTTTTGTTACACTGTAAACTCCATCAGGGCAAGGACCCAATGTCCTGTTTCCTCCTACATCCTAAGGCCTTGCCAGGCCTGGCACATAAAAGTCCCCTAATAACCATGTGCTGCATGAAAAAAGGAAATCAATATTTACTGAGTCTTGGGCCTCACTGTAGCTTCTCATTCTTTCCCTATCTTTCTCCTCTCTGAAGTGGGATGGAATTAGGGGCATATAAGGAAAGGCATTGGACAAGACCCTGTATCTCAGAGAATCTGGGTAGTGGTGGGGAGGATGCAAAGGAGCTGCCAACCCAGAGCCATGCAGAGTGTTTGCAGCGAGTGATTCAGGAGAGGCAAAGCTGGAAGGATAAGGCAATGAGCTCCTGAAGACCACCCAGGCCTTTTTTGTCCTTGTTCCCCCATCCCAAGTGCTGGAGGAAAAAGAAGTGTCCGATATGTGTCTGGTGCAGGGGTCAGTGGAGACAGGACTTAGCTTCAGGATTTTTAGTAACAGCACTCTGACTCCACCTGCGCTTCTGCAGTGCCAGGGTGAGGTTCTGCTAGGGTCTGGCCTACTACAGCAATGCGTTTCTGTCCTTCCTGTCATGTTGACACTGCGAGGTGGTATCCCAGGAAGAGCTGTGTCCTGGGAGACTTATGCTAGGTCCAAGTCAGAGGGGATGGAATCCTAGAGTCCGGGCCAAGGACTGTCTGAGTCTTTTGCCAAAAAGGCACCTGCATCCTTGGGGAGGTCTGCAGGACAGAGTCAACCCTAAAAACATGCATAGAAGCTGAAGCCCTGCTCTCTGAGTCAGCAGTAGGTCAGAAAGCAAAGCTGGGGGACTCATTTCCAGAAGGTTCAGTCTGTGGCCCACTTGAACTCTATTGTCACCGAAGGCTCTATCTACTGGTCAGTGGGGATGTTGCTAACACAGACATATATGCTGCCCAAGCAGACCCAAATTGGATGGTAGGGAGCGAGAATGCTGAAGATCTGCATGTTTTGTCCATAGTTCAGCCTTGAGGCACTTACATTCTCTCATCTAACTCTCACTATGATGGGAGCTGGGCATTATTAGCCATTATATAGATGTTTGGCATTGCCTGAGAACATTGGGAGCAGTATTCACCTGGGGCAGAACCAAGGTTTCTGGACTCCAAGTCCTTTTCTCTGCACCCTCCCCCACTTCCCATGCAGGCTGTGAGAGGGGGTGGACACACACTTCAAGCGGGACCTCTCACCTCCCTGGTGGGGTAAGAAAGGTGGCTTTGGAAAGAGGTCCAAGCCAGAGGGATCGGCTCACTGAGCCCCATGAGTGCCAAGAGGGCTTCTGTAGCCGTATCCTAGACAGTGGCTGTGGGCGAGCTGCTCACTCAGGCAGGGGTGGGGGCTTGTGAACCTGGGACTAGGCTGGAACTACAGGGAGGAGGAAGGAGAATAGATCCAGGGCAAGGGTGCCCAGAAGGACAAAGCAGGAACTGGGACTAACTGCCTCCCACCACCCTAAATCCGCGCCCTGAGAGACAGTTTCCAGGTTGGCAGGGCCCCTCTGCAGTCTGCCAATCCAACTTCAGACTTGTGGCCCTGTGAGACTCAGTGCAGGGATCACAGGTGTAGGTCAGGCAGCTTTAGCAAATAAAGAAACAGGACACCCAGTCAAATTTGAATTTCAAACAAACAATGGATTGTTTCTTGGTATAAATATGCCCCAGACGTTTATTAAACAACAGATAAATTTATAGTATAAATATATCACCAGTATTGCACAGAACATACATATACTTATGTAAAGTCCGGACAGCTGGACTTCTCTGTCCAAGCCACACAGAGGACAGCAATTAATTTGAAGGAAGGAATCGTGACTGGTAGATTTTTAGACCTGAGTGTAGGATAATATTTTTGTGGGCAGGGACCTTTCAGATATTCCTCTCAAATCTTAATGCTCAGATGAAAAATTACTGGTTTGCTATGCTTTGATTGTTATGTTATTATTGCCTGGCTTGGCTGCCGACAATAACAATGTAGGATTATAATAGCACCTGCTCACAGAACTGCGGGTGAGGATGAAATGAGTTAAATGCAAAGCCCTTGTTAAAGGGGCGGAAGTCATCCTGGTACAATTAGCTGCGGGTTGGGGAGGAAGCCTCAGGCAGGCGGAACGCCCGCGGCCACAGGTGACCCTCAGGGGCCGGCGTTCAGTTGCCTTGGCAGAACAGAGGTTCAGAAACGCGCGTCTCGTTGCCGGAGGCTGGCTGGGGTACACCGGGGCAAACCACGGGGCGTCTCTCCCTGTTCGCCCCATCTGCTACGCTGGACTCGGCATTGCTGACTCAGGGGAGGAAGGAAAAAGAGAAAGGAGAGGAAAGCCAGCAGACAAAACCAACAATAAAGAGAAATTTGCTGAGCGGGTGGAATTGTCTCCGCAGCCCCAGTGAGGCAGGGCGCTGATCGCTGCGGCGCGTCGCTCCCCCGCCCGCAGGCACTGGGTAGGCTCCGGGAAGCGTAGAGGGCGGGGGTCGCCAAGTTTTTGATGTCTTGATAGATTCCCCCTCCCCCCAGGCCAAAAAGAAAAGGTACGGGAGCAGCTCTGGGGTCTCAAGAAGCTCTCCTGGAACTTCATTCTGTCCTTATGAAAATTCCTGGTCTCCCCTTCTGGGCTGGCAGCGGGGATGAGTTTGGGTCCAGAGGAGCCGGGTAGCATGGAGGTAGGCTCCCCGCCACGCCTGATCGTCCTGCCCTCCCGCGCCCCCACCTCCGCTGGATTCTACCCGCATAGTCTCCTTCCATTCCCACGACCAACCCCGAGAGGCAGTCACCAATACCGCCCCCCTGAGCCGGGAGAGATCCAGCAACTTGCCCAAGATCACACAGCCGGGTTGGCACTTGAACCCGGGCGTCTGCCTCTGAATCCAGCTTTTAACCCTGTGTTATCTTGTCTCCTGCTGGACCCAGACTCCTTAAGCAGCACTACGGACAGCCACCACCAATGTACTTGAGTTGGCACATGAAATAGAACTTGTTTTCCGAACTTGTTAAATTGGTGTGGATTCAGGGGCAAATTACTGTGGTCGCTGGATGACGTGACTGCGTGTCGCCACACCGGATGTATTAACCTACGTCTATGGAATCAGAATAGTAGATCCAGGATAGACCCAAGCGATGGAATCTAGGAGTCGACTTTCCAGGTGAGGAAACCGAGGGCCAGAAAAATGAAAATGTTTACCCAGGGCTATACAGCATTAGGATTAGAATCCGATGTCTGGCATTCCAGAGGGGGACACTTGTTAACTCTCCGGTGTGGCTGCGCTCCTCTCCCCAGCCTACCCAGAAAAGCCTTGACCCAAGACGGCGTCCCTGGGCCCCGACCTTGCTTTTTGCCCCTCTTTCAGACGTGTTGGAGAGGCAGAGCGGGAACAAGGCCTGGCAGGGCAGAGGGAACAGCAGACAAGGGGACGCCGGCGTTCCCCAGCGCCGCGCGGAAGATGAGGCTCTGTCTTTGGCCAAGCGCCGCCTAGCGGCGGAAGCCGACGCAGGGCACGAGGCACTGGGCCTCACACAGGTGGCTGCATTTGGGGAGAGGTTTTCTGTCCAGTGCTTACTGAGTAGCCACCAGGCGCTGGACACAAATCAATCTTAAAGGGTTGAGGTTAAATCAATCTTAAGGACTAGCAACACCCACAGCCTCCCCTGTCCAGGTCCTGGGAAAATCTGGTTCCCTTTGGTCTATTTTAGATGATCCTGAAGCTTTTGCAGATGCCCAGAGCCACCAAATGTGGAAGTCTCAAAGAAAGCCCCCCCTCCACACACACAGCATACATAAGCAACACAGTCAACATAAGCAACTAGCCTACCATTCTGATACAAACGATTTAAGGAGGTGGTCAACGATGGAGATTCTACTGTTTTGTTTTTGTTTGTTTTTGTTTTTTTTTTTGTTTTTTTTTTGAGAGAGAGAGAGAGAAAGAGAAAGAGAGTCTTGCTCTGTTGTCTGGACCAGAGCACAGGGGTATTAGCATAGCTCACTAAAACCTCAAACTCCTGGGCTTAAGCGATCCTCCTGCCTTGGCCTCCCAAGTAGCTGGGACTATGTGCCCCCACACCTAGCTAATTTTACTATTTTTTCTACTTTTTGAAGAGATGAGGTCTTGCTATGTTGCTCAGGCTGGCCTTGAACTCCATGGATGTATATGGGAGGCCGAAGTACCTCTGCAGGGTGAAGACATAAGACTCCCACAGTGGATGGGACAGGGGTCTGCCTACTCCTCTTCCTGCCAAAAACATCATCTGCTCTAAGCCACACAGAATTGAGGGAGGGAGGCTTGGAGAGGTTAGTGACTTGCCCCAGCTCACCCAGCTCAAGTGACAGGGTACAGAGAAGACCCCAGATATCCTGACCTTAGAATAGCTAGTGATTTTATTGGATATCATCCCCCAAAATCTTTCCCCTCCCTAGATCTGTCATGATGTCTAAAACTTTGCCATTATAATCCCTTTTCACCTTTTACTACTAGAGGGTTTGAGGGTTTTAAGAGTTTCCTTTCTAAAGAAATTATCCTGGAAATAACTCTTCACTAATTTTTAATATTGTAAAAGGATCATGGCAGCTGTGGAGAGGAGGGAGTCTGGGGAGTGACCCCAGACTTAATCTCTGTGTGTTCCCCACAGCTCAGGGAAGCTCCCTCTCCCCATGTGCTGTTGTCTGTCCATTGGGCTATGAGCTCCTCAGTTTTGTACCTGGCACAGTACCTGGTACTGGCACATAGTAGGCACACAAGAAATGTTTGCCCAGCTCCTCACATACCATAATTTAATCTGCCTGACCCAGTACCTGCCAGGATTGACCAAAGGGCTGCCATTTGCATTCCTCTCCTCAAAACCCCTACCCCTGGACAGCCCTAAAATGAGTGTACGGTGAAGGAGGCCTCAGGATTCCTCTAGAATCCTGTTTCTCATAAATCTAAGCTCCAACAAGGGATTTGGGAATTCCTTACACAGCCAGTGTGCATTTGGGCATAAACACTTGGGCTGCCAGCTTCCCCACATGTCTACGAAAAGCATCCACCAAGCACCCTCCTGGCCAGGCTGGCTGGACAGCCCCAGACCTCCAGGATGTTGTCTGGACCCCTTGGGGCTTCCCATTCTGTGCCAGCAGCTTCATTCCTCTCCCTAGGTCCCCCTGCCAGCCACGGCTGGCCCCTGAGACAGCAGCTGCCTGTCCTCCCTCCTGGGCTGGGGACTCATCTGCATTTGGCAGTGCCCAGATTAATCCCAATTACCTTCCCTACTGACTGCGCAGGAGCTGAGTGATTTCTCTGGCCCCCACTCCCATCCCCTGGGAAAACAAGGCTGAATGTTCCCGCAACCATGTCCTCACTAACCAAGGAGATTATGGCTGTGGGGTTCTAGGAAGAGCAAGGGCAGAGTGTGTTCTTAGGAGGCACCAAGGGATCTGACAGCTCCCCAAAGAGGGCAAACAAAGAGAGGCTGTGAGATGGAGTGATGCAACACGAACAAGTGGAAGCTGGGGAGAAGACAGAGAGGAGGCGGTGAGGGAGGAGGAGGAGGAAAGCCTCTTTTGCAGAATATTTTATTTATTTCTATTCTCTTTGAAGTCAGACTTCAAGAAGAATCAGGAGAGGAACAGAGCAAAGAAGCAGGGAAGGAAAAGGTGGCAATGTCAGGCAGCTGGCATGTGCTTTGGAGTCCTGCAAGAGGACTTGTTCCATGCCCAAGCCCCAAGCCAAGGGCCGAATGCCACGAACAACCCCACCCTCAGGGATGCAAACAAGAGACCACCAGAGAGGGGCTTCCAGGGCAAGGAAGGCAAGGACCATGGCTCTCTGGATTGTTTTCTGTATCTATGGTGACTAGTACAGAGCCTGGTATACTGTAATTGCTCAATAAACAATAGCTATGTGTCAGGAGTTATTCAATGTTCTTTGAATAATTCTGCTTAGCCTTTCACAAGGCTATGGGATAGATACTATTACCTTCATGTTACAAAAGAGTAAATAGATGCACAGAGAGGTTAAGTTATTTGCTCAAGGTCACATAGTTTGAAAGTAGCAAAGCTGGGATTCAGACCTGTGCAAGCTGATTTGAAAGACTGTGCTTTTATTCACCATGCTCTTTAGATGCTTGAAAGAGAAAGAGAGCAAAAAGAAAGAAAAATATATTAGTTGCAGCATTGTAATAGACCATGGATGTCATTTAAATCCAATTTCTTGTTTTATCAACTAAAACTAGAGAGGGAGAGGGAGTTGTCCAAGACCTTTGGCACTAGCCACCTATTGGCAGAGCTGGGATTAGAACCCAGATCTGCTGACATCGAGTCCCAGACGCTTTGTACTCTTCCAGCCTGTGGGAGAGAACAGCAGTGCCTTCCATGCTTTGTAAACTCACTAACAGCATCAGCGTCTGCCAAGCATGAGAAAGCTTGGAAACTGGAGGTCTTCTCTCACTCCCCAGCCGTCCCTACACCTGGTCAGCCTGGCTCCATAGGGCAGACTCGAGTTCTTCAGGCCTTGGCAACCCTGCTCTGCAGGGATGCCTTGGAGTTTTGGGTCCCCAGGGGGTGGGAAGGAGTGTCCCTGAGGGAAGCTACTGATGCTGGCCTCAGGAGCCAAGGCTCTGTCTGTGGCACCCGCCCTCCAGGGCCCAGTCAGAGATATGTGTGTGTCCAGTGTGGACTTTTTGTGCTTGGATTTTGGCCTAAATTCCCAATTCTTTGGCAACCTGAATACTAATCATGTTCAGGGTGATTTTTCTCCCAAGGCATTTGTTCTGGATCTCTAATGGCTGGTATATAAGATATCATTTTTGATTCAACATATTTAAAACTCATTTTTCCCCTAGACAAGACAAATAGAATTTGTAGCTTCCCATATGGGGCTTTTCAAAAAGATTGGAGCTAGGATGCACTGGCTTCCCAGACTCATGTCATTTGATTAGTTCTGGTATATATTCCCCCCATTTATGGGGGGCAGGTAATTGCAGTTATTCCAACAGGGAGAAGGTGTGATTGGGTTTTCTCCTATGAGGGAAAAACAAATCCTATCAGATAGATAAGTTTCTGCCATCTCCTATTTTTGTCTGCTGCCTGGCAGTTCCTTCTAGAATAGAAGCTTCCCGACAGTGCACAACTAAACCATTCAGGGAAGCCTTCGCCCAGGCCAGGGAGGGCAGTGTTTAATATGTCCTGAGGTGCTGTTCACCTTAGACAATGCTGGGAAACCACCTTGACTTACTATTACTAAACCTTAGAGTGGGGTCATAGGCCAAGGATGAATCGGTTTCCCAGAGTGCACTGGGGCTGGTTACTTCTCTGGCCTGTCTGTTCTACTGAGTGCCCAGGGCTTTGACAGTGGATCCTAGAGATGGTGCTGAAAGGGTGGGAGTCAGGGCCCATTTCTAGGTGTTCCCATTTACCTCGTTTGTTCAAGACACAAGCAAGTCTTCTAATAAGAGAGAATTTCCTGGAGATTCCTAGGGTCATGCCAAGAAAAGGAAGGGATCTTCCATTTCCTAAATTCTCTTGCTCCCTTGGCAGGGGAGATGATAGAGATATTGTACCCTGTGGTGATTTTGGCTTTCTGAGTTTCTTTGGTATGAGTCGACTTTATGTATTATGGGAAAACCAAGGAGACCTGTCAGCTGCCTCCTCGATTGGGCTTTTCAGTGTGGGAGCTGAGCTGGGCACAAGAGAAAGGCAAGGACGTGGTAAGGATAGGAGAGGCCCTCGAAAGGAAGCCCGCAGTCTGGAGTTCCCATTCAGACCTCAACCATTCAAGGGTTGAGACCATTCAAATCTCAACCATTCAAGGGTTGAGATTTCCCCAACTCCAGTCCCAACCAGATTTGCCCCCTCCCTTGCGCCAAAGTTCCATCTATCTACATGCCTGGCCCCAGACACCAGCCCTGCTGAGGAGAGAAAGGGCAGGGCAGGGTGAAGGAGGTCCACATCAGGGCTGAACCAAGGTGCCCTGAGCCACTGTCTGCTCTCCAGGGGGAAGACTGTGGGTAAGCCCACATGCCGACATGCTCTAGTCATAGCTGTTGGTGGTCCAGTGCTTGTGTTTTTGTCCTTCTGAGTTATGTAGTTTGTGCATTGAAATAAAAAAGAAGTGGAGTTGGAGAGTTAGCCCTGATTAGCTTTGCAGTAATAAAGCCTAAGCTTGTTAAGTAAATCAAGCCTTGAATAAATGCCTGCTTATTCCTTGCCAATATTTTCCTGCTACCTAAGGCAACATGGCTCTGTGACCTTTGGCCAGTCACTTAACCCCCCAGAATCTAGCCGCATTCCATAGAAAGTGAGTATAATACTATTTGCTCTTCTGCACCCTGGTTATTGTGGAGATCAAATGTAATAATACGTGTGAAAGTCCTGTATAGACGGCAAGGTGCTGTTTCACTGCAAGGAATCGTTATCATCACTATGCTTATTGTAAAGCGACCCGAATAGCCATCCCTTACAACATAGGATGACAGCAACATGAGCTCCGTTATAAGAAAGGGAAAAAAAGGAACCAATTTCCCAGTGAAAAAGAGTGACCCCAGACAAAACAGAAACACCAATAAAATAGCCCCAATGAGAGCAATGCCAATTTAGATGATTTACTATCAAGGCCCTTCCAGTATAACCAATAACAAAAGTGCTCTTCATTCTTATCAGAAGCAGTTGTCAGAGCCAAGGACAATCACTCCACCCTTTTCTAAGCCCAGGGTCAGACATTATTTTTTATTTGATGCTATCTAGTTGAAGGTGAGACCCAGTCAGAGCCAGTTTTGGTTCTCAATACAAAAGGGCAAAACAGTCTCTTCTCTTCCATCTCTCCGAAAGAAACCCAGACTGACAAGGTTCTGGAGAGCTATCAGGAGTCAGAAAGGCCGGGAAAGAAAAGCTCTGAGCATTCCTGGAGGAAATCTGTTGTTTTTGCCTTCCCAGGGTCCGTTCCTTCCTCTTTTTGGTAACATAGCCCTCTTTTCCTCTGGGCAGCTACCCTTCGCCCACGCTCTTCCCAAGTGTGATTGACGCCTTCCTCCCCTGGTTTGATTAAGGCCTGACCACTTAGAGTGCTGCCTTCTCCTGGCCACAGCAATTGGTTCAGCAGTAGGCAGGTGACTGAGCCAGGCCAATGAGTGTTGGCTTTGGGTTTGTGCTGGAACAAATTAGGAAGAAGTTGTCTTTCCTGGAGAGTTGCCAAGCCGGAGGTTATCTGGAGTATTTGGTGGTCGCTGTTGCAGCTGCCTAAGAATGAAGCCAGTGTTGAAGGAAGCACGGCAGAGGCCACGGTTTGAGCACTAGCTCAATGGCACGGGAAAGGCAAGGCAATCAGGTGAGCAGGTTTAAGGTTGTCTAGTTTGAATAATTTCAGTGGGCTCTGGGGCACAGAGGCTGTCTCTAATTGTGTGGTACCTGGCCCTGGGATGTTTAGGGCAGGGAGATAGTGACCTTGACTGTGAGAGCCTGATGAGCTGGTAGTTGGAGTGTGGGCAATGGTTGATTTGCATTCAAAGTATGCTCCCCTTTCTGGGAATTAGCTAACCCTGGGAGAATCAATCCCTCCAGGGTCAACAGATTTTGGGTCAAAGTCTAAGTCCCAGGGAGAAAGGAAACATCCTCTGATCATCGTGGACTTGTGTAGGGGGGGCTCCACTTCAGATGGTGCGGGCTGTACCTGCTTGTTTGCCCTCAAAGAAATACACATTTTATACAAAGAAAAGGTGAAACTGTAATGGCTGGTGTTTCCTTAAGAATTATGGCAAAAAAAAAACAAACAAAAAAAAAGATGAGGCTGTCATCAAAACCTCAGGCTTGGTTTTCTGAGGTGTGACTGGGGACATCTACCTGAGATGAAAGTCTGTGTTTAGCAGCCTTCAGCACCAAAGGGCATGGCTTAGGCCAGCGGAAAGGAGGCCCAAAGGAGACGCACAACGTGAACTCTGAATAGGTCTCTTGGCCCATCTGATTCCACACTCTCTGAATCTCCTGAATTCAGGAGAATCTCTGGGTTGGGGAGGAACTGGGAGTGTGAATTGTGGTCTGCTCCCAGCCCTGGGAGGGGTCTGAAGTGACAATGGGAAAGACAGGATGAGCCTGCCTGAGGCTGCTGCCAGATCCTCAGGAGAAAGGTTTTGAAGGTAGGCGTTAGGCACCTCCTTTTACAGTGATTCAAGTGGAGAAGCCGACAGGAATGCCACCTGCCTCCTCCCAGGTCTGAGGGCTTCTCTCCCTGCACAGCGTGTGCAATAGGGAGGGATAGCTGCACAGTGGGGACACCATGATCCCCCCAGAGCGCAGGGGAGTGGGCTTCACGGGACATCTCAGGCCCAGCAGGACTGAGGCCTGGCTGAGGCCCTGACACCTGCTCCTTCAGCTTTCCCCAGGGAGCGTTGGACTCCCCTCTCCTGCATCTTGCAGCTGGCTCTTACCTCTCCTCCTTTGATTAGCTAAATCGGTTTAGTTCACTGTTTCACCCTCACACTGACAGTCTGCCGCCCCTCAAGGCCCTGGGATAGTGCCAGGCAGTGAAATCCAATGATAAGTTACATACAACTCGGCTTCATATCACATTCTCATTCTTTCTCTTCCTGCCTTCCCAGGAGTGCAGGGTGCCCAGGTAGGGGAGGGCTGGGCTGGATCGAACCTTTCCCCCAAATGTTTATTCTGGAAATTTCATTCAAAAGTAGAGGGCCTGATGTAATAAACTCCCCCTTACCTATCACCCAGCTTTAACAATTCTCAATATGTTGCTGATCTTGTTTATCTAGCCTCATATATATGTATATAAAAATATTAGTTTTTGCTGAAGTATCACATCATCCCATTTCTCCCTGAACTGTGTCAGTTTGCATCTCTAATGCATAAGGAAGCATTTAAAAATAACCAACCACCAACATCATCACATCCAATAAAATCAACAATAATTCCTATCAATCATCTTAAACAAGCCACATTTCAATTTACCTCATTATTTCAGAGTTGTCGCTTACAATTGGTTGGGACCTGTATCTTTGAACTCAAAGGTGTTTGCTGAACAAATTTAAAGTGAACAGAATTCTAATAGTTCACCCTTTGTAGTTAATACTGTTGTCAGGCTTTTTGGATAATTTACTGACATATTAAATAATGGGCTTGTTATATAAGAGTCTCAATTTTTTTAGCCACCAAATAAGAGCAGAGGTCCTGCATTGTGCCCAGCACTCCACCCAGTTGGTGGTCACCCAATTGGTGGTCATAAGGTGATACTTAAGTTTGTGTGTAATTCTTCTCTCTTCAGTCCTCTCATTGCTTTTTTTTTTTTTTTAATGACTCTTTCTTCCATCTCAGTAGCTGCCTTTTCTGTCCTCATTCTCTTTCCCTGTCCAGGAGACTCCTCTGGAGTGGATCCCTTCTTCCTAAGGACCCCTCTGTTGGGCACAGGGTTATTTCTCTGGGTCCTGGTATGTGTTTCCTATGCATCTCTGCAACCTTGCTTCAGAGTCACTCAGCATCCAAACTCATCTTCGTTTTCTTTGCAGTTGTCTTAGTTTGGGTACCTCCAAGAGAAGAGCCTGAGATGAGGATTTGGTGTAGGAGGTTTATGTGGGAGGATTTGGTACAGGAATTTTATGTGGGAGGTGTCCCTGGGAAGCAGGAGTGAGGATGGGGAGGATGAGGCCAGGCAGAGGTAGAGACAATAAAGAGTGCCTTCCTGATCTGGCTACTGGTGTGGGACCCAGGCCTCAGTCACAACTGCCCTGGGGGCTGGGGGGAGGCTGGGCTTTTGCCACAGACCCCAGTCCTCATTGGCAGAGACTTGCTGCCCAGTAAGTGCAGGGGTTGACGGAACCGAGGGACAAGCAGAATGGCTCACTGGGTGGGAAGAGGTGGGCAGTAGCAGAGACTGCCCAGGAGTGAAAGGTGGGTCTCAAGATCTATCCAAGCTAAGTCATGAAGGACGTGGGACTCCAGAGAGCAGATGATATGGTGGTGGGTGGATGTTTCCTATTTTTTTTACACACTGTTTATTTTTCTGAGCATCTCATGGTGGGACTACTTCTCCCCAGTCTCAGCCCATGTGGTTTACATGGGGCTTCCCCATCCTTGGCAATATAACACAGACCTCCAATAGAAGAGCCACCCTGAACACGTGTGCTGGAAGTACTGAGAGACACACTCGTCTCCCATGGTCCTGGAGGTGCTCGAGGCCGTCTCCACTGCATGGAGAGGGAGAGGCTGCCTGAGGAGACGTTAAGAGGTGTCAGAGTTGGCTGCCTTGCATTTCATTCCTTACAGCTAAAGGAGTCCTGACCTGGACAGAGGCCTGCCACTTCAAGCTGCCTAGTAGCCCCACTGGAGCTGCTCTACCCATATTGGATATTCCTTCTGTGGCCTCTCCTTAGGCAGGAACTTGACTCCCTGTTCCAAGCTGGTACCCTGGTACAGGGCACTGAACATTTGAAACTCCAATGTGATGGTATTTTTGTGTGTGTGTGTGTGTTTGTGAGACAGAGCCTCAAGCTGTCACCCTGGGTAGAGTGCCATGGTATCACAGTTCACAGCAACCTCCAACTCCTGGGCTCAAGCAAGTCTCCTGCCTCCGCCTCCCCAAGTAGCTGGGACCACAGGCGCCCGCCACAATGCCCGGCTATTATTTTGGTTGCAGCCGTCATTGTTGTTTGGTGGGCCCGGGCTGGATTCAAACTCGCCAGCTGAGTTGTATGTGGCTGGCACCTTAGCCACTTGAGCCACAGGCGCTGAGCCCCAATATGATGGTATTAAGTGAGGCCTTGGGGGTGATTAGGCCATGAGGGTGGAGCCCACATGAGTGGGATTAGTGCCTTTAGAAAAAGGACTCCAGAAGGGTCTCTTGCTCTCCTTCTGAGGATAGAGGAAGATGACGGCACACTTCTGCAACCCAGAAGGGGTCCTCACTAAAATCTGACCATGCTGGCACCCTGATCTTGCACTTCCTGCCTCCAGAACTATGAGAAATAAGTCTGTTTTCCAAGTCACCCAGTCTATGTACTGTCAGGTAGTTAGTGGGACATGAGGAGGGTGGATGGCAGGCATAGTTAGGCAATTTTTTTTTAAGACAGAGTTTCACTGTGTCACCCTTGGTAGAGTGCTGTGGCATCACAGCTCACAGCAACCTCAAACTCTTGGGCTTAAGTGATTTATCTTGCCTCAGCCTCCCAAGTAGCTGGGACTATAGGCACCTGCCACAACACCTGGCTATTTTTGGTTGCAGTTGTCATTGTTTAGCTGGCCTGGGCTGGGCTCAAACCCGCCAGCCTCGGTGTATGTAGGAGGTGCCCTACTCACTGAGCTATGGGTGCTGAGCCAACTTTGGCTATTTGGGATTGGCTTGGGTAAGGCTGGCCTGAGCTGTTAGGAGAATGGGGCTAATTGAGACCTTGCGGGTGGGTTGTCTTGGGGAGCTGGTTGTTTTGGGGGGAGGACTGATTAATACTGCTGGGACTTTCTGATGTGGACAAATAGATACGAATTGTTATAGGAACATGTTGTTGCAGAGTTGATCAAGACCCTGGGAATTTCCAAGAAGCAGTTGACACCCCCTATAAGTTGTGTATAAAATGCAGCACTGTGCTCTCCGAGATGCCTGAGATCACTAGGATGGGACCCAGTTTGCTGCCCAAATCATTAAAATAAACTTTGCCTTCCTTGCTAAAACTTTACTTGTTCTTGCTCTCTTCAGTTATTTCGGTGACTACCTGAGCTGTCACCACGTCGCCCCAATAGTACTGTGCTGTTGCAGCCTAAACTAAGGCAACAGGAAAGGATCCATCCATGCTTACTGTGAGTTGACACCCCTGTGCTCCCTGGTCCAGGATCACTGACCTTTAAAGCCTGTTGCTGATTGGGATGGGAAGGGAAGAAAGAAAGGTTCACTCAAATCCAGACACTATGCTGAGTCATTATCTCATTTAAGCCCTGGAGCAACCAGCAACTCTTTTTGAAGAGGGGAGCATCTTTGAAATCTCTTGAAGTGATGGCCTTTGGTGAGCTGCTCTCCAAGTCCCCTGGGTTTGGGGTGGAAACTATCAGGTCCTGTGTACTGCAGAGGTGACTGTGCTCTGTGCCTGCTGCAAGAGGAGGTCCCTCTTTTCTTTGACTCAATGCACCTGGTCAGGTATATTATTGGGCCGCATAGTTCTTTTGTTTTGTTTGATTGTTTGCATGGATTTTTGTTGTTTTTGTTTTTGTTTTTGTTTTTTTTTAATAATTTAGTGCTTCTCAGGCTGATTTGCAGCCCCACACAGACTCTGGTGCAGAATGTGCTCACCGGCCAGCCCTGGCTCTACGGTAATCCTTTTGCCTGAATAACTGGCCACTGGCTGTGGCCAAGCCAGGGGCGGAGCTGACCCCAGTGGTGGATGGGGGCCAGCCAGGCCTTGCCCTGTCACACACAAACAGCTCTCCCGAAGCCCCTCTACGAAAAGCAACAGAAAACAAAGACTAGGGAGCAAAGTTAATTTATTTAGTCTTTTTTTTAAACAAAAAAAAATTTTTAAGTATAAAAAGACAATCACTTACATTTGGGAAGTTTCACACTCTGACAATGAGTCATAGTGCCAGGTTTTGTGAGCAAAAGGCTCAAGACACCGCCACCTGGTTAGGAGGCTGTGATGACCTGTGGCTTGTTTCCCTGGCTACCGCACAAGCCTCTGCTCCAGAACTTGTGACCTTAACTTTTTTAACGACCAACTTCTTTCCCTCTCAAGCTTCCTTTAGCATGACCTTTTCCCTCCCATCTCTATTTTGTCTGCCTTTCAGTATAACCCACGGCTCACATCTTTACCTCTGCATCTCCACACACCAAAGCTTCCAACAAAACGGCCTCTTCCCTGCAGACTCACATCCCGCATCTCCTTCAAAATTGACCTCAAAACACCTCTCTTCCAGAAAGTGCTCTGGTCTTCCCTGCTCCAGTCTCTCTCTGGAGAGGATTACGTGGCTCGGAGAATGCTCTGGGAGTCAGAGGACCTGGTCCTGCTACCTGCCAGCTTTATGCTCTTAAATATTTTCTTATTTGAAAGCCTCAGTTATCCTGCTTCAAAGGGATGTGGCTGCATAGTAATAGATGCTAATGAAAAGTAGGTGCCCTGAAAAGTAAAAAACGCTACGAAGTATAGGCAGGGTTGCCTGTGGGCCCCTGGGCACTGACACCCTCAGCTCATACCATTTCCCACCTGCCGATGACCCTGATGCTTTTGGTTATTCGGCTGCTGGGCTGAAACACCCACCTCAGCACATGGGTGAGTGGGGTTTGAACATTGGGAACACAAGGTCCCTGGGGGCAGGACTGGGTCTTTATGTCTACTTGGTGAGCTTCTCTAGCTCACAGCACCAGTTAGGGCTGAGCACGAAGGAGGTGCTCAGTCTTAAAGTTTATTGCTCTGATTCAAGTTTCCTTGGACAGATCCACCACAGCGTGATTTCTACATCACGGCAGCAAAATGGTAGAAAAACCCAAGCCTTCTTGTCCATCCCATAGAACATGAGAAGAGTGATTCTATTGGCCTGACCTGGGCTCGTGGCATTCACTCAGCCGTGCCTGCCCAGGTCTTGGGGCCACTTGCTAAAGAATTTTGCTTTCCCATTGGAATAAAAATTAACAGTCTTGGTGGGAGACTTGGCTTTGCTTTGAATTAGCCAATCAGATGAGAACTATAATTTGGTATGCAAACCTGAAACAGGGATAATAAACCCAGAGTGAATCAACCCTGGACCATTTGGAGGGACCCTTGCTCTGAGGAACACTGTCTCTGCTGTGGGACCCTCTCTCCCTGATAGAAAAGATCACTCTCCAACAGTCAGAGGCAGCCAGATCTCACCACTGCCCTGACGATAGTCTCTAGCTTCTCACCTTCCTTTCACAGGGGCTCTCCTAGACCTCATAGCTCCTCCTCCTCTGCCCCCTGTGAAAGAGTTATTCTTTGCTATTTTCATGAAGAACATCTTAAGTGGTTACAGAAGATCAGAAAACTACCTCACCCCTCCTAAAAAGCCCAATACACAAACGTTATTCAGAAAACACATTCTGGATCCCTCCCTTGCCTGCTAACCCCTGGGTGCACATATTACAGTTGACAAAATTAATCTTCTTTTTGAAAGAACCTGGTCCTTGAATCTCTGCTCAGGGCAATGCCATTGCAAGGACTGTGACTTAGCATCACAGCAGAAACAAAATCAGTTATAAGAGAACTAATCTGAGAGCCACCTCTGCCAGCTTTTGCTCAGACAATCCCAGCCTTCAAGTCACTCAGTATGGGTTTGCCTTGGCCAGACCCTTTGATGAGATTGGAAAAGCACCACAGGAGCATGTCTGTCCTTGGCTGGCCCCAAAGAGCCTGGGAAAGCCAATGCTTTGCTTCAAATCCATCCAGAATAAAATACATAGTAAATAAATGAATGCTTCCAACTTGTGCTGCTTGGGAGTTTCCAGCTGTGTATGGATGTAGCCTTCATGGTACTCCTCAGAATTCTTGGATGGAATCTTGTTCTGATTGTGTAAATCACCCCAGGTCACATTGAAGCATGCAGTGAGAGGGAGACAAAATGGGGAGGGGACAAGACAGCTCTTGTTGAAGGCTGAAGAACTTGGTGAGAATCACAGACATAGCCCACTCTGCTGGATAGGCCCTCCCTTCCATGGTGAGAGTGGGATCATATATGCATATATATTAATATATCTTTGGTTTCAAGCAACATGGAAGCTTAGGGCCTTATGCCTATCCAAGGATGGCCTAGAGCAGTGAGAGAAATGGACAGAGTCCTGGATAAGAGTTGCCCACATGAGGCTTTCTTCTCCTGGGGACACCTGGAAGCCAAGGTTTCTTCCCTCCATGTCATCCTTGGGGGAAGAGCAACCTTGATGGGCTCAACACCCAGGGCTGAGGTCCAGCTGCCGCAGCATGTCCTGCAGAGACCCCTGCAGCCTGCTCAGGGCCACCACCTCTGTGGAGTAGAGTGAGGCTTCCAGGACACTGCCTAGGTTTGCCAAAGTCTCCAGGCCACTGGTCCAGGGCAAAGGGCAGTTCTTTGAGGAGGCTAGCAGGTGGAGAAGGTCCCGGAGGTTCTCCAGGTCATTAGATATTTGGATCACATTTCTGGAAGGCAGGCTGGTGAGGATCTGTTGGTAGACTGCTAACGTCTGGTCCATCTTGGACAAGCTCAACACAGGGTGGACTGCAGGAATGAAGTCCAAACCGGTGACCCTCTGTTTGGAGGAGACCAACTGCTGTGCAGGAGGAAGCAGGACAGTAGTAAGTGCTCAGTAAGGCGGGAGAGGGGGTCATTATCAAGGCTCTTTGCCTTCCCCACAACCACTGAAGCTCGTTCTCTGGGCTCCTTCCCCCTCTTCCTCACCATTTTGGTCCAGGCCCCTATTTCCTGTGCCCAGGTCCCTATTTCCTGTGCCCAGGTGACTACTGAGCCCTAAGATGGTCTCCTGAACTCTTGCCCTTCCCAAACGACCTCACCCCTCCACTTCTTGCCCTTCCCAAACCATCTCACCCTCCACTTCCAGACCAGCGTTCCCTTCTCCTAATAGCCTCTGCAGAAAAACCAGCCATGATGCCCTAGTTCCTCCCCAGGCACCTGAGGTCCTACATAAGCACCCTCACCCCCCAGCCATCCCACTGTCCCCACCCTCAACAGACTCCACCCTCCCAGTAAGTTCTTCATGAAGCCCACCTTCTTAGGCTGTGCCCCCTGGGGAGTCCCACCTCCCTCTACTGCTCCACTGACTCTCTTGACAGGAGGGGCTCCCTGTCCCACTCCTGAAGCACTGAGGCTAACCACCCCAGCAGTCTCCCCCTTTGCTCCTGTGATAGCCTCTGTTGGCACCACCCAACTTGGGACATGTGATAGCCTGTGTTGGCACCACCCAACTTGGGACATCTGGTTCTATCACAGGCAGCCTTGTTGAAGGATTATTTTCAAAGAAGGAAGCGTAAAGGTTTTTCTCTATGACATGCTCAAAACTCTAATTCGGAACTGTCTCTGCTTCTAGACACTTCTTCCTGGTTTTCTTTATTT
>NW_003852432.1:1055093-1064717 GCF_000181295.1 Otolemur garnettii
GTGGCTCTATGTGGGGTAGGGGAAGGGGGACTGGGGGACTCACTTGCTTTATCTAATTTGGGTCTTATAACAAGCTGGTGAAATTCTACAATATTCCTATTATCTAGATGAGGACACCAAGTCTTAAAGATACTAAAGAACTTGTTTAAGATCTCACCAAGAGAAGAAGCATGAAGAATCACACTTAGTCTTCCCAATTCCAAATACAGACTGGGGAATGGCTGAAGGTCTAGGCCTATCGGCCCCCAGGCTGGTCATTGACTGCTACTTGAAAATATGCAGAAGGCTAAATGCCAAAGAGGGTGGACTTGCCCTTCTGGATGGCCTTGAGAGGCAGTAGGGGGGCGTGCTTTACAGGCCCAGGGCCAGCTGGCACTACAAGAACCCTAACAATAAGCACACCTGAAGGTGGGGCAGAGGTGACAGGGGCTGGTACCAGGGTCTAGCTGTCTTCCAAGGAGACATAGGAAGCGAAGTCAGGGAGGAAAACATGTGTGGGAGGCAGAAACAGAGGGGAGAGGAAGAGCTGAGGTGGTGAGTGCACCTGCTCTCGCCACTGCTGCCCCATGGTTTCCCTGTGGTGGAGTGAAAATAAGCACATGTGGCCCCCTGATATCAGGGAATCCAGTGATTTATAAACGGAAACACGTGGCAAGGTTAAAGGCTCCTAGGGTGATTTTGAATGAGACCCAGTGAGAACCATTCATCCCTGACTCCCATCAGGAAGAGGGGCCGGCAGAAATAATCTGAAAGAATGGGAGCCCTGGCCTTTCAAATCCTCCTCAGCTTCCAGGGGGGATGTGGCCTTCAGACGGTGCTCAATAAACATTTCTTGGACTATTTGGTTCCAGTCCCATTGGGAGCCAGTACTGGGCTAGCCACAGTTGTACTTTGTCCCCCCAGGTCCTCCCTACCGTGTGTGAAATATCACTGATCCTGGTGACAATTGTCTTGATGAGGGTTTTGGTGTCATCCTGGACTTTTTGGATGGGCACAGCATGGACGTAGGACAGGTAGGGCCAAAGCCACAGGAATTGGCACAGGGATCCACAGCGCATTTTCCTTCCTGGGATGTGCTTCTTGGGCCTAAAAACAGAAGGAACCACATGTTGCAAGGGGCTGGTATCAGAATATAGTGTTCTGCCCAGATCACAGAACATGCGTGAAATGGAAGCTTTGCTTTCTGCCCTGGCTTCCAGCTCCTCAAAGTCAGAGACAAGTCACAATCTAGACATGTGGGAATGAAATGCATCTCCTTGGGAAGAAGATTATGGCCTGGTCCATAAAACTGCCAGGAGAGCACAGAGCAGTGAGACGGGCTGTGATCAAAGGGATGTGGGGTGGGGGGCAATGAGGGCTTTACTGTGCACTTCAAGGGAAAGAGAGCAGACTGTGAAGGTTTGAATCCAGTC
The DNA here is from genome assembly GCF_000181295.1 of Otolemur garnettii. Lineage (NCBI taxonomy): Eukaryota > Metazoa > Chordata > Mammalia > Primates > Galagidae > Otolemur > Otolemur garnettii. Next base: position 1,056,506 of record NW_003852432.1, read on the forward strand.
ATTTACTCACTATAACTTTAAGAATATCACATAACCACCAAAAAACCTGACTCCACCTTCATCTCTTTAATATCCCCCGGCTTTTATGAGGACCAAATTAGATAATGCCTATGAAAGAGCTGAAAGGTGTGGTGAGATGGGCTCTCTCCACACTCTTACTCATCCTCTCCATTACTCTCTCCCAGCAGCCTGCTGACACTCTGCGCTGGCCTCTACCACTGGGAGCCTGAATCCCACCAGCACTCACCAATCATCATTAGATGGTCTGACATATCACCAGGCACCAAGGATACAATGGTGAATGATGGATGCTCTCTACCCTCAGGGAGCTTACAGACAAATATTCTAATACAGGAAGAAAGAGCTTTGCAAGAAGGGCAAGAAACCACCTGAGCAGCACAAAAAGGGCTCACTGGAAAAAGTGTCACCTGAGCTGGGTATTAAAGACTGAGGAGAGGTTAGCACAAGTAGAAACTGGTTATCATGAGAGGTTAAGAAATAGGTGAGTGCAAAGTCACAGAGGCAGGAGCAAGCATAACGCATTCACCCAGAATGTGTGCAATTTTCAGAGTCTTGGAACCACAAATTCTAAAATTAATTATATGCAGATCTTGATTAAGCAGCAAAGTTTTAATGAGATACATGAGAGAAAATATAATAAAGGTAAGTATATGCGAGTCTGTGACTAATGATCCATGCTAAGTATGTGTGTATGAGCCTGAAATAATAATAAAATGTAGGTAAATATTATTACGAAGGTTCTGGAGATGGTAGTAAAGTTAATCTCTGCTTTTTGTGTTCTTCCCCATCTGGGTTTTGATGAAAACAGGTAATACATTTTCTGTCCCTAGGTGGCAATATTAGAATCCATTTTCTGGCAATATCATATAAACAAGGAGTCTGTTTACAGATTATTTATAATGTTTGATCGATGGCATTTGTTAAAAATCTGAATCTTACAGAAGAGAAAAAAAATGAGACTCAGGAAGATAAGTTAACTGTGGCAGAGCCAAGATCCAGACCCAGGGCTGCCTGACCCAGACAGGCAGGTACGCTCCCAACTCCACCCCCACCACCTTCTCCCAGGCTTTAAGGAAAAGCCCAAATTACAAACCACCTCAATTCCCAGCCCAAGGCAGCTCCTGCAAACATGGCACTTGGAAACAAATACCCTGCTCTAGGATGAAGCTATGACATTTGACCCCCACGTTTTTTGTGCATTTTGTCTTTCTTACAAAAGTAAAACTTCCTCTATTAACTACTTGTTACCTGAGTAATGCACCACGTGTTTGTGGAACAGTGTTAAATAGTGCTGATCCCTAGCATGACCCCAGGAAACCCTAGCAAAGGCTGGAGGTTGTAGTGGTTAGGCCCCAGAGCTCAGCCCCAGACTCTGTCTTCATTAGCTGAGTGTCTCTGGGTGAGATAATTTAACTTCCCTAAAGCATCGGTTCCCCATCAGTAAGGTGGAGCCAATGCCACTACCTGGCTCAAAGAGTAAATGAGATGAACACCTGATGCCCCTGTGCACAGTGTGTGTGTCCAGCACAGGGGGTGGGGAGTACATGCTGGCTTCTTTACCATTATTATAATTTTCCGGGCAGGGCTTGAAACGCTCAGGCAACAGTGCCTACAGCCAACTCTGAATCTAGCATCTGGCCCACTGCCCCCCACAGGCCATCTCAACAGGGTATTTCTGGGTCTTCCCCCTACCCCAACACCCCCACCAAGGTACAAATTGGAGCTGAATCCTTTTCTAAGATTCATGTGTTAATGGCACCTTCCTTCCCAAGAGAATTTATTACCAGATTAATTCTGGTCATAGTCACTCTCACATAATGACTACCCCCTGAAACCTAAATGGAAAAACAGTTTACAAGCCACTGCCATCACCACTGGTAATATGCTTCAGTGGGTAATGAAAATAAATTGCACTTCCCTGAAAATATGGCAATGAGCTGGGACTCAGTAAGTCTGCCTAAGAGGAGAGGCCAGGTGTAGGGGAGACGTATGGTGGCTGCAGAGAGAGCTGGTAATGGGTCTATCTGAGATCAGAGTGCTGGCGAGAACCTGCCCCACCAACCTACACACACACATGCTCATGCACACACTCACCCCCCCCACACACACACGCACGCACACAATACAGGATGCCCTTTCAGTAGAGGCTGCCAGTTGTCCCCAATAGCTACTCTACCCTTCTTCCCCACCAGTAGAAAATCCCACATCTTAGGCAAGCCTGCAGCCATCCAGAATAAATACTATACTTCTCAGCTTCTCCCAACTACATATGGTCATGAAACTAAACTCTGGCCCATTAAACACAGATCACCATACCAGGCGGCAGCTCTCAGGACCCTGTCATGGGCCTCTGCCTCTTCCTTTTACATCCTTTCCTGCATTCTGCTGCCTGAAACATGAGTGTGATCACTGGCATTCTAGTATCAGCTTGGACCAGGAGGATGAAGCCCTCACAACAGAGCCTGGAGTCACAGGAGCCTGGGTTCCTGAGGGCCTCTGGAAGCAGAGATTCCACGCTGATCTTGGACAGAGTACCTAATTCTGGACACGTGCTGTATCGTTCTTTCAGGGTGCAGCTAAATGTAGCTGAATTTAATTAAAATTGACTTAATGCATCTCTACATAAACATCAGAAAAAAATGGATATCAAGTCTTCCTTGGTTCACCTGAATCTCAGTACTGGAGTGGGACCTGGCTGTGGCTGATAAGGCAAGGCAGAACATCTAGGAAGAGCTGGGTGGAGGGACCAGGAGAGGAGGGAGAATTGAAGGCAGCAAATGCAGCGTCATCTGGCACAGTGCCTGAGATATCACGATTGCTCAATATAGGTCTGGTGGCTGGCTGTTCATTGACCGCAGGGGATGGGCCAAGTACAAAGATGAAAGAGACTCGGAACCACAGGAAAGTGGGATCAGGAGTAGAGAGGGACAGGGTAGAGGCTGGTGGTTTTCCCAGGAAGCATAGGCCGTGTACTACTGTATTCAATTTTGTCAACTATTTTCATAAAGTATTTGTTCAAAATAAAAGAACAAAATTGTACCCTCAAGCCACTGGTGTAAGAATTTACATAAGTAACTGCAATGCAAGGGAGGACATTTAAACAGATAAAATGCCTTAGGGAACTCAGGGATGGAAGTCACTGTTCTTAAATTTATAAATGCTAAGGTTCAGCAGATTGTTTGAGTCAGGGTATAGGCCCTTGGGGAAGTTAGCTAACTGCTCTGGGACTCGGTTTTCCTAGCTGTAAAATGGGGGTGACCAAATCATAATGACCACCTGTGGCTATTATGTAGCCGAAATGAGATAAAGCAGCTAAAGAGCTAATTCTGTGCCTGGCATGTAGCCAACCCCAGTGTTAGGTCTCATGACCATTATTTCCAGTGAAGGAATCAGGAGGCTTCATGGAGAAGGTGGCATTTGATAAATTCCTACCTGAGAATGTGTAGGAATTGGATTTGTGAAGATGGAAGAGAGGGGCAGCCTTGGCGGAGGCGGAAGGATGCAGGTGGGGTTGGGGATGTGTACCCTACCGCACAGGGTGGGTGTGATGGGCCATGAGGCAGGGCAGGGATTGGGCAGGAGCTGTGGGCCTGTGAGGCTTCCCTCTGCTCTCGAAGAGCCGAATGTATTCCGCCTGGTTGACCAGAGGGATGGAGGCAGAAACTGGGAGAGACACAAAGAGAGATTTGAGAAAGAGGAGGCTGCTAGTACTGGCAGGAAATTCAGGTGACCTGTCCAGCTGCCAGGTGGAGTCTGGAGTCTAAGCTCCTGGGATGTAGATCTAGGGGCAGCAGCTGGGTAGACCACAGGAGAGTGTGGGGAGAGCCAGGGAATGGGGTGCTTTGGTCAGGAAGAAAGGCTGCGGTCAGCTGTCAGTGGTCAGCCATCTTCCTGGGTAGCAAAACCTTTCCTCCCCCCAAATTTTCAAAGTGGTTTTGAACATTTAGGGGCTGTCACTTTCTAAAAGTTAAAAGATGAACCACTGAAATGTTGACACAGCATCTTTTCTGTCCTCTGAGCATGGTTTGAAGGGGTGTCAGGAGAGAGGAGGGGAGCTCCAGGGCAGTAGGCAGCCCCTCTCCGCCATCTCCATCACGCCCTGTGCCTCTTGCCCCCTAGGGCCACCTCACTCTAGCTATTCCCAGGCTGTCTTCCTTCTCCTTTAATTAAGGGTCTGCGTCTCCCATTATCTCTGCCATCATTGCCTGCCATGGTGCACTGGAGGAGAAAAGAGAAAAACTAGGAAGAGCAGCCCCAGGGCAGCCCTAGATAATGAAATGTAATCACAGAAAGTAGGCTGGGGCCAGTGAGAGGCTCAGAGAGCTGCACCATCCTCCCTGCCTCTGTCTGACTTCACCCAGTCCCACCTTTACTCATCCTCAGGTATACTCCCCCCCCCCACTTCCCCAAGAAGCTGGTGGCCTCCAGACCCAAGCTGCCTGGCCTTGCCTCTACCCCAGGAGAGGAGGCAGACTAAGAGAGGCCTCAGCATGAAGGTGGGAGTGGGGGTGGGCAGAGATGTTCACTGCTTCTCTAGATCCACTTTTCTACATATCCATTGATTCTTTACTACTCAGGAGTCCTCAGATTTTAAACAGGGGACCAGTTCACTGTCCCTCAGACCGTTGGAGGGTCGGACTGTGGGCCCTGGGACTAGTTAGCTGCTAAGCAGGACAGGCAGCAGTGGCAAAAACACCCAGTGAGCCAGATAAATGTCCTAGGTGGGCTGCATGTAGCCCACGGGCTATAGTTTGAGGACACCTGCTGTAGATACACAACTGAGGCCTAAAGGACAGGAGTCCCCAGAGGAGAAAGGGGACATAGGACATTCCAGGCCAGGTTAGGGAGAAACCATGGTAGGTCTGGGAGAATTGAGTATGGTAGAGGACTAGAGCATGGGAGGCTGGAGAAATACACTTTGGGGGGCTTGATTCCACATGTAGTGGGGGCCTGCTGAGAGATCTGACTTACCCAGGACACACATACACACATGCATGCCTGCTCCCTGGTGGCTGTGTTTGCATATACCCGCCAGTCCCCTTTGGTCACAACTGCTTCACCAGTGGTAGGCAAGAGACCAAGAGGCTCTTCTCTCCTGTTCACGGAGTAGCTGAGAGAGACCAGAGTCTACATGCCTACTGAGAAGTGGATTATGGTTATTGCCCAGGCTCCCTGTTGACCATCTTTGTACTTCCTGGCATTTTTGGCTCTGGACCGTCATGAGACTTGGTGGCCCTCCTCATGCTTAGTCTCCAGTGCAAAATACTCTTTTCCATTTATACTCCCTAGAATAGTTTTCAACTTTCTAAATACACTTTTGCTTGAGACATACATAGACACATAAGAGATATAAGTGTCAAGAAATAAAATTTACCTTCACTATGGAGGATACACTCTTGAGTCTTAGTTCTTTTTTCAAATGTTGGTCACAATATACAATGTGAAAAACACTGAGCTTACATGCGTGATTTTTCTCTTGTTTGCAACCAAAGCCTCATTAGAAATCATGTTAACATACTTAACCAGTAGCCAGGTTGTAAGTATGGGGGTTATAGTCTTCCTGCTTATTAGAAACTACCCTTAGACCTGTTCACATCGGGATAACAAATAAGTTTCAACTTCCTGTGTCAATTCTGGTCAATTGCTAGAGCCTCTCTGGAGGCTACGTGAAGGGAATCTGCAGCCCCATCCACACTCAGACTCCGAGGGAGAAGGGGCCATGATCTATTAGTGACACCTGTGCTTATCCCAGCACCTACAGGTCTGACACAGAGCAGGTTAAATATTTGTTAAATAAATAAATGAAATATTTCCCATTCTTGATCTTCTTCAGCTAACCAGGTTAACCTACCTCTACGGTGGTTTACTTACTCCCATCTTAAAGTCACATCCTAGAATTCACTTTTCTCCAGCAGGAATTCCTAAGAAGCTGTCTTAATTAAAACAGACAAAGCTTCAGTGTCCATGTATCCCTTTCTTGGGTATCTCAGTCTGTTTCCGACCCCTCCTCTGTGGCCTTAAGTCCCTTCAGCTTCCTGACTCTGCTCCACCTAGACCACTGGTTCTCAACCTTCCTAATGCTGTGGCCCTTTAATACAGTTCCTGTGGGTTGCAACCCACAGGTTAAGAACCGCTGATCTAGACGCATCCCTGGGTGCTCCCTGCCATGGACCCATTCATGAGCCTGGCTCTCACTCCTGCTCTCTGGGCCTCCTGCCCTTCCAGACACTTCTGTTCTGCTCCCTATCTTCTCTGTGGTTTCTCTCCTCTTCCTTGGCACCCCTCCAGGCTGGAGCACTCTGGAGCACAGACGGGGACTAAATCTTCTGTATCAGTGAAATGAATATCGGCATGGACACTGATTACAGATTCTATTCCAGAGAAAGCAGAGAGCTGCTCATACCAAACTGAGCAGAAAAGGTAGTAATGTGCCATTTTCTGAGAAAAAATGGCTTATCTATTGTCACATGTGGAATAAGTGCAAAGAATTCTGTGGGCTTAAGCACCAGGTGTGTTGTTTTTAAGTAGAAATAACCTCTTTCTGTTTTTCTGAGACAACTATGTGGACAAAGAATTTCAAGGCTCTCTGCTAAGAGGCCAGAGGGCGCTGCAGGCTGCTGGAGGCCCAGGTGCAGGTGGGACCTATTAATTGAATGGCTGACTTGAGAATTTGGCTTGATTTTCCTTTAAGTCACATCAATTCTGTTCACAGATGCCCACCCCACACGGACGCTACCTCCCTGGAGCCTCTCTTCTCTCCCTGACTCCAATGCTCCCCTGGGTGGCAGCAAGGCAGAGGTGGGACAATGACTTGGGAGGAGAGCTCTCCTGGGGTGGCCACCTTCGCACCCCGCATAGGTCACTGAGACAGGCCACTTTCACACCCTGCATAGGTCACTGAGACAGGCGAGGAATCCGCCTGGGGCTCATGGGCAGGAATTCACTGCAACCTCCCTGGCTCTGTCCTTGGCCCTTGGAGCCATTTCCTGGAAAGGAGGGGGAGGGAAATATTTTCCCCAAATACCAAGAAGAGTTATTTTGGGTATAAGATGTACAAAATATGAGAAGGATGCTCCTTTAGCCAACATGGAAATGTTCCCCTCAGCCCAAGGTCCTCAATTGCTTGAGAAAGGAAAGAACCTAAAAGCATCCCCCATTTTGCCCTTTTTTTCTCTTGAGCACCAAGAAGCCTTCCTCCTCCCGGTCTGGTTCTGCAGACCATCCTGGTGGGAAAGAGATTGGGAACTCGCTCCCAAGTCCCAGCTCCCCACTGCCCACTGCCCACCTTAGAATCCTACAGCGCAAACACAACTCGAGCTAATAGAGGTCAGTTCCTACACTGTGAGGGATAATCAGAGAGCTTAGTCTGCTGGCATGGTACTGCCAAGCCCCTAGCCTCCACCCACCTCCCCAAAAAGCACCCTTCCAACGGAAATGAAGGATCATGTGGTCTTCAAAGCTGCAATACTCAAATAACAACCAGGCCACTTATCTCACTTGCATCTAACTGTATTTGAGTCACTTTTCCAAAGTGCTTCCATCTTAAAGCTACAAAAACAGGAGTGTAAGGGAACCACACTCACAGTGAAATCTAAACCAAGTCTGAAGAGAAGGAAGGTGATAGGTGGGCCTGAGGGTCTCACCTGGAGCCCACCTGCCTACGATGTGACTGGAAATTCGTAACATGCGGGTAAAAGGCCTTTCCCATGAAATCCCACTTTATCCATTATGAGAAAGGCAATCTGCGGGGCTTTAAGGCCCGACATGGCGAGACCGGACACAATTTCTCCGGGAGCTTTGGGTTCTTCCTGACAGTTTTTCTCCCCACCTCTACTTCATTGTCATCCTCTTCCTGGGCATCAGCCTTTTACAGCCCCTCCCATTCAGGGTCAGGCCCTTCTCTGGAAAATGATGCCTAGATTCGTATCCTCAGCCAAGAGGTTGTCTCATCCCCCAGAAACTGGCCACTGGCACCGGCCTCCCCCGCACCTCCAAATTGATCCCCTCAAGATGAGGATAGGCTTCCTGATCTTTGGGGACATTCTCAGGGCAATTTCCAGAGCACCTCGGCTCTGCTGGCCCGTTGAGGCTGGAGGTTCAGATGGTCTCCTGGGGTCCCTGCAGGCTCCACAAGGACAGAGTCCTGACTTTGGGGCATTTGGCACAGTCCCAACCCCGAATCCAACGCTTG
>NW_003852432.1:1065062-1066627 GCF_000181295.1 Otolemur garnettii
GGCAGCGTCAGGTCCGGGGGCTGCGGGCTGGGGCCGGTGCACGCCTCGGGCACCTCGAGGGAGGGCCTCGGCTGTGCCAGGAGCCACGCGCGCACCCTCGGGTATGTCCAGAAAGTGTGGGGGCAGTTGGCAGGAGCCAGAAATCCTCGAGGTCGTCAGACGCTCCGGCGCAACTGTGGCACAGAGATCGGCTGCTCAGGACAGTGCTTCCAGCAGCGCGGGGCGCGGCCAGAGCTGGGTGGCTGCGAGGTGCTCAGCGGAGCCGGCTGGGGGACTGGGCGGCATCCCCGCGGGCCAGTGGTACACAGGTGGTGAGCCCCGCGCAGCCAGGCCTGCGGGGCGGTGCAGGAGAGCGAGTTCTCAGCGCCGACGGTTCTAGGCGTCCGGGCAGCCCGGGGTTAGAGGCAGCGGCCCCGCGTGTGTCTGGCGCCCACACAAAGAATGTGTGTGTAAGGGGACGGGGGACCGGACTTCTGTTCCATGCCTGCTCTGCAAGCGGAGGACTGGGTTCCAAAGGTCAGGGCGGATTGTCTCCGGCTCCTTCCACTCCAAGACACGCGGCCCCTAGTTGTGAGGAGTCTGTCTCCAAAGCTATAGGAAGCGCACTCGCTCCGGGGTGGGATGGGGCTCCAGGCACTGCGGCCTTTGGGGACGCTCTGAACGCGCCTTAAGTCCCCGTCCTCAGCCCATATTTCCTGTGTACAAGTGGAGGTGTCCCAGGCATAGCGACATTTCCCTCGCAACAGCCGGTAAGTAGGGTGGTGTCATCCTCAGCCTTTCTGGAAAGTGAGGTCCAGGAAGGTTCAGTGACGTTCCTGAGAAGCCCCAGCCGATAAGGACTAGTCATCAGCTGAGAGCCCAGTGAGACAACTAGATCAAGACCGTTCTAGAAGAGCAGCTCCAGAAACAAATCATTCCATTTAGAATCCTGGCATAAGGTAGGAGTCCGGAAACTAAATCCTGCCGCTGCCTTCCTTGGTTGGTACCTCCCATAAACCAAAAATGGTTTTCACCTTTTAAAAAAGTTGAAAAAAATCAAAAGAAGAATAAGAGTTCTGACGTGAGAAAATTAAAGGAAATTTACATTTTGTTGTCTATCCAAAGGTTTGGATTTTATCCACACAAAAAAAGAAATTGTGGAAATGTTTTCACTCTTGTTGTGTCAGTATCTACATAATGGCGTTGATTTAGCCTCTTGACCCACAAAGCCTGAAACGTTTACTCTCTGGCCCTTTAGAGAAAAAGTCTGCTAACCCCTGAACTAGGGAACCCGCACCCACCATGTGTTGGCCCCTCTGGGCCTTCTATTCCAGTCCCTCTGAGGGGACGCTGGATGGTTTGTCCATCCCGTCTCTAGCCAGAATCTCTCCATTCCACTGGGGTCCCTCTCTCTACCATCGAAGAAGCTTGTCCAGGTTACCCTCCAACCAACTCCCCTCCTGGCTGTTGAGGCTGGGTTGTGTGGCTTGGTCTATCCTCTCCCTTAGGTTGTGAGTAGAGGACTGAGGTGGGGACATCCACTTTTTAAATCCTGGCACCTTCACAGTGCCAAACACACATGGGTG
>NW_003852432.1:1067056-1067843 GCF_000181295.1 Otolemur garnettii
GGATAGTTTGAGGCCCTGTCCCCAAAAAATAACTTGGAAAAAAATTATCTGCCGGAACAAGAAAAGCAAAGCTCACACAGATCTTGGAAACATCAGTTATATTGTCTTTGAGACAACGGAAACGTGATCCCCAATGACTCTGTGTTCCCTGAGATGGTAGAGGTCTGATTTGCTCACCGCTATATTCTCAGCTAATAGCCCAGTGCCTGACTCAAAGTATTTCATTTTTTAAAGCATATTTTAAGTGAAAATGTCAAATAACAAAAAAAGTAGGCAATAGTATAACGAACTACAATGTACCCATCACCTAGATCTAACAATTATTATTTTCTATATTTGCTTCATTTTTTTTTTTTTTTGGTAAAAATATTTTGAAGCAAATTGCACACATCATGAAATTTTACTACTTCGGTACCTGATAAGAAATAAGAATTTCTACATAACCGCAAGACTATTTTCACAAAATAATAATTCCTTGACATCATGAAAGAACTAGTCTACATCAAATTTCTCTAAATGTCTCTCAAATGACTTTTAGTTGCTTTGCTTGAACCTGGTTGTTTTGCTCTTAATAATTGGTTGTTGAAGAAAAGAAGGGAAGAAGGAAGGAAATTGAGCTATATATTTGTGGAAACCATCTAAATGTCCAACATAGGAAATTGGTATGGCTATTAAAAAGCCACATTAGAGCAATATACAGACATGGAAATTCATTTTGTAAAATAATATTTAATGACGTAGGAAAAACTGTATTTTGTAAACTGGAAAAGGATCAGATTACAAAGTG
>NW_003852432.1:1067863-1069478 GCF_000181295.1 Otolemur garnettii
CAGTAAGATTAGGAATGATTTTTAACCCTTCTTTGTGCTTTTCTGCAATGGAATAACTTTTTAAAGTGAGTTTTTTTATATCCCATGGAGATAGCGAGGTTCTGTTATATTTTGTTTTTCATATTCAGGCTGTAGCACTTGGTATTGATGCTGTATATAATCAAGCTTTCCAACCTCTTTGTAACTTTGCTAGCAGTAAAGATAGCTTATTTGCAACCTGGGGCTTACTTGTCTCAGCATCACCTTTTTGGGGGTCACTGGGCAGATTGGGACCTGGGATAATTTCCTGAACTCATGCAGCACTTGAGACTATATTGTGAGGGTATGGACTGCCTAGCTATCTATCACCTACCTGTTTTTTGCATTTAGTTGAATTTTTAAATATTTAATATATGACAGGGTTTAATAAGTTCCAAAGGGACGAAGAGCTATGAAGACTCAGTTCCCCCCTAAGTCCTCCTCCTCTCCCTAGAAGTAAATGTCACCAGTTTCTGATGTGTCCTTTCAGCGATATTTTTTCATGCTTCAAATATGTGTTCTCTCTCTCACTCTCTCTTTCACACACACACACACACACACACACACGTCATACTATTCACACTGCTGTTCCAGCTCTTGTCTTTAAATTTTTTTTACTTTTGAAATTTTCTTTTCCCCATAATTCATTTACAAGAAAAATAAGCACAACAAATCTCCATGTGCCCATCATCTGGCTTCAGCCAGCATTAGTCTTCTCTCACTTACTGTATCTAGAATATAATTCCTTACTGGTGTACAAAGCTGGGCCAGTCTTTTTAAATTCAGCATATATCCTATTTTATGGATGCAGCACAATCCACCTAACCATATTGTTACATACATAATATAATTAATGTTTAAATATACTTATTTGAGCACTATGTGAAAAGACTGGTGAGAGAAATTCTGATAAGTGGAATTGAGTCAAAGGGTATGTGCATTCTAAATAGAAATATATCGCCAAGTTACATTCCTTAGAGATTGAACCAATTTACATATGCAATGGCTGCAAGTAGCAGCAGTGGCCTAAGTATTAAGAGCGTTTAGTTATCTCTCATAACCAGGAGCCTGGAGGGGGCAGGTACAGTTGCACAGTGGCATCACTGAGAGTCCTACCTCACTTCTATTCTGCCATTGTGTCCTGGCGCTTATTGCTTTGCAGTTGCAAGATGGATGCATCATGTCTGCACACCAATAGCAAAGACAGGACAGAGGCAATAGGTTTTCTCTTTTTGAAATTCTTTGTTTCCAGTCAGGGAAGGGAAGTCAGACTTTCCCTTATTTCTCATTAGCCAGAATTGGGACATACGCCCTTGGTAGACAAATCACTGGCAAAATGGAATGTGGCTGCCATTACCAAGACCATTCATAGTTCTTCCCAAGGAGTTGGCATAGATCAAGCTAGATCTGTCCTTACCTGGGTGAACTTGGGTTCCCTGAGCTTAGCAGGAGAGGAGAAATACCTATCACGTGGGGGGTGCAGAGTAGTCCCAGTTCTTTCTGCTATAATGATTGACTTTCTCCTGTTGTTATCCATTGCCCTCTTTATTTCTACACAGAACCAATTGAAAACTAAAATCAGTTAGTTAATTACTAA
>NW_003852432.1:1070002-1072457 GCF_000181295.1 Otolemur garnettii
CCCCCCCAAACTGATTTTCACTTCCTTTGTTGTACTTGGGTGATTCTGGCTCAGGCTTGGAGCATCCCACAGACTTTCTTAGTTGGGGAGAATGGGGAAGACAGACACACCATAACTGAACTCTGACTCACGCACGTTTTCTGTGAAAGGGGCTGCTTCCTACAGCAGAGGATTCTACGAGCCACTTTCTAAAGGCTCAGTTTATGCAAACATAAGGTTACCAAGCCTGTTTGATTTTTCCCCCTTACCCCTAGACTGGGTCAGTTCTCTCGAGCAGTAGAACTCTGGGTAGCTGGGAAGGCAAGGATTTTGATTTGGCTTTCGGGTAGGTGAGTCAGCTGTGCTGTACATCCATTCCACAAATATTGCTTGAGCCCTAGGGTCAACAGGCATCATGAAAATGAGAAGCCAGGGCTTATCTTTAGGAGATACCCAGCTCCAGGCCAGTCTTATAATGGGGTAGGTATGCACGTGAAAGGGAGGAAGTGGCCTTGAACAAATAGCCCCAGCATCCTCCAGCCAGGCCCTGCTGGCATGTCAGGCTGGCCACCCTCCTACCTGGGCTCTGGGGGTACTGCCAGGAAGGGTCCACACTGATAACCTCATGTTCTCTCTCTCCACTTTCCGCTTGTCTTTTCCTTATCTTCTTTCTCCAACCTTCCTCCTTCTTCCCCTATGAACCTTCTTAAACAAAATAATAAAAAGTAAACTACAATCACAAATTTTAGTGTGTGATCTCATACCTCCATCAGGATGTCTGTAGTCATATCTGGGAAGTTCCAGAAGGTGGTCTACATAGCATCTCTGATCAGCAAACACACAGACTTACAGATTGATGAGCTACATAACACTTTACTCCAAAAACTTAGTTACTGCTTAAGCTTATAATTCTCTGGGCCCAGCAGTATGCCCTGACCCATATATTGGCTGGTGTCAGCTGAGATGGTTAGGGTAACTGGGCTAGTCTGGGTTTAAGTGGTAACAGTTGCTGGATTTCCAAGAGCAGAAAAAGATGGGCAAGCACTTCACAAGTCTCTGTTAACATCCTGTTTATTGTTTCCCATTGAGTAAAGTAAGTCACATGGTCAAGTGCAGACTACCAAATTGAACAATAGAGGGAGACACAAACAGATAGGGGCAATTACTGTCATCAGCCCACTACAGGAGAGGGGCCCATACTTCATGAAAAAATTAGCCAACAGTAAGCATGAGCGTAGGAGGCCAGATTGTTAAGCAGAGAAGATCAAAGGAGGGGAAGGACGAGATGCTTCTTGTGAACATGGTTGTTGAGGACACACAGCTGCAGGTGTTTGACAGTTAATTGGAGCTAAAGTCCGGGACAGTGACCAAGAATAAATACACAATCTAGATATCACCTGCAGAGACACAAAAGATGACTTCTCATGACATCAGGGCTGTGGGGACCAGCAGGTTCAGGCCAGTGAAATGCTGTGTAATCTGCAAGGTATTGACCAGGCTAGTATGCAGTGAGGAGTGGGACAGGACAAAGTGGGGGTGGGATTTGCTGGTGTGAAGGTCTGAAAGAGCTTGGAGGAAGCTACATAAAATAGAGGGTGCTAAGAGGTCAACAGCCTACAAAAGGCTGGGGAAAGATACCTGCAAGGGCCATTAGAAAACCGTGACTGTCCTCTCCCTTTAATCATTTAATTGCCCAAATAATCATGTGCATTGCAGAAAATTAGAAAAAGCAGAGCAGCAAAGCCAAGAAAAAAAATCATCTGTAATCCTACCATGCTGAGATAACCCCTGTTAACATGTCTGTACTGGATCTGCCCAGCCTCTTACAGCCTGGGCTGGAATCCAGCCTGGAAACCCGGCAGGAACAAATGTCAGCCGAGAGGTCCACTTGCACCCAGCTCCCCTGCTGGATCACATGCTGTTTCTCTCACAGGGTCTTTCTTTCCCATTGGAGTGGAAGGACTCGGGCCATGATCCTTTGTAGAGCTGGGTCCTGTCCAGGTACCTGGGTTGAACAGGCATTTGGGAGGACGCTCTGGAGAAGTGGCAAGAAGCCAGGAGCCCTGCAGAAAGCCGAGACCTAGCACATCCTGAGTCTGGGAATGAGGTGCTTCCAGCCTCACATTTTTCCCCAAAGAGATGTTTTGCCAGACTGGCTGCATAATCACTTAGACACAAGCCTCTAGCAGCAGGAGTCTAGCTGGAGTAGTAAAGAAGGTGGGCTGCGTGTGCCCACGGCACAAGCCCAGGGAAGCTGCTGTGTGCACAGCATGCTCTTTGGAGGACTTATGGAAATAAAAGGCACAGTTCATATCCTTGAGGAATCCAGTCTTCCAGGAAAGGTCTGGGAACAACTCAGAATCACCATGGAAACATGGCTGTGATAGCAATTGTCTGCCAGAGAGGCTGCATGGCATGGTGTCCCCCAGGGCTGATCCTGGGGCCGCACTGCCTGGGTCTGACTCCATGCTCTGCC
>NW_003852432.1:1072477-1072752 GCF_000181295.1 Otolemur garnettii
TGTGTAACGAGAGCGTGACAGTACCAGCTCATAGGGTTGTTGGGAGAATCATTCTGGCTATTACAAGTAAAGCACTCTACAAGTGTCAATTATCAGTGCAGGAGCAGTGGAAGCGCACAGCAGAGCCCGGTGGTCAGGAAGGCTGCCTGAAGAGGGTGCCTGCTTTGCAAGGGCTGAGCAGTCCAGGAGGGAAGGAGTTCTAACGTGCCTGCTCTGCTGAGCTGAACGTGGTGACCAGAAAATCCATCCATCCTGCTTTTACACAACTATCAGGC
>NW_003852432.1:1072911-1078821 GCF_000181295.1 Otolemur garnettii
CCAGGCGCATTTCCCCTGCAGCTTGTTGCATAAGCAGGGTTGCTGCGCGGTGCCCAGCAGAGGAAGGTGCCCCAGCAACCTAGGCCTGCTCTGGACAGTGCAGCAACTCTGCACCCAGCACCCAGCTCCCACCTTCCAGTGCCTCAGATGGAAACCCTTGTCCTGTGCTTAGGAGATGTCATTTTAAAAAATAGACTATCTTTTATTCTCATTGTACAAGTACTGAACATTTCTTGTAGGAAACATTCAGAGAAGATCATTCAAAGTTCTTATACTTCCACATTTTGAAATCATGAATGTTTTATGTTTTTGACCCATAACTTTTCTCTCTCCCTTGTGTCTTTACATACGCGTATGTGTATATATTTTTCTATCAGAAATGGAATGATATAGTACATGTTGTTTTGCAGTTGTCTTAAGTTTCTCTTCATGTCATTAAATATTCTTCCACGATGTAATTTATAATGCCTGCATTGTGTGAATACACCATAAATTATTTAACCAAGCCCTATGGATGAAAATTGAGATCATTTTCAATGATCCCCCCCTCAACAAGGCTCTCATGCATAATCTTGCAGATAAACCTCTGTAAATACTCACACTTATTTCCTTAGGATTTCTAAAAGCCAGGATAACAGGCATGTGTATTTTTAAGGCCTTAGATGCCCACTGAAGGGGCTCCCCATCATTCTAGTGATGGCTTTCCTGCCCAGAGCCTGAAAAGGCACAGCTGAGCCACTTACAGGGAGCTGAGCAGATTACTCCAAATTCTTCCAGTGCTGAAGGGCAAGTGGCAGAGACAAGGAATGTAGCAGAAAGTGGGGTTAGCCAATGTGCAGCCAGGATATCTCCCTGTCCTCTGGAGATTCAGGGAACTTAAGGAGAGCTGGTGGATCTGTGTGAATAATCCACAGAGGTGAATGAGGTGCCTCCAAAAGGAGGAACCCAGAAGGGACAGAATTTTCCCAGCTTGAAAACTTGCTTGCAGCTTTCAAAGGAGCCCTGGCTTTGCCCAGACAGCTGGGTCATGGTCTGTCTCTCCCAGCAGGCTATGTTCCCTGAGGGCAGAAATGTGTCCATTCACACCTGCACAGCACACCCAGCCCAGTGATGGGCAAAGATTTGTTGAGCAGACAAGACAAACCCCCACTCCCACTCCCAGTCCTCCCTCCTCCATTTTCAGATCAAGGCTGCCGGCATCTGCCTGGTGCAGTGTATACTGAAGCATCCTTTCTGGAGGACATTTGAGCAATGTGTACCAAAGGCTTTAAAATATGCATACCTCATCTCTAGAAATATCCCAAAAGTAATCCAAAATCTCCTGCCTCACAACCTGAACAATCTTTGACATTGGTAGAAGGGCATTTCCTGCTTCATTACCCAAACTCTGTTTCCCTTCGATGCACAGTCAAAATACTACCTCCTCTAGCCAGGCTGCTCTGACTCCTGGCCTGGCCTCTCCTTAACTGGGTGTTAGAGTTAGTTACATGCATGGCTTATCTGAACTTCTGCATCTCAATCTATTTGAGGGCAGGCGGGCAGAATTTGTATCTATTTTATCTTTAGCCCTGTCTACACCTGGCAGAGTACAGAACCAGTAGCAGTTCCGAAAGCTTGATGGAAGGGCTGCTCAGGAAAAGCTGGTTCTCCTACTGCCTCTCCTGCAGTGCTGTGGAAGCACGTCCTTCTCCCACTGAGTCTGCAGCAGGCACCAGCTGATGAATGCCACAGTCTTCACAGCATTTTCAACCTCAGTTTTCAGAACCACAATCTAAAATTTAGTGGAGCAAATGGAGGCTAGAAGAGGTCAGGGGTATTAGTCAAAGGCACAAGAATGTCTAGAACCTACGTGACCTGACATTAATTTCCAGGCTCAGTTTCTGAGTTGCTTGCTATGTATATTGTGATACAAAGGTGATTATGTCTAACAGAAAGGAATCCATTTCTTTACAATAAGATCTAATATATAAGACCTTAAGTATATGTAAAGAGTTCCCTGGAAACTTCCCAGAGTTTCGGGAGAATTTAATAAACTAATGTTTGATTCTCGAGAGCCAGCATCCTGAAATGGGTTTTTTTCCCCAGAGAAGGAAAGGAGCCTTTTGTGACATTTGCCAAAGACTGGGAGGACAGGAGGGCCCTGGCATCTTCTTTTTCACATCCCCCAAAGCAGCACCTTTTTATTGATAAAAACTGTATTTTTATTGGTAACATAGGTAATTACTGACGGTAAATTTACACTTTCTGACAAGGGAGAATTATTGAGGGAGTTGACCCATCTTCAGTCCACCCAGTGTTGGCAATGGGAAAGCTGAAGTTCAGAGAGGTTAATTAAGCGGCTCAAAGTTGCCAAGCAGAGCCTCAACTCCAGTCTGGTCAGTCAGATTCAGAACTGGGGGTTCTGTTCTCTGTCCTGGTGAGTTTTACCCTGGCCACACATCAGAGGCTCCTGGTGCCCAGGCCAGCACAGCCCAATAAAATCAGAAACTCTGGGAGTGGGATCTCCACATTAGCACACATAAGCTCCTGGGGTGATTCTAAAGTGCAGCTGGTGTGAAGAATTAGAATCCAGAGGCTTAAACCAAGTCACCCCTTAGACTGACCAGCCCCCAACCTGACCAGGGCAGAGCCTAGAGCCACTCAGACCACCATTTATAGGATTCTCACTTAGCTGTGAGGATGAAGGAGAAAAATAATCAACATTCAACATTCCACAATCCGGCGTGCAAAGATGTCACCCCATGCTCAGAGAGAATTCCTGCTCTCAAGTCATTTTAATGGTTCTCAGCAAATTTGTTGACAAATGTACTTGACAATAATCTGTCTTCACAGAAAAAGCAAAATACACTTTAATCTTTGCTTAGAACATGATTTTTTAAAATGTCATGCGTGGGGTCCAGATGAATGAGGTTCACTGTGTAACAAAGGGGACAGGTAGAGGATAGAGTTTCAGGCACATCTGTTATATGAAGCAGGAACTGCTGAAAGGGAAAACAAAGGAAATTTAACAAGCAATGCATAAAAGAGGGCAGGTGAGCCCGGGACAGAGAGCAGGGAATCAGGACACTGCTGAGATTGCACAAGCCCAGGATGGATTGAGCCTCTTTGTTCCTGGTAACACCCAGCCTCTGTTATCCCAGCAGGGCTGACCTTGGCAAGGCCTGTGTGCCTCTCCCTGCTTCCTCCCTACCGGCCTCCCCACTCCTGAAAGGCCTGGGCAGAGCATTGCCATATCTTCTCTTTAGGAGAGCCTGGAAATTACCAGAGAATTGTAATTAAAAACAAAATCTGCCCCAACCCAGAAAACCTCTCTTCAAAGGTAGAAGAGAAAGAAAACATTTTATTAATGAATGAGCATTCAACCAGAAGGTTGAAAAGGTACAAACACAGGGGTCTCAGCCTTGTAGACACCCAAGCACCACCCACCCATTATGTACATGTTCTCAGGATAACTAATAACTAGTCCTCAGGTAAGAGGACTTGGCAGCACCATTGGTCACACAGAGTTCATCCTAGAGTCACTTGGTTATTGGGATGGCCATCTGTGTTTGTTAATTGCCCTTATCCACAGGGAAAATGAACTTCTCTCATTACAACTAGAGGTAGTTTTGTAGCTTATAGCTGAAGGTGGACTCCTACCCTCCACCCCCAGAAACTAGGAGATCAGGGTGGTGTTCCCTTTCAAACGGATGGTGCCCAGTTCCCTGAGAAGGCCTAGCTTGGGGGGCAAGGGGCTTTTTTAGCATTTAAAAAGGTTTACAAATGTTTCAAAGAGACAGTGGAAAAAACTGCCAGTTACAGATTTCCTAGAGTAAGTGAGTGCTCTAGAAAAAGGAGGTAAGATGAAGTGGGAGAGCTTTTCCAGTTACTTTTTTTCCCCTACACAATATTGTTATTACCATTATTATTATTTTAGAGACAAAGTCTTGCTCTGTTGCCCAAGCTGGAGTGCAGTGGTCTGATCATAGCCCACTGTAACCTTGAACTCTTGGGCTGAAGATAATCTCCTGTTTCAATTTCAATTATAGTAGCTGGGACTACTGGTATGTGCCACTATGCCTAGTTAATTTTAAAAAAAGTTTTTTGTAGAGGTAGAATCTCATTATGTTGCCCCAGCTGTTGTCAACCCCCTGGCCTCAAGTGATTCTCCTGTCTGGGCCTCCCAAAGTGCTGGGATTACAGATGGGAGCCACCACACCGGGCCTCTTCCATTACTTTCAACAGGGAGAATTAAGACTCTTATTTTTAATTGTATTTGTCGTTACACACTTCAGCTTTAGCCCTCACATAGTGTCTGCCTGAGAGGGTATGTGAATATTTAGATCCAGGGGCAGATGTTGGCCCATGACATGAGAAAATCCAAGGTCTGGAGTAGATTTAAGCTGGATTTGAATTTGTGACCTTGGGAGTGAACAAGGGTAGACTGAGGGCTGTTAGGAGTCTCCAGGGCTCGGGTTTCTGGATTTGGCTAGGGTATTAGCAAGGATGGAGTTGAAGCCCTCTGGCTTCCTGCCCTTCCCAGTCTCTTCCTTTGTGCAGCGTCCACCCCCATCTCCTCTGCCTGTTGTCTCTCAGCTCCCTGCAGGGGAGGAGAGCTCTCTGCGGATGATGGCCTGGTGTGGCTCCCTCCCTCCCCTCGCCAGCATGGCTCATGGCTTCTGCTCTACTCCAATTAGACTCTAACCCACTAGAAGATACAGCCAATTCTGCAGAAAGTTCAGGTCTTTAGGGACTTCATAAATTAGCCTTTACTGCTAAAAGTTCTCCAGAAAAAAAGAATTGGGTAGTGGGGGTGGGGGGCAGTTGCAAAGCACAGCAAAATTGTGCTTACCCTTACCAAGCTCTGAGCATTGGGTTGCAAACAATTAAGGCAGAGCCAACAGGAAAGGGCAATTGGGGTGGTGGGGTCAATGCAGCAAATTGTGGCTGGCCAAGGGGGCCTGGATGGCTCTGGGAAGGTCAGAGGAAGGACAGTGCCGAGGTGGAGGTGCTATGACAGGGCTTGTCTTGTGCTGGCACATTCTGAGCAGCTGAATTTCTAGAGAGTGTTTGTGAACACGTTGGGTATGTGGCCTTTCAGGTTTCTGTCAGGGAATTCAGAGCAGCAGCTTGTGTTTCTGCACACACGTGTCTCCGAGAATGTCTGCTGTTGTTAGGCCTTCAACTGCTGGGATGAGGCCCACCCACGTTATGGAGAGCACTCTGCTTTACCTGAAGTCCACTGGTCTAAATCTCTAATCTCATCCAGAACAGCCAGAATAATATTTGACCAACTATCCAGGCACTGTGGCCCAACCAGTTTGAGACACAAAATTAACAGTAAGGGGCACAGAGAAGGGGAGGCAAATTGCTGAGTCCCAAACACTATTTCAGTTGTCCCAGCTCCCTTTACAATGAAACAAGAGTAAAATGGATCAATGGAAAGATGGAAGGATGGTTGGATGGATGCGTGGCAGGGTGGATGGGAGGATGAATGGATGGGAGAAAGGGTAGATAGGAGAAATGACAGACGAGAGGATGGATGGATAAATGAGTAGACAGATGGGGAAATGAAGAGGTATATGAGGAGATAAATAGAGAAAGACAAGACGCTAGAACTGGTAACTAGCTGCTTTCCAGTCAGCCTTAGACTGAAATTTTCAAATATACAAAACTGGAAAATGGCAGAGCAGAGAGGCCAACCTATCCAACCCTAATTTTCTACATGAAGAAAGTAATACCCAGAGAAAAAGGATAACCTACTCAAGGTTACGCATGGGTTATTGGAGGGTGTTCTATTGCCTCCCAGTCTGGTGCTGGGAAGGAGAAATGTATGTGCCACATCAGGTGACGCCAAATAGCAGTAGCAAATGACCCTCTGCCATCTCAGAGGCCTTTGCCTCCGGGGCTGACTGCGTGCTTGCTCAGAGC
>NW_003852432.1:1079298-1081519 GCF_000181295.1 Otolemur garnettii
GCGTCTTGCTCTTGCTCAGTCTGGTCTCAACCCTGTGAACTCAGGCAATCCACCAGCCTTGGCCTCCCAGAGTGCTGGGATTACAGGTGTGATTCACAGCCCCACCCCCTTTTCTATATCTGAAACAAATGAGTTGCCTCAGGATAACTCAGGACCCTAAGCATCTCCCTGAGCCTGGTGGAACCTCCAAGGGGTCTGATTTTACATTACACAGAATGAATCCACTTTTTGCTATTGCAGAACTTGAAGTGCTTTTGTGCATATAAGGGTTTGAGAGAACTCTTCCATCCTTGCCATCTAAACAAAGGGAGGCTGAATCATTCACTGCCATTTTTACCCAAAGCACAGCAGCATCAGCCCAGGAACTTATCTGGCTCCTTCTCACTGCTACTCACTTTTAGGACACTAACTGTCCACACTTTCAGGCTTTTAACACATGCTTCTTCTAGGATGTGGCCTATTAATAAGTATTGATCAAGCACTATACAGTTCCAAGAACCTTGCAGGTTCACACTGCTAGTACCCCATAAACTGTTCATTTCCTTGACTATACTGGGAACTAACTACCACCAGGGAGTCAGCTGAGTTCGAATTGGTTCCCCAGAGGCAATAATAATTAAAATATTCTTTTCTAATGGCATTAGTTTTCTATAAACAAATTTAAATAGAGCTTTTTATTAAAATAACAAAAAATGAAGAATAACAAATTTTAATTTAAAATAGGATAAGTAGTTGGAGTTAGAGCTAAAGAAATACAAACACATATGCACGAGCCAGTATCTTCACACGCCACTATTAGGGCCTTCATCCTTTATTTGGTTTAATCATGGTTCCTTCTTAGGCTTAGTTAGAATGGATTCTGAATGTTTTAACTTTCTCAAGTGTGTACTGACTCTGGTCGTACTCGTCAATTGTGCTGGTCCATCTTCTTTCCAGAGTTGATTGCTGATGTCTAATAAAGGGCCCCCCTCCTGATGCCCTACAACTTCTCTGAAGAAGCCTTTGGTTTCTTCTGTATTTGTCTCAGCCCTGCCTCCTTGTAATCTGTGGGGAGAAAGAGAGAGTAAATAGAGAGTAAATATGGTACAGGGGGATGTTTCCAGAATGTTTGAAACTTGTGACTGCCTTTTTTTCTTTTTTCTGAATCAGCAGGAGGATTTTCTTTACCTGGATTCTTTTCTCAGCCTCAGCTCTTTGCTGAGTTTGTTATCACTAATCTCCACAGAAAGGTCCTTAGCAACCAGGTCCCTGATAAGGTTAGATTGTAAACTGACCCTTTATGTCTCCTGACTCTGCAAAGCCCTATCCTTTGTAGGAACAAAGCAGGCCATTCCAGAACATGATTTTTAAAGTACTTTTAACCAGAAGGAGACACAGAGACACAAGGTGACTTCTTCCTGAGCATCCCTGTGTACTCAGCAAGATCCCAGGGGACAGGAGAATAAGAAAGTGCTGAAGGAGCTTTCAGACAATGGAGAGGGAGGCCTCTGGGAAGCTAGGTCCAAAGCGCACGGCCCAGATGTCACAGAGCTGACTCAACAAGGCAAACTCCTAGTGTCACAGGGTTCATCATTCCTGGGTTCAGACCACCTGTTAGCAGAGCCCTGTTTCCTGTGGCTTGAGCCCTGGAGGCAGGACTGGTGCCCTTCCGCATCCTCACCAGGTCCCCAGGTGTCATCGCTCAGGAGGCAGGAAAAATGAAGAGTGGGAAGGCGAGGGGGGTGGAGTCCTGCATCAGCAGATCTGGGGGGGAGGGGTGGTCAAAGAGTCAGGCAGGCCGGCCCTGGGGGGCTCGTGCTAGCTTTTGGCAGGGAGTATTCTTGGGGCAGCTCAGCCCGTTTCATCTTTGGTATTTGGGAACGGCTTGGCGAAGCCCTTGGCATGAACAGAGCGCTTCTCCTTAGTAAAGCTGAACCAAGTTGGTTAATAAAGTTACCCAATGCTGTTCGTATCGACAGTGTCCAAATTATGCCTCAATTCTGTAGCCACAGCTGTGCTGGGGGGTGGCGCAAAAACTGCTTGCGGGAGCTGTATATATAGAAATCATTAACATGTATTGAGTGCTCGCCGAGCGCCGGGCTCTCTGTGAAAGCTTTACCTCATTATCTTAGTTATTACGATGCACAATGTTCTCCTTGAAGGGTTCTGTCCTGTTTGAGAACAACCAGGAGGAAGAAAAATTTAGCTGCAGGGGAGTCTTGATGTCAGAAGGAGTCTTGAT
>NW_003852432.1:1082092-1083747 GCF_000181295.1 Otolemur garnettii
GGTTTCTGGTGAGGCCTTACTCTTTGGCCTGTAGACACAACCTTCTCACTGTGTCCTCTTGTGGTCTTTTCCCTGAGCACACTTGTCCCCAGTGTCTCTCTGTGCATCCAAATTTCCTCTATGTATATGGATACCAATCAGACTGGATTAAGGTTCCACTTTTATGACCTTATTTAACCTTAATTACCCTTTTAAAGACCCTATCTCCCAATACAGTCACATTGGAGGTTAGGGCTTCAATAGAGTTTTTGAAGACAGATACAATTTGGTCCACAGCATGGCAGACCCCACAGCACTGGGTGCAGTCAGCTGCAATCTCTGCAAGGCATGGGGGCTGGACGCTCCCTCCCTGGAAGCCACATCAATGAGAATCCGCTGCTCCACTGAGAATTCAATAAAGGCTTTTTACAGAACATGACAACAGACTCCTGCAGCTTTGTACAACCCAACATTTACATGTAATTTTCACTTCTGCTAAAGCTTGTAAATTCAAAATTTCAACACAGTGATTGAAGCCACAACCCCTGTCTAATCAAAGTTCCTATCAATGCTAAAAGTTATCATTTTAAAGAGTTCTCAAAGCCAGGGGTCCTCAAACTTTTTAAACTGGGGGCCAGTTCACTGTCCCTCAAACCATTGGAGGGCTGGACTTCGGGCCCCAGGACAAGTCGGCTGCTAAGCAGGACAGGCAGCAGTGGCAAAAACACCCAGTGGGTCAGATAAATGTCCTTGGCGGACCATATGTGGCCCTCAGGCCATAGTTTGAGGATGCCTGCTCAAAGCTGTCTGTGGTTCCAAAGGGCTATGTTTTTCCCACATACAAAAGCGATTCCTCTGATCCCTTCCCTGGAATAGTTTTTCCCCTGAAGAAATGGCTTTGCAAGAAGCCACACATACTTTGGTAAACTACCTCTTAAAACAATTAAGCTCTGATTTATTACCAATTTTCATACTGTCAATATTCCCACTGCAATAGATTTCAAGCTACTAATGATTTCAAATTGGCTTACAAGGTTCCAGAGTGTTTTAAACTTGGCTCTCACAAGCCACCGGGAGTCTGCCACACACATCACCACTGGTTCCTCTCATGGTCATAGAAGTCCATTTTGTAGATTTTAATCTGGGTCAGGGATATAATCTGGGATCTTGATCAATATGAGGTTGACTGGCCCTTCCAGGACTCAATCTCACTATCTCATTTCCAGTCTCATTATGCTTTATCCTCTGAGCACAGGCCTATGTGCATCTACGTGCATCTCATACAAATCTTCCTAACTTAGAAGAGTTAACTATTTTGGGGAGATCA
Source organism: Otolemur garnettii (assembly GCF_000181295.1). Taxonomy (NCBI): domain Eukaryota; kingdom Metazoa; phylum Chordata; class Mammalia; order Primates; family Galagidae; genus Otolemur; species Otolemur garnettii. The sequence continues at coordinate 1,083,399 of NW_003852432.1, forward strand.
GAGTCACCCCACTAACTGTGAGAGTTCTCATGGGACATTGGTCTGTCTGGGAAAAGTCTAAAGTCAATTAAGAGCAAATAAAGTCAGATCAGATTGATGGCAGGTGTAAGGCTGCCCACGCAAGTGAGGCTTTGTCTAGAAAGAACACCTCTTCACTTTTTGCTCCACAAGGGCTGTGGTGGCCTCACGAATGCTCCCAGCCTTCCTGTGGGCTGATGACAGGTGGTCAAGGTGGTGGTCAAGTCTCTCTAGCCCCTGAGTGACTGTCTGCATTCTATGTGTGTGGGTTTGTCTAGGGAGCCTTCATCCCAGAGGCAGAATTGAGGACTTCCATGGGGGTGGGCCATCA
>NW_003852432.1:1084185-1094930 GCF_000181295.1 Otolemur garnettii
CATTGGACCTTTGGGAAAGACCTCGGCTGGGGCTTCGCTTGGTAGGATAACAAGCTTCAGTGACTAACAGACTAACAGGGATACCAGCTCACTCCACTGCTGTATTCCTATTTTATATGCTGACAACGTCAGTAATCACTCCCGTAAGTGGAATCTGCCTTTCCTCCGGCAATGGAAAGGCTAAATTGTAAATGGTATCTTTGGGGCCTCTTCTCCCTTCTAGAGCTTCTCTGTGCTCAGAAGAGGATAGGCACAGATGATTCCACACGTTCACTTGCCCTTGGGGTCCTTGGCCCGTGTTCTCCAAAAAGTATGTTGGCATTTGAAACATCAATAATGGATTCTCTTTTCTCTTACACTCCCATGCTCTCTCTTTACTCGTAGGTCTATTTTGATGAATACATCAAATTAAAATAATTATAATTGAGCATCTGCTAGGTCCCAAATGCTGTGCTAAAGGTATTTTATAAATATTATTTCCAAACCTAATACAAATGTTATGAGATAGAAATCACAACTGCCTTTTATAGGTGAGGAAGCTGAGACTCAGAGACGTTAATAGATTTCCCCACTGTCAGTAAGTGTTAAGATTCAGGCTGAGGTCTGTTTAAAACTCTAAAGCTCACATTTTTGTACTATGTTACTGTGTTATGTAAACCATTGCATCAGTCAGCACAAAATTAGGTTCTGCTGCCATTACAAGTGACCCTAAAATCTGAGTGGCTTATACAACAGAGTTTTACTTTCTCCCCATGTGTGACACATGATTCATATGCATAAAAGCTTGGCTGGGGGCTCTGCCCCTAGTGTCTCAGGACTTGGGCTGATGATGGAAGAACCACCAGACTATTCCTGGTCACCATGCTAGAGGGAGAGGGAGCTCTGGAGGGGCTAAAACTAGCACTGAAATGCCCTGGCATGGAATTGACACACGTCACTTCTACCCACAGCTCACTGGCCAGAGTATTAGATTACTCTTCCAAACCACAGGAGAGAGGAAGTGCAATCCCACGGGGCAGCTGAGAATAGAAAGTACTAAAACCTGCCACGCGTGTCTAGCCCAGGGCTTGGCACCTACATGCTCAGGAAACACTTTCCTGCTCCCTTTCCGTCCTCAGCTGTGAACAGATTATGGTGAAACCCCATGTATCAGGAGTTTCCATCAGTTGTTCTGAATACTTTGTTTCAGATGATGGGTGACGTTCACATGCATGACACATGACACCCTCCCAAGGGCATCCCACAGGCACAGAGCTGCAGGCAATCGCTGTTGGGCAGCTGTAACCCCACCACTTCTTCTGCCTTTCATGGAGGCATATCAGAATGCAAGTGAGTGGCAGGAATATAGAGAATTTGTTCTAATTAATAAAAAGGTCATCAATCATTTGAAAACCTCGACAGTTTATTTTTCATAACCAATCACCTGTGACACACCTGGTAACTGTTCTGGGTTTGTAGCATGTCAGGACACCTCCACTGAAGAATCACAGGTCAAGATAATGCTAGAGCAACAGTTATGAAATGAAAAATGGTGCCAATTAACTGGTTGTTTTATCCTCGTGGTGCCAAAGAATTGATTGAAGGGAACATTTTGTCCACATTCATTGAATTAGCTAGTGGTCCTGGCACTGTGTAGACACAGCCTAAGTATTGAGAATGTCAGCATAGTATCATCAAATCACAGAATGTTGGCCCGGAAAAAGTCGCCAGAGATATTTTTCATACATTCCCCTGGTGTTACAGATGAGGAAGGACCAGCCAGGTTAAAAGACTTGCTTAAGGACATGCAGCACAACTGTTAACTATTGTTTTAGAAAAGAGGTAAATGCGGGCACATCTTCACCCACTGCATTTTTAACATTTTCTGTAGCTATTTCAGAATCCAAATGCCCACTGAATGGCATTGCGTACTCCTTCTAAAAGTAGACAAGAATTTGAGAAACACCCCGTGGTGCAATTGTTCATTGCTTAAACTTGCTGCTGACTCATTTGCCCTCCACCCCTTCTTTACCAACTTTGACCATGGCCTTCTCGTCACTTCCTCTGGCTCTTTTCCCCAGCTTGTCGCATCCCCACTGGCTGCACTGAGAGACAGGATGCAGTGACCTCACCACTGTCCGTCCTCATTGGTTGTTGGGCGGGGCTTGGAGGAGAGCCCTGATAGGGTGCCTTGGGCAGTGGCTCCAGGCTGAAGCCAGACACCTGTTGACCAGAGGTCCAGAATGTTCTGGGCCAAAAGGAGTGTGTGGAACAAGGAAGACAAGGTTTTCAGGCTTCACCTTTTTGATACAGGTGAACAAACATCCAAATAAACATCTCTCGTAGGCCACATTTCAGGCGTTAGTTGAAAAAAGTCCCATCCAAATATAGTCTTTGGATCAGAGCCTTCCCTACGGGTGCTTAACGGTGAATTGCACTTTTTCCTTCGCTTTCCGTTCCTGCCTCTTGAAATATATTGAGTTTAACCCGGGCAATTTGGTGGTAGTCCCTTTCCTCCTCACCTCTTTCTCAAGTTAACAGGGCTTGAAGGCTCCGTGCTTCAGGGACCATGAGGGAAGCCTCTCCAGACCAGTTCCATGTGGCCCTGGGGCTGAAGGATCCAGCTCAGTGGCCAAGATCTAGGCTCTTCCCTGTCACGGCCCCGTCTAGCATTTTGGCGGCTCTCCCAGTCCACAAGCCCAGATGCCGAAGCGGTCTTTGGCATGGAGAGAGAGCCCTTAGGCTTGAGGCCAAAAGTCAGCCCTTTACCCCAGATGAACACATGAGGCTGCCCCTCCCCTGCACACCTCTTCCCCTCTCTATGGGTTTACACAGTTCAGAGAAGTGTTTGGAGTTTGGTGGGGGAGGGGAACAGGGAAGATGGAACCATAGGGTGACATCTTGGGACAAATCTCCCCCTGACCTGCAACAAATAGGAGGGAGAAGAAAGGATCCATCGCTTGAGAGTGGATTCTGGGTCACATTATTTACCTCCCCCTCCTTTCTCCTGGGTTTGCTGCCTTGTTGAAAAAGATGTTGTGGAAATCTTGCTCTTCCCACCTCTTTCTTGTTGGCTTTGGGACAGAGCTACAAACATAGACAGACACAGACACACATTGCTCTACCCTATAAAATACCGATCATTCCTTCTTGGCCACTTGGCGGCTCTACCCTATAAAATACCAGTCGTTCCTTCCTGGCCACCAAGGCTCACTAGCTGCCAATGCCATTCAGTGGGCATTGGCCACTAGTGAACCTTGGACACTAGGTTCCAGATTCGGGAAAACCCTGGCTGTAGAAGAATTCATGGCTGAGGAATTTAAGACTTTAAGGGAAAGAAGAATATGCATGAGGAACATTTTAGGATGTTTCACATGCTGCTGGTGGAAATTCGAACTGGCTTAGCCAAGTTAGTGAGCAAATTGATGGTGTTGTCTGTAATTGAGGATGCATCCTCCCTACAGCCCAGTGTCACCACCTGCAGGGATCTACTCTAGAGAAACATGCTCAAAGATGTTCACTGCAGAGTCATTTGTGGTAGTGAAACACCGGGAACAACTTAAATGTCCATCAGTGAGTGAGTGGATGAATAGTGGTCTCTTTGTACAGTTTAACGTTACTTAGCTGTTAAAATGAATGGGTAGGTGAAAACCATGTAAGATCCAGAAGAATAGGTTCAGCATAATACCCTTGTGTAAATCCCGAAGCACTCAAAGTATTGCTAGATATAATTTATGAGTAATACATATGTCGTAAAGTATGAATGCATGCATGAGAAGAATACACACCAGCTTCAGGATAGTTGCAGCATTTAGGGGGCAGGAAGGGGGGCCCAAAGGGGGACTTCAGCTGTGTCTATGAAGTTTTCTTTTTAAAAATAATGTGACAAAATGTTAGCACCCACCATTTCTGGTGATGGGTACAAGGCTTTTGTTATATTACTCCTTGCATTTTTCTGTATGTTTAAAATATTTTAAAAAGAAAAAAAATTCCAGTCATATTTCGCACACATTTACATGAGTAGAAATGGGTATAATACAGAGCTTTTCCATTTTCATCCCTTCCCTGAATCAGGATTTCCCGTCCTTGTGTTTCCAATGAAATGCGCATAAGTGCGTTGTTCTTTGTTGCAGAAATATGCGTCCAGATGGGCATTTTTCCAGCCAATTATCCTCTGCCCTTCTGGTCTCATGATTCAGAATAATTAACACCACTTCCCTCATTCAGATAAATGGAAAAAGGAGCACACACATGTAAAGTAAGGGCATCCAACCTACTGGCAGGTTCTTCCTTCTCTTTCCATTCTCTGGTGCAGTAGGGCTCAAGTCTGCCCAGGGGACCTTCTGCCACATACCTAATTGCTCCTCTACTGAAAGGAAAGCCCCATGGTCAGGTTTAATTTCTCTCTTCTTTCTTCACCTTTCCCAAAGTTTCCTTTGCAAAACACTGCCCCTTGGGCACCCCAGTATTTCTTTCTTTCTTATGATTCCACCAGACCTGAACCACTGGAAGCTGATTCTACACTTGAGTGCATATCAGAATTACCTGGAAGGTTATTAAAGCATAGATCTCTGGGCTCTGCCTTCAGTGTTTCTGATTCAGTAGGTCTGGATGGTATTCGGCAGTGTGCTGGAAGCTGGTTTTTGTTTGTTTGTTTTTTGACTCACTTGGTCACTCAGGCTGGAGTGCAGTGGCATCATCTGTGGCTCACAGCAGCCTTAACTCTTGGGCTGGGCTCAAGTAATCCTCCTGTCTCATCTCCCCAAGCATCTGGGACTACATGTGTGGTCTACCACAGGCAGCCGATTTTTCTATTTTTTTGTGGAGATGAGGGTCCCACTATGTTGTTCAGGCTGGTATTAAACTTCTGCCTCAAGTGATCCTCCTGCTCTGGCCTCCCAGAGTGCTGGGATGACAGATGTGAGCCACCATGCCCAGTCATAGAAACTGTTTAGCAACAAGCTCTCTGAAGGAAAAACTGGCACTGACCCATATCTTGGCCAATTTCCACAGCATAAATACTCCCACCATGGCTGATTTCAAGCCTCCAACATGACTGTCACTGAATGTAGAGTCGAGTAGTGCAGAATGGGTTCCCCCGAGGAGATGCAAGCCATCTCCAGCCCACCCTTGGCACTGGGACCTTAGAATTTGCATTTCTAAAAAGATAACTAGTTAATGCTGAGCTTATATAATACTTTGAGAACGGGCTGCCCTAGAAGGCTGAGCACAGAAGTGCAGAGTTTGGGAAGAGATTACTGGATTATCTCAATGATCCAGCAACCTTGACCTTAAAAATCCCATTTCCTTCAAAGGAGCCCAGAAAGAAATTTCCTGCTCTTACAGCAAAGGAGGCTTATGACATGGGGACTGGCATAGGTTATGCTGTAGAATTAGATAAAACAAGCCTGGGTTCCATCGTGCCTGGTGCACTGGCCTGGATGTTCTTTCCCCGATCCAGAGGACACTAACTACGCTGCTCCTGTACTCCCCAGCTCCAGACCCCGCAGCTCAGAAGCACAGGTCCGCAGGAGGGGCACACATGAATGCCAAGGGATTCTTGAGAAAAGGTACCATGTCTCTGAGAGTGTTCCTGGTAGAATGAGGCACAGATGCCAGGAAAGAAAGGGAAGGAAACAGAAAAGGAGGGATGAGAGGAAAGAGAAGAATTTGGGGGCTCAGGAGTGAGAGAAGGTCCAAAACAGAGATGCTGATGGGAACTTAAAAAATTAAAGCATCGAATGACACTGTTCCCTTCCCCCACTAGTGACATGCCAGCTTCATTCATCAGGTGACTTTCCCTTCCCTGGTCACTTCTCCCAGGTCTAGCCCAGCCTGATGAGGCCACCTCTGGGGAAGAACAAAGGAGGCTTTGTAGGCTCTGCTGGGATGAGAAAGATCATCCCAGGAGACAGACAGGATTAGCACCCCGCTGTGTTGCCACACACTCTGTGATATTATCCTGTTGGTATATAGGATTATATGTCATTAGGATTACAGGGTATGACAACTCCCGAAGCATTTGACATTTCTATTCAAATAGTGCTTTGGGTAAACCTATAGTGTTTCCTTGTTCATGATTTCTCTGGCTCCCACCTCCCAGAGCCTGGCACTCCCCCCACTCCTTCCTCCCCTCTCAGCTTGCTTCCCTGCTTGGCTCCCCAGAAGCTCCTTCCTTGCCCTCCACAGCTCCAGCCAGTTGGAGCCCTAGTCCTAGCTTGCCTGTTTTGAGCTGAATAGCTTGAGCAGCTGGAAGAGGAGGAGACTGTATCTGAGAGCTAGTCTGTAGCTGTGCTGGAGCTGGATGTATCCAGCACCTTCTTTCGGGGGTTTTCGGGCTTTTTTTTTTTTTTTACAGATGCATAAGCTGAGACCTAGTGAAGGAAGAACAGCAGAGGCCACTCCATGTGCGTGGCCCAACCAGATCCAGAGTCCCAGTCTCCTGGGAGAAGTATGCTGTGCCCAGGTGCCCCTGCTGGCTTCCCTGAGCAGTCAGAGAGAGGGACCTCAGCCACCTGGAGCCAACTTCCCATTTGGCTTTTCGATGCCCCCCTTTCTTCCCTTTCATTCTTGCCTTTCCTTTGCCCTTCTGTGCCACCTCCCGTCTCCTTCCTCCCTCCCTGAAAGGCCCTAATGACCCTCAGGTTGGGACATTCCCTCCCAGCCTGTGCCTCTCTGGCTCTAGGATCTGGGGGTGGGGGCTGAGGTGAGCCTCTGACTTCCTCCAGCCTCTCTGTCCAAGGCCTAGGTCCTTCCTGCTTGTGGGGTTGAGGACTGGCAGCCGCCGCCTCATGGTGCCTCAGCCTCATGGTGCCTCAGCTCTCGGCTTGCTTCCTGCCTCTTTGGGTGGGGTGAAGTAGGGGGCAAACAGCTCTGTGATTTCAACCAAGCAATTTATTGCCAAACGCCACACACAAAAACACAACTGTAACATACACACACATACACACACAGGCACACACCAATAGCCAAGAAGATGCCTCCCTGGAGCTGACAGCCTTAGACTCAGACAGAGTGAGGGGCTGAGCCTTCTCCTGCAGGGACCGCTTCTTGACTAGGACCCGGGACACTGTAAGGTGGGCGTCATTATCCTTGTTTCACAGAAGAGAACACTGACTGGCAGAGGGTTAAGGACTTTTCCACAGCTAGTGCTTGGAGGATCTGAGGTTTGAATCCAGATCTGATTGAGCCTGAGGTCTGGGTTCTGTCTAGTATCTTCAGAAACAGGACCCTTTTTTGAATAATGCCTTCCCTGAGCCCCTCTTCCTCTGATGGGAATAGCCTCCCCAGGGTGGCAGGGATTTGAGGTTGGTCCCACCTGGGATGTGGACCCAGGAACCCACTTTGAGAGGTAGCCTAGACCCAAAGAGAGCAGGCTGGCTGTGGACACGCTCACTGAGCACTCCCACCCACCAGCAACCCTTCCCCTCTCCCCTCCCCTGTTCTTCTCTTTCCCTTCTTCTCCACCTCCTCTCAGGCTGTGACCCCCTCAAGACTGCTCCTCTCAGAGACTGAATCTGTGGGGACTGGACTTTCTGTCCTGGAACAGCGCGCCACGCATAGCTCTCTGGAGGCTGTCTGATGCGCTACCGGTTTTGGCCACACGATGCCACCCTTGAGCTGCACACACATTCCCCACCCGCCCGCTGACAGCAGGTGGCGGCAAGGCCTTTTCTGCAGCTGGTGGGGACTGAGAGGTCAACGTAGCATCAGGTGGTCACAGGCATTATTCAGCCCCGCAGCTTTGCCTGTCGCTGTTCTGCCCGCTCCCCCTGATCCCTGGCTGTCTCTAGAAGAGGCTCAGTTTTCCTCGCTGCCTGGGACTGTGGCTCTGGTCCTTCCTGAACCTCTACAGGGAACCCCCAGCCCCACCTAGAACAGTTCAGCACCTCTGAATTCAGTGCAGGCCACACACCAGCTCACCCATTGCCTTAGAATTGCCTTCTAGAAGCTTCTGCATGGGGGAGGAACCTTCCAGGGGCCTTTTATCAGACAGCTCTGGCTGTTACAGGTAACAGCAGTGGGAAGGCTGACACCATGCCCCTCACCTTGTGCTGCTTCACCACAAATGCCACAGGGCCAAGCGGGAGGATTCCACCTAAGGGGCTCCGGTGCCCAGGGGCCCTTGTCATCCAGTTCGTCGTCAGTGGTGTACAGTAACATAGATGCCCATGTGGTCATCCTTGACCTGCTGTGGACTCAGCGCAGCTGCAGTGCTCATCCCCCACCTCCCTGGCACTGGGAGGACCGACAGGGAACGCATAGCCACTGTAATAGGTATGACCCATTCTCTGCTCCCTTTAAAAGTGAAATGCCCCTTTACTCCTTTATCACATCTCTCCTAATTGCACAGGTCTTCCTCTGTGCTTTATCCCGACATCGTTCTCACCTGTAGGGAAGTTTCCTTGGGCTCTAACCCAACCCTTGTCTATGACCCCTGCCCTTGGCTGTGCCCCTCCCCTCGTGCTGTTCACTCAGACTCTCCCCCCACCCCTCTCCCCGCCCCCGTGCGCCCCTCCCGCCTACTCCACGGTGTGTAGTCCCACCCCCCACTAGAGGGCGCCATACCGAGGCAAGCAATAATAGCAACTCCTGTGTGTAAGCAATCAAGGATTTTACTTGGGGGGATTGAGGGTGGTTCACGGGATGAAGGGCCAGGGAAGGGCAAGCACGTCAGTGACACAGGCAGCAGAAGCTCCGATTCTTCTTGTCGCAGGCGAGGCTGCTGGGATCGATTAGCTTTAACCATTTTGTTCCCAACCTTGTATCCTTTTGCACGAGACTAATTCCTGGGCCTGCCTTAGGTTTCATGTCACACTATGGATGGGGAGAGGGTAGGACATCTTGAGTGGCAATCCAGCCAGGATGGACTGGCCGCGATGTGTGTGGGGGGCGGAGGCGACTCCAAAAGGAGCTGTAAGGGGGGTCATCTGCATACAGAGGACAGAATACCAAGCAGGCCCAGCCACCTGAAGGTGCCACAACAGTTTCCCTGGCCTTAAATTGAGCCATTCCTTTTTTTCTTACCGTGGGTAGTCTTCCAGTAGACACCTGTAAATAATTAAAAGTGGCACACAGAGCCTCAGCACTTGAGTTGCTCAGCACCTCTTAGGGAGAGCCAGGAACCCCAGCTCCACTCACTGTCTTGGGTTTGTGTGTGACTCACCCGGAGCCCTGGGCCGCCCTGTGGACAAAGCCTCCCGCAGATACTTTTTGGGGTAAGGGCTTCCTGACTACTGTTGAGAGGAACAGCAAGCCCAGACCGCAAAAAGATCCAAAGGAGACAGCAACCACCCAGTGGCAGGAGGGCTGGCCCCCCAAGGCTCACGGTGCACCTGAGACAAGGTTGCAGTCACAGAGGTGGAGCTAGGACCCAGGATGGGAGGGAAACAGCGGGGAGAAAAGATGAGAACCCCAGAAAGCAGGAATCCCAGCTGTGGTAGCCCATCCACCACCCAGTGTCACACATGCATTCCTCCCTAGCCCAGGTGGTAAGAAGCAGTGGAGGCTATAGAGCACCCCCAGCACAGGGGCTGTTAGAACATGCAACACTCCCCCCCTCGTCACTGCCCATGTCTCCCTGCATCCGCCTCTACCTTAGAGTATTTTACAGCCTCCCACTGTGTCTGGGGCTCAGTCAGATAGTCTGGCCCGGGGTCTTACATGGCCTTGGTGCTTCCTTGGTTCCACAGAATTCAGCATACCTGGTTCCCACTGTGCACTCTCAGAGTCACATAATGCCAAGAGCCCCAAGTAGAAGATGCCATCACTGGTTGAGACATCTGCAGACAGACACATTTGAACTTTCCTTTCAGCAGACACAACTGCCAGGCTGACTTAACCTGAGTAAACCTCTCCTGCCCATCTCAAATGAGCCACTTCTCAAAAGTGGCAGTTAAGCTTCCCATGTCACACAGTGGCCTCCTGCAACCATAATGTGTGAGGTAAGAAAAGCTTCCTAGAAGCCAAACAGCCTGACTTGGGTCTTACCTGCCTTACCAGAGGCCATAACCAGGAGGAGAGGAGGGGGTCCTCGAAGAGAACCCTGCAGGTATGCAGAATGGATGCTGTTTGTCCCAGGTCCACTGCAAAGCTCAGGATGGGACAGTTTATCTCTTGCTTTTCCTGGAGATGAGGAGGCATCTTGGAACCTGCTGCAGGGGGTGGACCCCAGGACCTTCCTCAGACCCCACTGCAACCAGACTTCTCAGCAGGGGCCACCTGGAGACAGTGGCCCTGCTCTGCAGTCCAGTCTAGTCCAGGGAAGAGACAGAATGTGGGACACAGCCATAGATGAGAGGATGTGGCCACAAGGCAGGCTACAGCAGAGAACATGGGGCAGATGGGCCACTGAGGGTCCCCATGGCTAGACCTTCCCCTGAGTGGGCCTGCATTTGCTGTCTCAGGAGGGGGAGGAGCAAATCCTTTCTAGCCCAGGGAGCAGACCTCTTCTTAGTTGCTCATCTTTGGGCATGAGTGCCTATGCCTAGAGGTGACTCGGGGCAGTAGGCAGCTGCTTCATGAGAATGGGGACTACTGTCTTCCACAGGACAAACTACAGGCTGTAGGTAAACTATATTGCCTACAGCCATCTTTGAGCTCCGGCTCATGAAATCTCTTGGGGCTGTCCCTGGCTCCCTCCTGCCCTAAATTCCTGGCAGTAGTCTGTGCCAGAATACAGGACAACACTGACTGGCAGGGGACAGGGGGAGGGGATTGAGCAGCGCCATGGAGCTGTAGTGCCTGAGGTGGGGCTAGTGGGGTCA
>NW_003852432.1:1095227-1148786 GCF_000181295.1 Otolemur garnettii
TTCCCTTTTCCTTTTTCCCTTCCCTTCCCTTTTTTGAGACAGAGTTTCACTTTTGTCACCCTTGGTAGAGTGCTGTAGGCATCACAGCTTGCAGCAACCTCAAACTATATGCACCTGCCACAATGCCCAGCTATTTTTATGAGATGGGGGTCCCACTCCTGCTTAAGCTGGTCTCCAACTCATGAGCTCAGGGAATCCACCCACCTTGGCCTCCCAAGTGCTGGGATTATAGGCGTGAGCCACTGTGCCTGGCTTTTTTTTTTTTTGAAACAGGTTTCACTCTGGTGCCTGGGCCTGAGACAGAGTACAGTGGTGTCATCATAGCTCATTGTAACCTCAACTCTTGGGCTCAAGTGACTTTCCTGCCTCAGCCTACCAAGTAGCTGGGATTATAGCTGGGCCTATAGGTTCAAGCACCACCATGCCCAACTGCCTGGCTAAACATCTTTGAAAAGATCCTACACCCTCAGCCCCTCTATCAGCCACTGTCTCTCATCTCCTAACAGGTTCCCCACAGTCTAGCCTCTACAAGCAGCTGCAGTGAAGTCAGGCCAGTCTCATCTCTGCTTAAAGCCTCCTTCCCCAGTATCCTCCCATCTCTCTCACAACAAAGTCTGCAGTCTTTACCATAGATAACGAAGCCACTCATAATCCTGCACTCTTCCCATCTCCATACCTGCTAGTGCCTCTCTGATGAGTTCCCCATATACCAGACACACTGGCCTCCTTACTGGGCTTCATACCACAAAGCAGGCCACTGCCTCAGGGCCTTTGCACTTGCTGTCACCTTTGGCTGGTTGCTTTTCTCCTATATATCCCATGGCTCATTCCCACTCCTCACTAGATTACTTCTAGTTAATAGTTAATTTCATGTATCAACTCAACTGGGCTACAGGGTGCCCAGATATTTATTCAAATGTTATTTCAGGAGTGTCTGTGAGGCTATTTCTGGACAAGTTTAACATCTGAATCCACACATTGAGTAGAGCATGTTGCCCTCCAGAATGTGGTAGGCCTCACCCAATCAGTTGATGGTCTGACTGAGCACAAAGCCTGGGTAAGTGGGAATTCTCTCTGCCTGGCTGTCTTTAAGCTAGGACATTATTTTTTTCTTGACTTCAGGACATCAACTCTTCCTGGGTCTCAAGCCTGTCAGACTGGGAATAAAACTAAACCTTCAGCTCTTCTGGGTCTCCAGCTCAAGTTTTGGAACTTGTTAGCCTCCACATTTATGTGAGCCAATTCCTTACAATCTCTCTCTTTAAACACACACACACACACCCCTTCTTTGATCTCTGGACAATCCTGACAACAGAACCCTTTCCTAACTATTCTGACTCTCTCTCTCTCACACACACACACACACACACACCCCACACGTCCTCATTCTCTGTGTCCTCATCTGCTTGGTTAAACTTCACAATACGTACCACCGCCATATATATATATGTGTGTGTGTGTGTTATATATATATATATACACACACATATATATATATATATACACATGTATATATAGAGAGAGAGAGAGACAGAGTCTCACTTTGTCGCCGCTGGTAGAATGCTATGGCATCAGCTCATAGCAACCTCAAACTCTTGGGCTCAAGTGATTCTCTTGCCTCAGCCTCCCAAGTAGGTGGGACTTCAGGTGCCTGCCACAATGCCCAGCTATTTTTTTGAGATGGGGCCTTGCTCTTGCTCAGGCTGGTCTTGAACCTGTGAGCTCAGGCAATCCACCCATCTCAGCCTCCCAAGTGCTAGAATTATAGGCTTGAGCCACCGCACCTGGCCCCAGACATTATATTTTAAAATTTGATACCATGAGGCAGGACCTTACTTGTTTTAATCATTGCTAGATTTCCTGGGGTGCCCAATGAGTATTTATAGTTGAAATGAGACCACAGGTGAGGCTGTGCTTGGCAGACTATGGAGAGTGCTCAGATGGGTGGAACAATTAAACATCAGCCCCATTCTCTCCACAGCTCTTCCTTCCAGAGCTCACTCACCCTCACCCAAGCTGGCACAGAAGTCATCCTGGTCGTTTCTGGTTGTACTATTAAAAGAACAGCTCAATGGCTGAGCGTGGTGGCTAACACCGGTAATCCTAGCACTTTGGGAGTCCCAGGAGGCAGATCACCTGAGCTCAGGAGTCTGATACCAGCCTGAGCAAGAGGGAGACCCCATCTCTAAAAATAACCAGGTGCTGTGGCGAGTAGCCTGTAGTCCCAGCTACTCAGGAGGCTGAGGCAAGAGGATCCCTGGAATCCAGGAGTTTGTGATTGAAGTTGCTGTGAGCTACGATGACATGCTGTGGCACTCTACCAAGGGCGACAAAGTGAGACTCTTTCCAAATAAATAAATAAAATACTGACCCACCTGTATGTCCTCCTGCTGCTAGAAGCCTATGTTTATTGAAAACTGAATTCATAACCTTTCCTTCCAAACCAGTGACCCTCCAGGAATTCTCTGGTCACCTGCTCCACCCAGTCTGGGCATAAATGGTGCAGGGGGTCTGCCTGCCAATCTTCAAGTGAGGAGGCCACAGGAAAGTTCCATTTCTCTCTTGTTCTCCAAACTACTCCCTCCTGCTAAATAGGAACAAAGATTTTTTTTGCAAAGGTAACAGGAAAGACAGAGCCTGAAACATCCTCCTGTGGAGGTGAAAATGGCTGATATCTGAGCCTTTCTTTAGAGCTCTCTGCCTTTTATCCTGATGTGTACCCTGATGTGGGGAGGAGAGGAAACAGGCCTTGAAGGGCTGAAGTGGGGGTAAGGGGCAAGGAGGCAGGGAGGGGTGTGTGTGGTGTGGAAAGGGACAGGGTAGGACCACCCTAGTCCAAATAGGGTGTTTGTGCAAGTGAGAAAGGTGTTCCTCTCCCAGATGGCATACATGGCCCTGCCCACAGCCCCAGCTCTCAGCCTGTCCCCTTGGCCAGCACTGTCAAGAACAGAGGACACAGCGAAATACCCTTCCTGAGTGGGCAAGCCTGACTCACAAGCTTGGTCTGCAGGGTCTACTGTGACTTCCTCTTCCCCCACCCCTACTTCTTACCCCACCAGGATCAGCCCAACCTGCTGACTGTGGCCCCCTCACTCCTGGGGAAGAAGCTGTGTACTTTGCTGAGATTCTCACCTTGCAAATGTCCTTCCTGGGGCTTGCAAGCATAAAACATGAGCCAGCTCAAAGCAAGAGGTCTTCAACTTCCCTCTCCCACTCCTGGCTCCTCTGCTTCTGTTCCTCCCACACACTGCTGCTGGACCAGGTTCTGAAAAGGGCAGGAAGGGGTGAGGACTCCACCCAGCCTCCATGATCTCATGGGCACAGGGCAGGAGGTTGGAGCGCCCTCTGGCTTAGATGTCTGCCCAACCTGCTCCCCCCCAGGGCACCCTCTGCATAGATAGGACCCCCCAGACCACCGTCCTCCTCTTCCAAGGCCAGCCCCACCCACTGCTTACCTTACATTCCTCCTCCCCAAATCCATCCCTCCTCTCTCAGAAAGTCTTCATTATCACCCTCCTCCTCCCTTTCTCTGTCCCAACCCCTCCGGCTCAGTCTTTATCAATTCTACCTCCTTCCTGGAACTTCTCTAGGGCACCTTAATCCCTTTCCTGAAATCCCTGCAGCTCTCACATCTACTCCATTGGTTTGCCCCTCAGGTCGCTTACCCCATAAACATCAACTGGGTGGCTGCACATGCCACACGCTGTGCTGGCTGCTAAGCCCACAAAGTCCCAGCCCTCTAGGAACTCCCAGGTCAGAAAGGAAGTGTGGCCATTGCCCTTGGACGCTCCAGCCCCTGGACAAGACATCCTGCAGCCAGCTCCTCACCTTTCCCAGAGCCTAATCTTGCTCCCAGGCTGCCTTTTGCCAACAGCACAGGCACAAATGATGATGGGTCAAGGTAGGCGGCCGTGGATGCTGGAGCGGGGTCCAAGTGCTGCGTGGTGGGGCGCCCAGGAAGAGGAGACTCTCCAGGCTGGATAGGAGCGAGTGGGAGGAGACAGGGAGGAGAGAGAAAGGCAGAAGCAAGAACTCTAGACGGAAGCATATTCAGGGGAGCTGGTTTATCGGCACAGGAAGGGGAGAAGAGAGAAAAAAGGTGGGAAAGAATCTTCAGCCAAAGCTTGGTCTACGGTGCCAGGCAGAAGAACTTGCATTTTCTCCATCAGGCAACGGGCATCCTCTGAAGGTTTTGAGCAGGAAAAATCTGTGAAATTCACTGGAGGAGGGAAGGCTGCTGGAGGGATTGAAAATAGAGACTTTACAATGCTGATGAGGGGGCTGACCCTGGGGGTGGAAGGAGGAGACAGGCAGCAAATTTATGAGGATGTAATAGACTGGAAGGGACAAGGTGCAGGTCGCCCGGGAAGCGGGAAGAGGGGTTCCAGCGATGAGGACAGAGGGGCAGCCACAAGAGAAAAACGAATGGTTGGATCACATCCAGCATGCAGCCCAATTTAATAAACAGACTTCGAAGACCCACCACATACAGGGTTTCTTTCAGCTCTCAAAGTGTAGGACTTGATAATGACAGGAATATGTGAAGGGTAAAAGGGACAAAGGGAGGCAGAAATAGAAGCTGGAGGAAAAAGGCAGGCGTGCGTACTTAGGGGCCTTGCCGCGCGGTGTACACTTCCGTTGTGCTGCCAGCTGAGTGCTCTCTGGCCCACTGCCAGTGCACAACGTAGAGGCGGTCAGCAGGGGAGCCTGCAGAGCAGAACCCGGCTGGAGGCCCCGCTCCCCTGGGAGGGGCTGTTGCAGCCTCAGAGCCACGCCCACACCTAAGGCAAGGTGGGCGTGGCCTACCGAGACCCCACCCCCAGGACCGCAGCACACTCCCCACCCCCGCTGAAAACCACGAAGGGGCATACACCTGGCACAGGTAGAGTTCCTAATTTCAGTACCGGCTCTGCCCACTGCAGGAGCGATCCTGGGTGACTCACTGCGGTTCTCAAAGGCCGGCCCCAATGCACCTTAATTGTAAAACAGGAAGTTTCAGACACAAAAGAGAGGATGCCCCGCCTCGGTGACAGGATTCTCCATCTTCCTAGCTGTACCTGCTACCTACGGTACCTCTATTTCCTTACCTCCCGTTGATAATGTCTCAGGGTCAGATTCCTACATGTCTTCTATATCTATCCACCTGTTTTCTGCCACTCCACTGCTGTGCTCTGTAGAGGACCACTGTGTAACCACCATGTCCTCACGACCTCGCTGACCACAGTCATATCATACGTGGTCCCTCCACACCTATGCTTACCCCTCCAACCCATACACCCCTCTACAGCCACGATAATTTAAAAAAAAATTTTTTTCTCACTATGTTGCCCAAGCTGGACTCGAATTCCTGGGGTAAAGTGATTCTCCTGCCTCAGCCTCCTAAGAAACCTACAATTTTTCAATGCAAATCTGCTTCTGTTCATTCCTCCACTGCTTAAACAATCCTTAAATGGTTCCTTGCCACTCAAACGAAACTGCCTGCGATCACCCACCTGCTCCCCAGGCTCCTCCTATGTCAATCTTTCCCTATCTCCTGGAGCGTTAGTCACATGGGCATTTTCCCAGCTTCTTAAACAGAGCAAGCTTGCCTTAGGGCCCTTGCCCTGGCTATCCCCTCTGCCAGGAACACCATCCCTCCCGCTCCGCCTGAAAAACTCCCACACAGTCTGTGGCAGGGAGCTTAATTATCACTCCCCCTAAGAGACCTTCCTAGCACCCAAATTCAATCCACCCTGATTGAATAGCACCCCGTACCTCTTCCCAGGACTTAATCTCCTTTTGCAGAGATGTATGTAAATATAAATATATACATACATATATATAGACTAATAATCACTACTACGTGATTGTCTGTTTAATGTCTGTCTCACTGGCCTGAGGACAGAAGTTGCTAACTGCTATATACTAAGCACCCATACTTAGTGTTGATGGAATGAAAAAAGGAAAGAATTAAACAGGAAGGAAGGATGAAAAGAAAGAGGAAGAGAGGAAAGAAAGAGGGAGAGAGGGAGGAAAGATAGGATAAGGGAAGGAGGGAGGGAGGGTCTGGAGGCAGGAAGCTGAAGGTCACCTCTGCATCTATGGTCTGCAACTATTCTAAGATTCATGTTAATGAAGGTGGGAGATTGGTTAGGATCTGATCCTTCACCACCAGGGGACAGAGGAAAGCAGGGGCACTGGCCTAAGCTCTAAGCTGAGTGCTCTCTGTCCACTGCTTCCTGGTCATGCTGCGGGATGAGCAAAGAGCAACACGCAGAGGGAGGCTGGGGTCTGAGCAAAAATGTGCCTGAAAGAAAGTCACAGGCCAGAGAAAGCCATTGTGCTAGACTTCAGGCAGCACCAAGAGGGCGCTGGGGAGGCATTTTGGTCCAGGCTTGGAGGTCCTTTGCACTGCCGGGAAAGCAGAGACCAGGAGCTGCATGAGGCTTCATCACAACTGCTCATCTTGGCCTTGTTGTCTTGTTCTAAGAGTCACAGGGCTGTTCCCTGCTCAGAGAGGCTGATTCTCACTGTTCTTGGCCTCTCCTACACGGCAGTGGTTTTGCCAGCAGCAATTGGCTGCTGAGCTCTCCAAGGGCCCTGTGCTCTTGTTGTAACTGCTTCTACCTCTAGAGACTTCCTACTTTCCTGGAGAGCTCTGGGTGGGATGCTCTTCAAACAGGCATCCCATCTCCCCATGTACGTTCCCCATACACAGTAGGCAATTTACATTATGACTTCACCTGGTGAATAACTTTTATATATGTTTCTTCATTTTAGCTTCATATTTTTTTATTTGTCATCTGCTTGGTGACAAGTTTGCCACATGTAATTTTCTCCATTTAATATTAATTTTCCTTAGTTCATGTTAAAACAGAAATATTTCTTATTCAAGTCTTACTCATAAATTTATAGGCCATTATTTATATTCTTTTTATCAGCTCAGTAATGATATTTTCCAGATCTATTGTAAGTTCTTATTGTCTTCATCGTTTCATTAGGCATGAAATGAAACTAAATAGAGCTACAGTTGTTTTATTTAACGTCTGAATCTTATTCTTGTTCAGGAAATAATTTAGATAAAAATAACTATTGTATACCCTGAATGGTGTGTCAATCGACATGTGGCTGTTTATAGAATTCCATTCTATTAATAATTTTAGAGTTTCCTGGTTTCTTTCTGATGCTAATAGAAACCCAACCTCCCACTCCCACTCCACCCATCTAAACTTGCTATATCTGGGTATTTGGACTATGAGGTGAGGAAGGACCTCAACATTTGAAAGCTGTCACCCTGCACTGGGGTTCTGCAGGTTCTCAAGGAAAAACAACCTTTCTCAGGGGTCAGATATTCCCCTGTGCAGAGAGAATTCTTTTTCCCATTTAAGTGGAGCCTAGGCTTGCAAGGACCACCCTCAGTATTTGGGGTGGGGCAAGAAACAGCATAAATAAAATGGCACATCTGGAGAGCACATTGCAACCCAGGAGTGGCCCAGAGATTTGTGCTGTTGGAGGTGCCTGGAGAGGCCCTCAGAGGTGGTCTGGGAGCTCAGAACTTTGGGCAAGGGCACAGCTAAGTAGCTGGGAGCTGGTTCTTTTTTTTTTTTTTTATTGAATGGTAACTATGTACATTAATGCACTTCTAGGGTACAGTGTGGGGTTTTCACATGCAATCCGAAATACTGCCATCAAACTGGTCAACACAGCCTTCACATCATTTTCTCAGTGGGAGCTGGTTCTCACACATGCAAGCACAGGAGCTTATGTGAAAGGAGTCAGGACAGAGAAACCAGAGGTGAGGGTCTGTCTAGGAGGTGGCTGCTATAGAGGTAGCACTCCCCAGTCCCTCCACAGTGACCTCACCCCAGGCTCGTGACAAAGCCTCTGGTGGACAATGCAGCTTCCTGGGTTGTGGTTCCATTTGGAAACTGACTTGGCAGTGAGCAGCTGCTGGACAAGAACGTGGCAGTCTCCAGAAAGTTACCACTGACCCCTCTTCCCCATAACAACCTGCCTTCAGTCTCCTCCACTACTTTTAAGCCAGGCCCCCTATGCCTGGCCCATCTTCAAAACATGAAGCTGAAATGAAATAGATGGGAAGTTGCAATTCTGTCCCACAAAGGTTGTTTCCAGACAACCTGTGGAGCCTGAAGCACAGACCCACAGGAAGCCCTATAGAAAAGCGGTGACCACCCCTTCTGCCCTCTTTTGCCTCCTCTCCCCTCCTCCCTGCCTTGCTTTCCCTCTCTAGTCTTTGTCTGCTTCCTTCTGTCCCTGCCTCTGTCTCTCTGCCTTTCTCCCCATCAAACTACCTCCAGTGGAAATTTGACTGTTTTCTTCCTAGGACAACAAATGAGGCAGAGGAAGAAAAAGAAAGCAAGGAAAGCAAAGGTGAAGGTGTTTTTCACTTAATGCGGATCTCAGGTCTATAGGAGGAAGCTGGGTACGATGGCTCATGTCTGTAATCCTAGCACTCTGGGAGGCCGAGGCAGGTGGATTGCTTGAGCTCAGGACTTTGAGACCAGTCTGAGCAAGAGTGAGACCTGTCTCTACTAAAAATAGAAAAACTAGCCAGGCACTGTGACAGGCACCTATAGTCCCAGCTACTCGGGAGGCTGAGGCAGAAGGATCACATAAGCCCAGGAGTTTGAGGTTCCTGTGAGCTAGGCTGACGCCAAGGCACTCTACCCAGAGTGACAGAATGAGACTCTGTCTCAAATAATAATAATAATATCTATAGGATGGTAGACCCAGGCACATAGGGAGGGAGACTTTAGGTAGGCAAGGCCAGTGGGCACCTGCCATTTGCTCAACACACAGCATACCCATGGTATAAGGGCAAGAAAATCTGAACTCACAGACATGGTGAGGAAGGTTTGATTGCCATTAGGAGTAATCTTGGTCACTGATCTAGGACAGAGAAGGCAAAAAGCTGGAGTTGGATTTTCTCTACCAGCCATGTTAGAGTTACTAGTACTGGACTTGCCCTCCTGACCTAAAAAACAAAACACATGAAGCAACTGTCCTAGCTGTAGTCGACAGGCAGCCAGACTATAGCTGTTGAGATAAGGAAACCATGTGAGACAAGGTCCACGTTTGCCTCAGATTTCTACCCAGGGTGCTTTTTAGATGGCACAGATCAGACTGCAGGGCTGCCAGAGTGGCTAGAATTTGAGGCCAGGATAGCGGGTATGGACTGAATTCTGTCCCTTCCTCTCCCCCATTCATATGTTGAAACTTTAGTACCTCAGAATGTGACTAGATTTGAAGATAAAGCCTTTAAGGAGGTGATTAACTTAAAATAAGACAGTGACCCCTAATCCGATCTGTCCTTCTAAGACAGCAATTCTCAACCTGTGGGTCGCAACCCACAGGAACTATATTAAAGGGCCACGGCATTAGAAAGGTTGAGAACTACTAGGAAATGCAGACACACACCAAACACTTTGACTTTGTACTTCCAGCCCCAGAACTGTGAGGACAAGGTGGCATCTATCGTGTGCTCCAACACCCCCATGAGTTCTCAGAAGGGCTACTACTTTTTCTTTTGAGGCAGAGTCTCAAGCTGTCACCCCGGGTAGAGTGCTGTGGCATCGTAGCTCATAGCAACCTCCAACTCTTTTGGGCTCAAGTGATCCTCTTGCCTCATTTTTTTTTTTTTCTGTTTTTAGTAGAGACAAGGTCTCAATTTTGCTGAGGTTGGTTTTGAACTCGTGAGCTCAATCCACCCACTTCAGCCTTTCAGAGTGCTGTGATTACAGGTGTGAGCCACCACGCCTGGCTATGTTCAGGAATTTAAAAGAAAAAATATATATATATATATATAAAATGAGTGAACAAATGTAGGAGTTTTAGCAGAAAAATGGAAACTACAAAAATGATCCAGGCTGGGAACAGTGGCTCACACCTACAATCCAGCATATTGGGAGGCTGAGGCTGGAGGATCACTTGAGGCCAGGAGTTTGAGACAAGACTGGGCAACATAGCAAGACTCCATCTCTAAATAAAAAACCTAGCCAAGAATAATGGTGCATGCATGTAGCTAAGGAGGCTTGGGAGGCTAAGGCTGGAGGATCCCTTGAGCCCAAGAATTCAAAGTTACAGTGAGCACTTCAACCTGGACAATAGAGCAAGCCATTGTCTCTAAAAAAAAAAAAAAAAGTATTTTAAAGTGCTACAAGAAAACAAACAAAAATCCCAGTCAGTCCAGAATTCTATATCCAGGAAAAATATTGTTCAAAAATTTTTTTGA
This sequence comes from Otolemur garnettii, assembly GCF_000181295.1. Lineage (NCBI taxonomy): Eukaryota > Metazoa > Chordata > Mammalia > Primates > Galagidae > Otolemur > Otolemur garnettii. The sequence continues at coordinate 1,105,459 of NW_003852432.1, forward strand.
AAAAATAAGGGAATATAGTTTCAAAGTGAAAACTGAGAGGATACGCATACAAAAAAATGATAAAGGAAGTTCTTCAAGCTGAATGGAAAGGATGCCAGATGAAAACTGTGACTCAGAGGAAGAGGTAAGAATACCAGAAAGTAAATACATGGGTAAATATAAAAGACTGTGCTTTTTATTCCCTCTTAATTATTTTAAAGATTACTGTTAACAATAGTTGAGCCTATAGCCTATATACTCAGTGAAATAAATACATAACAACAATAGCACAAAGGATAAGGGAACAGGGAAGAATCCCATCATAAATTCTTACATTTTATGTCAAGTAGGACAATAGTAAACAAGCAGGCTTGATGTATTAAGGAAGCAAATTATAATTTCTAGAGCTTGTTTTGAAGAATCTCAAAAACATTATGCTAAGCCAAAGATACCAGACATAAAATACTACATACCACATGATTCAATTTATGGGAAAAAATTTTAAAACATGAACCCATAGTGACAAAAGCAGATTTGTGCGAGCCTAAGGCCAGGAATCGGGACAGGGTGGTGTCGACAGCAAAGGGGTGTGAAGAAATTATTTAAGGAGACGAGCAGCCGTGTATCAGGATTGCGGTGGAGGTTACATGTCAGGATGCAGCTATCAAAATTCATCAGACTGTATACCTAAGATGAGTGAATTTTATTGTACACAAAGAACACCTCAATAAAGCTAAAAAGTTTCAAAAATATAAAATTTGGACAAAAAATGCAAAGGACTTAGAATATCCAAATATTTTTGAAAAAGGAAAACAAAGTTGGAGAATTCAGACAGTATTATCTGAACCCCACCCAGATCAGGAGGATGGGGCTTTCCTCTCAGCTCTGCCCTATGGCCTGCATCCTGCAGCAGTGGCTCCCCATTTCACTCTAAGTCACACCAAAGTCCTTAAGATCACCCAGAAGGCTGTGCTCTGCCCACCCACGTTCTCCCCACTTCCTCTCCTGCACTGTCCCCCTCATCACTCTCTCCCAGCCACACTGCTGCCCTCCAGGTCCCCAAAACCAACAAAAAAAAAAAATAAAGCCCTTGCCCAAGCCGGTCCCCCCGCCCGGAAGGCCGGTCCCCCAGATATCTCTGGGTAACTCTTCCCTTCTTTTAAGTCTTTGTACAAATCTCACTTTTTCAACTCACCTTCTCAAAGGCCCGTGCTGAGCCCTTTATTTAATCTTGCAAATTGCCTTCTTCCCCTTTACTGGGCTATTTGTCTCTGGTTTTGTTACCGCATTACAACCTTCTAATATACTTTCTGTTTTGCTTATTCCTGTCTCTATTGTGTTTTGTCTGTGTTCCCCTGCTAGAATGCAAGCTCATGAGGGCAGAGATGTTCATCAGACTTATTTATCAGTATACCCTAGGATGTAAAACACTGCTCAGTACATAGTAGGCATCTATAAACTTACACTGAACAATGAGTAAAATCTCTTTCATGTCTTTTGCCCAGTGTTCATTTCTTCTTATTTTTTTGTAAACTATCTTAAGTTGCACATGAACTTTATGGCCACCCTGTATTACCTGCACTTGGCCTTCGCTGGTTTAATGTGTTACTGATATTTTCTTCCAATTTGTGACTTTCCATTTTTCACTCTTTTTACGAGTCATTGGATGAAAGAGGTCCTTAATTTTAATGTAGTTTGATTTCCCTATTTTCTTCTTTATCGTTTGGACTTTTTTTTATTTGTTTAGAAAATCCTTCCCTGCCCAAGATCGTAAAGGTAATCTCTGTTTATCTTCCAAAAGCGCACGATTTTGCCTTTTAAATTACAGTATTGAATATACATGAAATTGAGTTTTGTGAAGGGCGTGATGTATGGGAACAGTTTCATTAGAGAAACTGTTCAAAACGTTTCAAAAAGAGCCTCCTCTTTTCTTTTCTATATAGATAATCAATTGTCCCCACTCCATTTATCAAATCGTCCAACCAATTGCAATGTATCTGCAGTGCCCATCTGTCATAAATCAAGCTTCCATGATACGCACCCCCTTCTCCATTTATGTGCTCCTATACATAGTTTTAATCACTGTAGCATTAAAACAGTTTTTGATTTCTGGTAGGTCAAATCTTCCAAGTTCCTTTTCTCCCTGTGACATGTTTTGAAGTTTTATACAATGTATAAATTGCCTATTTTTTAAAATAAAAAATATAGATGCAGTAAAATATCTAACTAGCTGGAAATGTTCCTTTCATAGATTCAAAAATCAGGTCACAAAAAGATTTGAATAATCTTAAGTTGAAAGAATTAAAAGATTTATTTATACTCAGTGTATATATTATATACATACATGTATGTATATATATGCTTTTAAAAGATGGAAAGGCTATCTTCCTAAATTTAACAGTGATTATCTCTGCTTGGTGAAATGGTGGGTGCTTTCTATTTTTTTCTTTGTGTGTATCTCTATTTTCCACACTTTTTTTTACCATGAGCTTGTACTATTCATTATGCGAGAAAAAGAAATAACCTTGGAGTTATTTTTAGGTAATGCTGTGTAACAGTAAGAAAGCACAGAAAACAAATGGGGCAGGAGGGAGTGGGGCATGTCTGGGCCAGGGGCGTGTGGGCAGGAAGTTGTCCCAGCAAGCCAGGAGGACAGAGCCATTCTCACAAAAAGAAACCAGAAGGAGGAGCTAATTTAGGGACAAGGAGGAAATGTTAAATTGGCATTTAAAGAAGTCAAAATAGAAAGAAATCCCAGTATGAGAGCAAGGGGAAGAGTCCCACCCAGAGGCAGACCCCAGGCTAGAGGGGGCAGAGCCTCTGAGTTGGATTATTGGGTCTAAGGAGCTGAGAGCAGGATCTGAGATGCTGAGAGCCCACTGCGCCCTGGGACAGGGGCATTGAGGGCCCAGAGACTAGGGGTGGGCTGGTAACCCCAGGGTCAGATTAGGAGTGTGAAGGATGCCAGATGGTAGAGGTAGAGGTGGTCAGAGAGTCAAGCTGAGTGGATTCCAAGAAGGGACATAAGCTGTCTGCCCCACCTCAAGAGAGCAGCTTCAGAGAGATGAATCCTACAGTTAGGGCTGGAGGAAGGGGAAAGGCCTCACTGAATCTATCTTCAACATGAAGCTCTCACATAGGTATAACCATTCCCATTTCACAGGTGAGGAGACTGAGGCTTATAGGGCAGAGTTTAGATCCTCATACCAACACCAAACCTCTTAGGTTAGGACCAGTGTGATGGTTACAGAATTGAAGGAGGCGGCAGAGGGGGAAGGGATTCTAGGATTCTAGAAGTCTAGAGAGGTCTTCCTTGACATGACCTGTTGGAGAAACAGGAAGTTAACCCCTCCCAACCCAGTTAATCCATGCAGGGGCTGACCCCAGGCCTGGCTCGGAAGGCAGAGTGTTGGCAGTCTATCCAGAGCCAGGCCCCTGCTTGTCTGCTTGAAGCTGCATTGACATTGTCCTCTGACAAATGCATGAGGGCCTGCTGTGACACACAGTCTGGATTCCCCTTTACAACGAGCCCGACCTGAGGACTTGTTCCCCAGCTGCTCATCGTGCCACAGTCCTCCATCTTTCCTCCCTTTTCAGGAAATGTCCTTGACTACAAAAAGTCACCTCACCCAGAGTGAGGTGTCCTTCCCAGGGCAAACCACTTCTGTGACAGACTCGGGAGAGCTCTGCACGGCTGCCTGGGGGTTGAGGAGGTCTTCAATGGGCCTGCACAGGCAACCCAGTACCTTCTCCTGCCCAATCCTGCCTCCTAGGTCCCCTCTGCAGGTGTCAGTCCTGAGAGCTGTCCCAAGTAAGCCCCCACATGCCACATCCACCCTCAGGGAACCTGAGCCGTGACACACAGACTCTGCTTTCATCACGAAAGCAACTAGCAGGGGAAATATAATCTAAATATTGTCACCCCCTTTTTTCAGAGAGAAAATTGAAACTCAGAGATGGCTATTTGCCCAAGGTCACCCAGCTGGCAATGGTACAATCGTGGTTTGAACCCAGCCTTCAGGAAACCAAATCCCATACTCACTGCACCTCCCTAGCATCTGTGAGGGGCAGTCAGGAAGCAGAGGCAGGTCCTCTTGGGCCTGGAAGGGTGAGCTGTCCTGGTGTTCCCCAGCAGCCTGGGCGCATTCAGGGTTGGACACTTTCAAGCTACCCCAGCCCTAGCCAGGGAAGGAGGGTGGAGGTGTCTGTGCTGAGCTGCACTGCTGGCCACCAGAGCCAGTCTCCCATCAATGCTCTAAGTGCCCACAGTGAAGGCAGGGGCTCAGAGCCCCCCATCACCATGTGCCCCCACATTAGAACACTCATCCCATTGTCCCAACATGATGTCCCAATGGTGCAGACTTTTTGTAACTGTCAGGAACGTGGCAGAGCATGAAATCCGTTACATAAGTGATCTAGCTTAAGCCATGGTGCATCCTGTTTGTTTTATGACAGGGCAGAAATGGAAAATTTTGCCGCAAGGTAGAAATATAAAACAAAGACAGGCTATGATAGCCTCTCACAGGAGGCCCGTGTTGCTGTGTCCCACATGCTCCCTGCCATCCCCCTTGCCGAGATGGGACCTGTGCCTCAGATGAGACCTGTGCTTTCCACACTCAGCCATCAAAACCCCAGTCCAGGTGGGCCCTGCTCCCACCGCAGCACTAGAATCATAGTCTTTAACTTCGGTGGGGCCTCTGTACCCCACAATCTTTTGAGTCATCCTCATTTCTCTGTTTTCAAGTATTTTCTTTTCTTTCTTTCTATCTTTCTTTCTTTTTTTTGAGACAGAATCTCACTATATTGCCCTCAGTAGAGTGCTGTGGCGTCACAGCTCACAGCAACCTCAAACTCCCGGACTTAAGCGATTCTCTTGCCTCGGCCTCCCAAGTACCTGGGACTATAGGCACCCACCACAATGCCCAGCTATTTTGTTGTTGTTGTGGCAGTTGTCATTGTTGTTTAGCTGGCCCAGGCTGGGCTCAAACCTGCCAGCCTCAATGTATGTGGCCAGCACCCTACTTATTCAGCTACGGGTGTCAAGCCATGTTTTCAACTATTTTCAACTTTCATGACTGGCGTCTGGTCTTCACCCACTAGCCCCGCTAACAATCTTGCATCCACGGCCTGATACCCACCAAGGCCCCTAACTGTTCCCTTCCTCCTGTGCTCAGCTGATTTGGCCAGTCTTGCCTACCCCTCATCCTCCTTCCTTTTGGGAGTGGTCTGTTCTGCTCTCTCACCACCTGGCCACTTGTGTGCCAGCCCCACCGCCTCCTCTTTCCCCTGGCACCCTGTTGCCCTCCTTCTCTCGTTTCCCTCCTGCTTCCTCCCCACAGCCTATGAACATGCTCACAGTGAACGCTTCCTCCACCTCAAGTCTCTCTAGACAGCTTCAGCCCTCTCTCTCCTCCCTCCTCAGCTCAGCCTTTGAAAAAGCTTTCGGGAGTAATCCGTACTCTCATATACCAACGATAATGGGAACAAAACCAAAATATTACACATAGACTCCAGCAGAAGAGTAATAAAAATAATAACATAAATGACAAAGTGAAGTTTATTCCAGGAATTTGAAGACTGTCAGCATCAGAATACCAATTAATGCAATTTATCTCATGAATATATTAAAGAAGAAAAATCATATGATCATTAGATAGAAGCCCCAAAGACATTTGATAAAATCCAATATACATTTTTTGTTAAAGTCCTCTTAGTAAACTAGGAGTAAAAGGATAATTCCAAAGCAGGATAAAGAACAAATCTAAACCAGGAACTGATGTCATTCTTTTTTTTTTTTTTAGAGACAGAGTCTCACTTTATCACCCTGAGTAGAGTGCCATGGTGTCACACAGCTCACAGCAACCTCCAACTCCTAGGCCTAGGCGATTCTCCTGCCTCAGCCTCCCAAGCAGCTGGGACCACAGGTGCCCACCACAATGCCCAGCTATTTTTTGGCTGCAATTTGGCCGGGGCTGGGTTTGAACCCGCCATCCTCGGTATATGGGGCCAGCACCCTACTCACTGAGCAACAGGCGCTGCCCATCTGATGTCATTCTTAAAGATGAAACACTACCTTATGAGGGCACAAGGATGTCCTTGTTCAGAGCTATCATGAAATATTGTTTGGAAGTTAAGTTCTAGTCAATATAATCACAAAAGAAAAATAAAACATGATCTAATTATTGGAAGAGAGAGTAGAGAACCAGACTGACTCCAAAGAACATTCAAAGGTAAAGTGATAATTATTATAATTAATAAGAGTTTAATAAGGCAGGTAGTTACCAAAGAAATATGGATCATTTTATTACCTTTTCTATAGAGTGGCAACCATCAGAAAATATAAGCAGAAAAAGGATTTCATTCACAGTAGGAATCAAAATATAAAATGCCAACAGAGATCCCTAACAAGAAGAGGATAGGACCGCTTAAAGAAAAGCTCTCGTACTTTACTGAATAACTTGAACTAATAGGAGGCCATACTTTGTTTCAAAGATAAGACTCAACATTGTAAATATGTCAATCTTCCCCCAATTCATCTATACATTTCCCACAATGCCAATCAAAATCGCAAGTGAGTTTTGAGTAGAATTTGATGAAATGAGTCTCATTATTCTGGATGAGTAAGCGTGAGGCATTCATAAGAAATTTTTTTTTTAAAGACAGAACAGGGCACACTTGTCATTATCAAATATGAAAAAATGTATTTTAAACCTGTAGTAATTGCAGCAGTAAAATCCTGGTGGCAGAGTAAACAGACAGATCAAAGGAGCAGAACAGAAGAAAATCCAGCTGGTATTTGCAGTCAGTGGGGGAAAGAATGAGCTATTCAAGAAATGGTGCTGGGATAACACAAAGGCTGTTTTCTCCTGATGATTTGATTTACTGAAACATTAAAAAGTTCCATATTTCAAAGACACAGTATAACTGAAATCTTTACAGAAAACATGATATGATGTCTGGGATTTGCTACAAAATAATTGGGGAGATTTTGGCAGCGTGTCAACGAAACAGAATTGACTGTGTTAATAATGGTTGAGGCGGGGCACTGGCTATGTGGGGGTTCATTCTACTATTCTGCCTTCTTTCACATGTGTTTGACATTTTCCATAATAAAAAGTTTTAAACATAGGGCGGAGCCTATGGCTTAGTGGGTAGGGCACCGGTTCCATATACCAAGGTTGGTGGGTTTGAACCCGGCCGCAGCCAAACTGCAACAAAAAATAGCTGGACGTTGTGGCAGGCACCTGTACTCCCGACTACTCAGGAGGCTGAGGCAAGAGAATCGCCTACACCCAGGAGTTGGAGGTGGCTGTGGGCTGTGACGCCACAGTACTCTACCAAGGGTGACAAAGTGAGACTCTGTCTCTTTTTTTTTTTTTTAATTAAATGATAGCTGCGTACAGAGACTCTGTCTCTTAAAAAAAAAGTTTTAAATATAATATGGATTTAAAAGCCCAACTAGGAAAATATTTGCACACAGAGATAAATGTCCTCGAGATATAGATTGCTCTTACAAAGCGATACACATGCTTAGTCTCGATAGTAATCAAAGACAAATTCTTTTTCGTTTTCAGTCTTTAATAGCAGCAAAGATCCAAACGGATGGTAATGCTCAGAACAGGTGAAGGTGTGAAGAAATGGGCACTCTCATATATAGGGGTGGAGGAGTAAACTGGCCCAACTCTATCTAGGGGCCAATTGTCAGTCTGTGCTGGAGCCTTTAAAATATGCTTACACTTTAACTCAGCAATTCAATTTTTTTTTTTTTTTTTGAGACAGAGCCTCAAGCTATCCCCCTGGGTAGAGTGCTGTAGCTTCACAGCTCACAGCAACCTCCAATTCCTGGGCTCAAGCGAGTCTCCTGCCTCACCTCCCAAGTAGCTGGGACCACAGGCGCCTGCCACAACGCCCAGCTATTTTTTGGTTGCAGCCATCATTGTTGTTTGGCGGGTCCGGGCTGGATTTGAACCCGCTGCCTTAGGTGTATGTGGCTGGCACCTTAGCCACTTGAGCCACAGGTGCCAAGCCAGCAATTCAATTTTTAAGAATTTTTCTAACAGACACAAATACTCAAGTATGTTCACAGAGATATTTATACATATGTGTTTATCACAATATTGTTTACAACAGTGAAACACTGGGAAAATGCCCCAAATACACCATCATTTTTAATGTGTGGATGCATCACAATTCATTTATTATACCTATTGACTAATAGGTATAGTAAATAGTCAATAGTATAGTCAATAGGTATAGTAAATGAATTATAATGCTCTTTGGAGTCAGTCTGGTTCTTGACTCTCTCTTCCAATAATTATATTATAATAATACCTATAGTCAATAGGTATAGTAAATGAATTATGGGGCATCCACACATTAAAAATGATGGTGTAGCAGGGCACAGTGGCTCATGCCTCCCAGCACTTTGGGAGCACTTTGGGAGGCGAAAGTGGGAGGATCATTTGAGACCAAGAGTTCAAGACCAGCCTGCAACACAGTAAGACCCCATCTCTACAGATTCTAACAGCAACCTCCAGTTTTGGGGCTTAGGCGATTCTCTTGCCTCTACATACTGTTCTATCTTGCCTTTTGCACTTGACAGTAGATCTTGGTCACAGCAAATTAGTCTCCCACCAACAATGCATGAGTGCACTCCCCTGCCCCCAGCTACACCCTTGCCAATAAACTGTGCTACCAAATTTCTTGGTCTTTACTAAGTTTTGACAGATGGAAAATGATATCTCATTGTAATTTTACATTGCATTTCTCTCATTTTATATGAGATGGAACAACTTTTCATATTGTAAGAGAAATTAATTCTTCTTTACATATGAACTTTATTCACATTCTTTGCCCACATGTCATTTTTTAATATTGATTTGTAGTGGCTCTTTAGAAGCAAGTGGGCATTCATCTGTTTTATGGCTTCATGAGCACAAAGCCCTCTCTATGCTAAGATTTTATATAGAGAGATTTTATATATATATATATAATATTATATATACATATAATGCTCCATGTTTTCTTCTCACACTTTTATGATTTCAATTTTAAATTAAATATTTTCTCCATTGTTTTGACATACAAAGTGAAGTCAGAATCACTATTTCTCTTAGACATGTCCCCAGCTGTCCCAGCCCTATATATTGAACCAATTATCTTTCCCCCTATAATGTGAGATGGCATTTTATAATACATTAAATTCCTATATTAATTTGGGTCTATTTCTGAGCTGTTTATTCTATTCTGTTGATCTGACTGAATTTGCTATGACATATCTCTATTTTAATTATGTATTCACATATGGTATAGCTGATCTTTTCTGATGCCTCTTTTGTTTTTTTTTTTTCTTTGAGACAGAGTCTCACAATGTCACTCTTGGTAGAGTGCTGTAGCATCACAGCTCACAGCAACCTCGAACTCTTGGGCTTAAGCAATTTTCTTGCCTCAGCCTCCCAGTAGCTGGGACTACAGGCACCTGCCACAATGCCTGGCTATTTTTTGGTTGTAGTTGTCATTGTTTGGCAGGCCTGGTCTGGGTTTGACCCTGCCAGCCCCGGTGTATGTAGCTGGCACCCTAGCTGCTGAGCTACAGGTGCCAAGCCTGATGACTCTTTTTAAAGAGAATTTCTTGGATATTTGTCCATGTTTATTTTTTCAAATAAACTTGAGAATAAGCTTGTCTGGATCCAAGACAAGTATATAAGTGTAAGTATTTAAATGTAATGCATAATTTAAGAAGAATTAACATCTTTGTAATATATAAAATCAACATTTTTCAATTCAGGATTTTTTTTCATTTCTATTTCATGAGTTCTTCTATTCTTTTCTGCAATTATGTTTTAAAACCGTCATATGGTTTTAAACCTTGCATGTTTATTGCTATTACACTCAGTTTTTCTCTTCCATTGTATTCTTGTTGTTTTTATATTGGAATGCCACTAATGTGCTATGTTAATTTTGTACCAGCAATCTAGTAGAATTCTTATCCTTTGCAATTTGTTCCATTAGTTCTCTGGGGTTTTCAAGTTATACAATCATTTCATTTTATATTACTGATACAAATTTATTTCCTATTTTCTAACTTGGCGGTTTGTTTCTTTTTCTTATTTAACTGCTTTAGTTAATAATTCATCTAACTGCTCCTTACTCTAGTGGGAATCCTTCTATCATTTTATCATTAAGTTCAATAATTGATTTAATTTACAACAAGTAGAAATAGAAAAATAATCAAAACACAAAATAGGTATTTCACAGAAGAGGAAATAAAAACAACTCATGAACATAGGCAAAAATGTTCACCCCATCTAAAGTGTTACTAGCCTGCTGTTTAAATTCTAAAACCCAGACTTTCATCCTTGGTCCCCTGATTTTCTTGCTCGATGCTCTTTGGGCCATTGCCCCTGCTGCCTACTCTAAGCTGATGGCTCCAGGATCATAGCTCCAGAACTGACCTTTCCCCAGAGTGTCCAATCTGTATGTTCAACAGTCTCCTAGCCGTCCTCCCTGTGCTTCCTATAAGCACCTCAAACTCAGCACGTTCAAAACTGCACCAGTCATGTTGGCCACCAAACCTTATTTAGTGAACTGTTTGTCATCTGCCCACTCCTCCCAGTCCAAGCTTCCTCCCGCTTCCTCATCCTACCTATTCAAACAATCAAATCTTGCCACTCATTTACCTCCTAAATATTTGCTTTAATTTGCCTCCTCAAATTCTCTACCCATTGTCTTGGATCAGACCCTCATATTCCTCGTACCTGGCTTATTACTGTGAACTCCTAAATGAATTTTCCTTCTCCATTGCTGACCTTTAGGTTCAGCTTCCAGAATTATTGCTGTTAACGTGTATTTCCAAAAACCAAATTTAATCACACTGTCTTGCATCTTATAACCTCCAAATGGCTCCCCGTTGACACCAGGATCAAGGCCAAGCCCCTGAGAGGATCTACAGGGCTCCTGTAGCCTGGTCCCATCATCCGTCCTTGCTTTCCTGGAAACCCCTACTGAACGCTCTGCTCTGGGGATGCTGAAGCCTTCTTATACTGCTGTGCTGGTCATCTCAGCCACCGTGCAGCCTCCTGCGGACTGCATCTTCTCTCAAAGCATGCTGCTTGCTACTTACTACATTTTACATTTGATTTGAGGTTTTTAATGTGTTTATCAAACCAGTATGTACACATGGTTTAAAAAATCAAATTTTATCAAAAGTCTGAAAGTGAATAAAACTCATCCCAGGCCCATCTCTCCCATCCTTATTCCTACTCCCTGGAGTCAACCACTTTTAATTCTTTCAGCTGTTTCTTCTGATATTTGCTTTTGTTATCTCTAAACAATATATTTATATAGTTATTTCCTGACTTATTAAACTTACACGTCATTCTCAGATAAGGGATGAGTTCTATTATGCTCCCCACACCTTGTCTCTCCCATTCTTTGGTTAAATAATGTTCACATTACTGTGACTATGTAGGCATTGTCATACAGACTCAACTAAGGCACAAGGATTAAATTTTATTTGTGTGTGCAGATTTTTTGTTTTCCAGGGATTTCTTTTTTTTTTTTTTTTACTTTCAAACACTCCCATATGCTTTCTTCAAATGCTCTGTCATCTGGATACTTTATTGAGTCTTCCTTTTTTCAGGACACCCCCTGCCATGAGCCTTCTATCCTCCCACTCCAGGCTAAAAGACAGCTCCCTGCATTCTTTCCAGCTACAAGCCTAGGATTTCATGCAGTCACTTTCCAGAACAGACCCATTGTTTTTGGAATTTTTTGTCCGTCATTCTTGGCTTGCTCCTTTATTTTGCTGGAATACATTAGGAATAACTGCCATAAATAGGGTGCTGAGTCCTTACCTATCTGAAAAAATCTTTATTCTACCCTCATGCTTGATGATAATTTGTCTGGGTATTAAATGTGGGTGGAAATTACTTTCTTTCCGAGTTTTGAAGGCCAACTTGCTCTGTGTTTCAGGGTCTGGTGCTGCCATTAAGAATTCTCATGACACCCGGCATTGTGGTGGGCACCTGTAGTCCCAGCTACTTGGGAGGCTGAGGCAAGAGAATTGCTTAAGCCTAAGAGTTTGAGGTAAGAGTTCGAGGTTACTGTGAGCTGTGATGCCATGGCACTCTATCCAGGGTGACATAGTGTGACTCTGTCTCAAAAAATAAAAAATAGAAAAAAGAATTCTCATGCCATTGTGAGATTCATTGGGATTCTTCATTTTCTCCCTGGAAGTGTTTGGTTATTCTCACTGTTCCCGGTATACTGAGATTTGGGGTTGACATACGTTGTTGTGGATCTCTTTTCATTCTTTGTAAAAGACAAAGGGTAGGCTCAGTGGACTCTTTAAAGACCTCTAAACTTCAGGTTGAGAATTTTCCTGTGTTATTTATCTGATCATTTCCTCCCCTCAATTTTCTCTGTTCTCTCTTTCTGGAATTCCAATGAGTCTAATATGAACCTATCAAATTGATTGGGTTTTGGTTCCCTTGTTACTCTGCTTTCTTGAAGATTTACTCAACTTCATCTTCCAAGTCTACCAAATGTCTGTCTACTTTCTGGGAGGTTTCCTTAACTTTATCTTTACTGAATATTTTATTCTGGTAGACATTTTTAAAGTGCTTTAATTTCCAAGAGCACTTTCTTATTCTTTGAAAGATGTTCTTTTTTATTCCTTATGTTATTTCTATTTCCTTAGAGTCTTTTTCTCTATTTCCCTGAATCTCAATCATATTGGACTCTCTTTGGGGTAGATTAACTTTGGCTATATCTACTTACACATTCAAGAATAAAGCATGTTGGCTCACACCTGTGATCCTAGTGCTCTGAGAGACTGAGGTGGGTGGATTACCTGAGCTCAGAAGTTCAAGACCAGTCTGAGCAAGAGCAAGACATCCATCCTGCCACCCCCCCGACCCCAATCCCTGCCCTGCACCAGCCCTACTAAAAATAGAAAAAACTAGCTGGGTGTGGAGGCACATGCCTGTAATCCCAGCTATTCAGGAGGCTGAGGTAAGAGGATCGCTTGAGTCCAAGAGTTTGAGGTTGCTGTGGGCTATGACGTCTCAAAGGAAAAAGAAAGAAAAAATAAAGCATTAATTATTTAGGATGTGGATGAATGGGGTTTTCTTAGTAGCTGACCTTGATTTGGGGATTCTCAGTGAGAGCCTGGTCACTGGGATCCTCTGGGACCACTCAACGTTCCTGAGAAGGAACTTCCAATCTACTGATTGTGGAGTGCAGGCCTCCCTAAAAATATTTTCTGTGGTGTAGGGGTTGGCTGTTAAACAAGTGGACTTTCTAGTACCAGATCTCATTTCTTCCTTCTGCCACACCTAGCTCCTCGTGGACCCCTTCTCAGGGGCTCTCTAGGGGCAAATAAGCGTCTCTTTCTTCCCCATGCCTGCTTCTTTGAGTATTCTAAGCTAATGCTTCCTCCTCTGTCTTTTTTTTTTTTTTTTTTGAGATAAAATCTCACTCTGGTCCTGGGTAGAGTGGCATGGCATTATAACTCACAGTAATTCCAAACTCCTGGTTTAAGTGATCCTCTTGCCTCAGCCTCCAAAGTAGCTGGGATTACAGGCACCTGCCACAACATCTGGCTAGTTTTTTCTATCTTTAGTAGAGCCAGGGTCAAGCTCTTGCGCAGGCTGGTCTCAAACTCCTGAGCTCAAGGGATCTGTCTAAGCCTCCCAGAGTGCTAGGATTACAGGCATGAGCCACTGTGCCCAGCCGCTTCCTCTACTCTTGTACACGGCCATGGTCACCCCCTACCTCTGCCGCCCCCTGCTCTTAGTCTTCTACATTTTGGTGGAAGCTCCTCATCTACTAATGGCCTCTCTTCCTCATTGCTTGTTTTTTGTTTTTTCTTGCTTTAAGTTTAGAGGGATCTTGGGAGGGAAGCAAGACGAATAAGTGTTTAATCCTCTGTTTTATGGGACTGTTTCACTGCTGGCTGAGCTCCCAGGGACAACGGCTGCTTCTAAATCATCTGTGTCTCCAGAGCTGAGCACAGTGAATGGGATAGGTCAGTCAACAGTCTGTAAAACATCCCCTAAGTGGAACTGAGCCTACTGGTCTGTCTGAAGCCCTCATGCTTTATACAAATGCCTGGGCTGGCCAGGATAACAAGGGGCACACAAGTCATGTCACAAACAGAATGGTGAAAAGCCTATATCTGTCTAGAGAAGAGAAGGCAGTGGTGGTAGGTGGGGTGGGGGGGCATGGGGTTTATGGTCATCCACAAATATCGGGGAGCCCTCACATAGAAGAATCTATACTTTCTATGTAGCCTCAGAGGACACAACTGGGAAGTCAGAGGTGGGAGATGCTCCTTATATGCAATCTCTTTTGAATAGCCAGACTCCTGATGATGGAACAGATGACCTGGAGAGGCAGTGCCCTGCCCTGGAGATATTCACGCAGAGCTGGACAACTGGTTACTAGAATTGCTGCACAGAGAATTCAACTCACTGGTTGAGAGATTAGCATGAGATCCTTTTCTTTAACTCTACCAGAAATAAAATACCCACTTTTATAGCCAATATTTGGTAACATTCCCTTTATTATCCTGAAATGAAACAGAGTAAAACCTGCTTTTTAAAAAATAACATTTTTGTAAAAAATCAATACAATTCTCTAATGGATATATAAAATGAAAATGACCTAATTTATAAGACTACGTGTTCCTCCATGTAAATGTCTGGGCATGATTACACATAATCGAAGGAGAAGAGATACTTGCACTGATACTATAGAATCATCATGAATGCAACTGGTGCAGTGTTGACCAGTTATAGGTGTAGGCGCAGTGTGGGCCCGTTACAGGTGTAGAGGTATAGGTGAGTGTGGACCAGTTATAGGTGTACAGGTGTATTATTTCAGTGATTCCATTACTATGGGGAGCTTCATAGATGTGATTTTCCAAAATGACACACAACATTTAGTAAAGTTCTGAAATACAATCCCCTCCATTTATATACAAAAACATTCCTAGACAATTGAACTATGTTTTTCTGTTAACCGTAGTTCATCATAATCTGCACAGCTTTCTACTGCTTGGTAAGGCATTTGAAAGCCTGAAAGATGTGGGACACGTGCCTGGCATGGTGGATCCCACCTGTAATCCTAGCACTCAGGGAGGCCAAGGTGGGTGGATTGTCTGAGCTCAGGAGTTTGAGATCAGCCTGAGCAAGAGTAGACTCCATCTCTAAAAATAAGCCAGGCATTGTGGTGGGTGCCTGTAGTTCCAGCTATTTGGGAGGCTGAGGCAAGAGAATTGCTTTAGCCCAAGAATTTGAGGTTGCTATGACTTGTGATGCCATAGCACTCTACCAACGGCAACAAAGTGAGACTCTGTCTCAAAAACAAAAGAAAGAAAACGATATGGGACACGTCTTTGCCATGCAGGACTGAATAGTACCTTGCATGAGGCCAGGTAGAATGTAATAGCATTCCTCTAATCCAGTGGTTCTCAACCTTCCTAATGCTACGACCCTTTAATACAGTTCCTCATGTTGTGGTGACCCCCAATCATAAAATGATTTTTGTTGCTACTTCATAACTGTAATTTTGCTACTGTTATGAATCATAATGTAAATATCTGATGTGCAGGATGGTCTTAGGTGAACCCTAAGGGGTCACGACCCGTAAGTTGAGAACCACTGCTCTAATCATTGTTTTTGTCCCACATATATCCAAAATGTCCTCAAAGGTCACAACTGCCTGAGAACCACTGGACTAGCTGATCACCAAGATCCCTTCCAACCCTAGGGTCCTGATTCCTTCAGGGGCTGGGGAGTCAGGGTCCCAGTCTCTAGAGCCACTGAGGCTAGCGGACACAAAGCAGCACTGCTGGAGGCACCTGTGGGTCTTTCTCTTTCCAAACAGATCTGGTACAGCCAGGGACCCAGCAGCGCATCCCCATGAAAGAGGTGCATTGAGTGGGTGTGATCAGCCCTGCATCTGAGCCTCCTGAGACAAGGGTCAGGAAAACTTGACTCCAAAGATGACAGTATCAACAGCGTTCTCATAGCACCCTAAATAGTCTTCCGTTTGTGCCCTTTAGTTTGGCTAATCCCCAAACTGGAAGGAAACCAGCCACCTTCACTCTCTTCACCTCCTGAGCCTCTGCTGGGACTGCCGCAGGTGGGGGCAGGTGGGGGCAGGTGAAGGCCACAGCCGCCCACCTCTTTCCACTTCTGGCACCTTAGCTGCCCAGCCCAGCATCCTCCTGGCTGTCAGCAGATGGCTTTGCCCCTTGTCAGAGAGCATCAGTAGGACTGCTTTCACACCCCTCTCCTCTCTAGAATTAATCCCTCTCTTTGTGCTCTGAATGCATCTCCTCCCAGCACCTCTGAGACAGACTCTGTGTGTCTTCTCTGTGTGTGTCTTTAGCCGCTTTTAACTCTTGCCTCTCAGCTCAGAAACTGAATGGCCTAATTACCAAACCCTGTTTCCCATCACCATCTCCGACCTCAACTCTGCAGCGCTTCCTTCCATGAGTCTTGCTCTTCCAACCCTGAATGTCTGTTTTTGTTTTCAGGTGTGGTTTCCTCTTCTGACCCACTCTTTTGAGTTTGTCTTTGCAGGCTTCTTCCCACTTCCCCAGCCTCCTTCTCCCCTTCTCCTTTTCCTCTTCCCTCAGTCTCCCCGTAAATAATGAGACCCCAGTGTACTGTCTCTCCTCCTCCCTTGCTAAGTCATTCCATTCACACCTGCGGCTTCAGCAAACCCTTGGGAACTGTTGACTCCCAGATCTACATCCAGCCTCAGTTTCCTCAGCTCCCGTCCCAAATACACAACTGCCCATTCCACCTGGCCAAGCATGTTGCTGAACTGGGCCACTCCACCACCTCGACTACCTCTGCTTAGATGCCTGAACTGCACACCCGGGGGCCTGTTCATCTTTTCTCCCTCTAACCCTGTGCTCAATCTGCCCCAAACCCAAACCCTGCGGATCTCGGTCCTCTCACAATTGTCTCCTGGACCTGGCCCTCCCCTCCACCCTGTCTGCCACCCCCTCCACCATTAGGTCTCTGGATTCTAAGCAATTCACCAGGTCATATCCATCCCGTTCTTCTACCTGCTCTTTTAGATTCTCCACCACCAAGGCCAAGCTGACTCACAACATTCTTCTCCTTCTTACCTAAAGCCTCCAGAGGCTTCTCACTGTCCACAGCTAAAACTGGGCTCCCCTGAAGGCACAGACGTCTTCCCCTTCCTGCGTTGCCCACCTCTACTGCAAGCCATCCTGAATCTCTGTAAGCCCTGAACATCCCAGGCCCTACAGGACAGTTCCTCTGCTCTGCAGGACAGAAGGGCACTTCCCTGTACCTTCTTAATTCACCCTTCAAACTCCCAGAGGCCTGGTATTGCCTTTATGTCATAACAGACAGTTATGCACTTGCCGGGCCCCTCACCTGGCCTGGTGCAAGCACTTAGCAAGGATGTACTCAGTGATTATCAGCAAGATGACTGAATAAGTGAATGAACAGGGGGATTGACTCAAAATTAAGCCTAATCTGCTCCTTTATCAAATCATTCCCTAGGAAACAAATTCTTATATGTACACAGATTAGCTGGCAATCCTTTTACAATGGAGATTCTGATTCTATGGGTCCAGGGTAGGGCCTGAGCTTCTGCATTTTGACAAGCTCCCAGGAGACCCTGATGCTGCCAGTCCACTGCCCACACTTGGGGAGCAAGGTTCTATCCTGTGCCAATGGTTTCTCAAACTTTGCTGAATATTGGAATCACCTGGAGAGCTTTTACAACTCCTGATTTTATGCTAATTGAATCAGGATGTCTGGGGAGGGAACCAGGTGTATTTTCACAGATCCCTGATGATCCCTGATGATTCTGATGTGCAGTAAAGTCTGGGAAGCTGATGCCATCGCTTCCTTCCTCAGTGGTGCTCCCGGGAGCTCTCAGTAACCACCGAGGCCCGGGAGGCTCCAAGAGCAATTATTACATCAGTCTTTGGAGGCTGCACCTGAGTAGGGCTAAGGCTCCCCAGGTGATTCTAATATACAGCCAGGGCGAGACTTAGCTTCCAAACTGTGCTTCTAAGGAAGAGCTGCAGATATGAGGGATGGTAGGTCCAGAATGATGAGGAGGTATGAAGTCAAGACTTGAGTACCTGCTCTCCAGTGATGCACTATATAATCTCAGAGAAATTAATTTAGCCTCATCTCCAAAGTGAGATTAAAAGTACATGCCCCCCCCTCCAATTTTAGTGGATTTCTGGAAGTCATCAAGCTTCAAATGGAATTTGGAAAAATGCCCACATAGGAACCTGTCTTCACCTCCCTAATATTTGGGACACCATGTGGTGTCCCCACCCTTCGAGTTGACTTTTCAAAGGCCCAGTGCCAACAGAAAAGTCTCTACCATGCATCTGCAAGCCCAGCTAGGGAGCAGATGGTTCAGGAGCAACTAGGGCCACCAAAGGGGAAGTCACGAGGATGTGCAGACTGTAAGGGGGAATCAAACACACCCCCTGCAAAGCTGTCTGGCCTGCAGCCTAGATGCTGCTTGGGGGGTTGGTTGGCCCAGTACAGGAACAGGGCACACCTGCTGTTCCCAGCACACCCTGCAACTCTGCCACCTGACCCACAGAAACGAGCCTGTGGGTTGCACCAGACTCCTCTTATGAGCTCTGTAAATCTAGCCTGGTGCTGAGGCTTCCCTCACACACGAATGCACAAAATAAACAAAAAACTTAGATTCAAATCCAACTTGCCCCAGCTGTATGAGCTTAGATCTCAATTTCCTTGACTACTATCATAATTATCTTCTATTTTATCAGCAGCAAGATGGGCTGTTAGGGTCTCAGCCCCTCCCTGTGAATGGAGGCACCACAGTTCAGGAATACAAGCTGGCACACTCCTATCCCTAGGCAGGGGGGTGGAGACAGAGCAGACAGATTCCAGCGTAGATGGGTTCTGGGTCCTAGGTACGGAGAATCTTGAGATATATTTACACCGAAAAGTATTTGTATTTATCTAAACTTAAAATTTAACTGGGCATTTATATTTACAAAATCCACCAACCCTACAGGAGGGGAAGGAAGGAGTTAACAGGCATAGCAAATGCCCAAGGCCCAAGAGACAGACCTGCAAGGGGAGGGCCTGCCTGGTGAGCTGGGTTTGGGCTGAGAGCTTCAGGGCTCCAAAAACCAGATGGCAAAATTACATAAACTTCTCTGTCCCCTGAGCATCTTCTGAAAATAGGCCTTGGCAGGTAAGGCTGGGCTGAGGATAGAGGAAGGGTCTTAACTTACACTCATCATCCCACCTTCTATTCACCCCCAAAACTAAATCAACTTGACTCTACAGGAACAAAAATGCCCTCCTACCACCTGCCTTCAACCCCCAGCCTGCATGATGGGAGCTTTTTTGTTCCAGAGGCAGAGCCCTTAAGATTCATGGCAGAAGGGAACTGAAAGAGCCTTTGAGTTTATCCAGTCCCCTTGGTTACTGCTGAGAAGTCTGAGCCCATAGAAGGATGAATCTGCCCACAGCCACAAAGCAAGGGAGAAGTTGGAACCGAGGTTTCCCCACCAATCTGGTCAGCTCAACTCCATCCATGCCCTTAAATGTACCCTGACCTTTAGGACTTAACACACAGATCCATTCACAAGTTCCACTCTCTGGAATAAATAGGTACCCAAGAAGGCCATAGGTTCTCTCCAGTTACATCCCAACTAGAGGCAAAACTGCAGATAATTCTGTCCCGAAAAGGATAAAGGCCTTCCATAGGTGTCTGGAGACAGCCCTACTCAGTACACTGGCCCTGAGAAGCAGCTGCTATCTGCCATGTTCTCACTCATGGGCAGTGTGCACAGAGCATGTGCTGTGAAGTCAAGATGCCTGGGTGCAGAGCCTGAACCAGATGGTCTGGGCTCACACCCAGCCTCAGTCTCCTCATCTGTGAAATGTAACTATCTCACAGGGGCGTCATGAAGATTAATGATACTGGGGATGGGGTCTGAGCGTTGTATCACAAGACCTACACATTCAAGGGCTACCTTGACATCTTTGCTTTCCACAGTCCTGTCAGTTCCCTTGCTCTCTCCAGGTGGGCCCCTCCCCACTCAGTGAGAAAGGCTCCCCACCTGGCTAGGTCCCCATCAGCCAGGCCCACTCCACTCCACCCGGTTTTCAGCCTAATGGAGGAGATTATTCAAACAAGCTGATCACATCCTTCTCTAGGAACTAAGGGACACCTTACTCCCATGTCACCCTCAAGCTGCCTCCCACAGCCCCTAGTGGCTCACTTGGCTCCTGGTGCAACTCCAAAGTCAGCCCTTGTGTGGCCCGCATGGTGTGCTGTGTCCCACTCCCCCAGACTGTGATTGCATGTGACCAATGTACTGCCCCCAGCTGCATCTGTCATTGTCAGGTGTTGTATGTCCTGCTATCTCATACTATAGACCGAGGGATCCCTCCTTGTCCAAGACAGTGAATAGGAGGTGGCCCCAGTAGAGATTGACTTGGATGATAACAAACCTATTTAATCACTGTCTTTCTGGGCAAAGGGTCCTCCTTGTATTCCTGAATTGTGGTACCTGGGCTTCCATTCACAGGGTGAGGCTGAGACCCTGACAGCAAAGGAACTTGCCAGGAGGCAAGAGCATCTGGGGTCTTCTTGATGTCTCAGGGTCAATAGTTCCTACCCACTCCCAATACAGATTCACTGTATCTGATTATACTCCAACTACTGCCCCATGAAGGGCTGTGTCAGGTGTTTTCATGCTGGGAGAAGAAATGACTAGTCCAAGGTCATACAAACAGGAACAATAGCCCCCCTCTCTGTCAGCATCAACTCTACACCCCCCAGCCTTCTGCCCCTTGGATGCTGAAGTGACATCCTCCCAGGCTCACCAACTTCACCCTCAGTAAAATGGAATTAGGACACCTCCACGCTGTGAGCCCCCTTCATGAGGTCTGCACAATCCAAAGGATAGCCTCTGTCATGAGATCCAGGTATCCTGGGAAGCTCCACAGAGAGAGGGAACACAGTCACCTGTCCCAGCTCACCTGGACCTTGGCTTAGTTCTAACTGGGCCCAGAGGTCCAGCTGACAGTCAGCAAGGTGACTAGAAGGTCTCTACATGAGAACCAGATGGGAAGACCCTGAGCTTCTTGGCCCCAAGAGTAAACATTAGGACTATTTCTATTTTGCTGTAGACTTTCTGTCCTTTGTGGGGTTGAGGGCTGCTAGCTAGAGTCCTCAGCAAGGGGCCAGAGCTAGGTGGCTTTGGCTGGCCTGGAATTTTTCCTCATGCATGCTTCCTGTGGGTACAATGAGTCTCTGACTTCTGATCAGTGGGATCTAGGCTTCTATCTACATGGAAAGGATGAACCCTGGCAGGAAGTGAGCTTGGC
Source organism: Otolemur garnettii (assembly GCF_000181295.1). Lineage (NCBI taxonomy): Eukaryota > Metazoa > Chordata > Mammalia > Primates > Galagidae > Otolemur > Otolemur garnettii. The sequence goes on from NW_003852432.1 coordinate 1,126,830, forward strand.
CAGGAGGCAGCGAAGTTACCACTTAACCTGGACCTGCCTTTCCTGCACTCAGGCATGCTGAGCCTCTCAGGAACCCAAGCATTTTAGTGAACAAAGGAGCCAGCTCTCCTGGCAAGCTCTGACTTCAGATGCTAATAAAGTGTTCAAACACACTCAGAACAAACTGACTCTCAAGCTTCAGATGCCTTCTCTGCCTCAGCTAATCCCCATTATGCAGATGGAGAAATTGAGGCTTGTTATAAGGGCTTACTCAAGCAAGAGGCTGAGGAAGAATTTGGCCCCCTATGCTGGGAAGCAAACTGCGTCAGTCCAGCTCCTTGCTGAGTACCTAACCCAGGTGATTTGAGGCTCTCTGGCCTGTGATGTCTGCAGTCAGGCAAGGATAACTGCAGAGGTAGGCTTGGCTCGCTCTGACACTCATACAATGTCAAGCGCTAGCTTCCTGCAGAGTGGGAGCCACTTCTCTGGCTTTCCTCTCCAAGGTCCCTATTGTGCACAACCAAAGGAGAAGCCATGCTTATACTCATATCCATAAGGCAAACTTCCTTGTACCTGCCTGACCTTGGCAGGCTGTAGCCTGAGGCCATGGCCAGATATTGCCCAGATGAGCTCAGAGGAAGGTGAGGAAGTCAGGGAAGCTTGGAAGTGGCCAGGACTTGGGCTAGGCAGATCATGGCACCTTTGCACCCACAGGGGACCAAATTTTGGCTGAAAGACCCTGGGGAGGCACTGTCCTTTAGTAGAAGGTGCATCCCTTTGATCTTTGTATGTTTTGCCCATACTGCCACCTCCTTAAGCAGATCATACACAGCTCTTTTGGTCGTGAAAATGAATTCATTTAGGAGAACAGCCATTTCCAGGTTCCCTTGAGACTTCTGGAAACTCTGAGGATGTCAGAGGAGCTGGCCTAGGTTTCTATCCTGTCAGAAGAAAGTGCCACTAGCCTGGGGTGGCTGGCCTCCTCCCCTGCCCCCAGCACAGGGGACACTTTCTCTCCTTCCTCTGGTACCTCAGCAGCAGAGAGAACAATGGCTGTTCCAGAGAAAAGGACATTTCCTGCCGACAGTGTATATGCCTTGCCCCAGGTCCCAGAGCTTCTGCAAAGAGGCATCATCCCCCCAAGCCCAGACCTCCTCTAGTGCTCTGGCCTCAGTGCGACAAAGACAACATCTCAGGGTCAGATCTGACAAGGGCAGCCTGATCTCTGCTGCCAGAGGGAGGGGAATACAAGTATCAAGAGAAGAAACATCTGACGCCCAGGTAGAGAAAGGGGCTCATCATTTCCAGCTTGCCAGGGTCCTCTGCAACATGGTGGGGCAGAATCTAGAGATGTGGCTTCTCCTAGACTTCCTCCACCCATCCCTGAGCATATAGACCCTTTTGGCTTTTCCTGGAGAACTGGGGATGACAGCAAGGAGACCCATTTCCAAGGTGGAGAAGTGCCTGGGACAATATTCCAGAACACCTCTGGTGTTTTATCAGTAAAGGAACCCGGAAGTGGGGAGAGCCACAGGGAGAGTTGCTGTATCCTGGATTCCACCTGGGGTGGTAATGATCTCAGGTGTCTGGATAGCCATAGTCCAGGGAGTGTGGTCTGCATAAGCCCTGTCACCACAAAAATCACTTTGGGGAGCCTCTTGAGCAGCCCAGGGCATATCTCTAGTGAGAATCTACACAGACATCATCCCGTCCAGAGTTCCCAAGTCCATGACATCACTCTCTCTGACTGAGGCCACAGGTGGAGACACGGTCAGGATTCATCCCACCCCTCTCCACCTGGTGAGGCCTGGATTTAAGAAAAGAGAGGAAGGAGGAGCTGCGGGGATATCTACAAGGAAATCTCAGGGGCTGCCACCTGCGTTTCTAGAATCCAGAATATCCTGGCTTCCCCAGGGCCTTTGGAAGGCCAGCTTGCCTTTTGGGCAAGGAATCTGGCTTTATTCTTGGCAGTCCTCTTCAGAGTCACTGCCCCTTGCAGGAAGCCAGGCTGCATATGGTGATGCCTGCCAGTCAGCCTCAGAGATTTCCCAGGTCACCCAACAGAGGTCTGGGATGGGGAGGGGAGGCCCCAATTTGCGTTGGTTACGAGCAGAGAGGAAGGTCTAACATGGGGCCTGGAACTAGTTAGAAGCTGTAAAAACAGGGGCTGGGCGTCCCAGGCCAGAGCTCCTCATTGGCAAGAAAAAGAGGTAGCCCAAGGCCAAATGTGGAGCTGTCCGGACTATGGTGCTGAAAACGGAGAGCGGCAGTCCAAGGGGCTCGGGAGCAGCCAGCCAAGCTTGTGCTTTCGCCCCAGGTGAGAGGAGGGTGGAAGGAAAGGGATTCCCCGGTCCCCTCTCCTACTCACACTCAAAGGAGGTAAGGAAACAAGCGAGTTGCGGAAAGGTGGGTTGAGCATTGAGATGTATGCAGCTGCCAGAAGCTGCAGCCACTGTGGGGAAAGTGGGCCACGACCCAGCAATGAGTAGGATGCAATCTGGGCCAGCTGTAGGGTCTCAGCAGGAACGAAACCCTGGACTTGGGTCGATCCCTCACTGGCCTCCTACACCCGAAGCAAGTACCCTGGGTCCACAGCAAGGAGGGGCGCAGGAGGTGTTCCCATGCGCATGGCACAGACATGTGTGCACAGCAGACTTCCGTGGGTACATACACACCCCATGGACGCATGGGGTACGCTCCCAGAACGGGCATGCACCAGTCACACACAGCAGTCCCCTACACGCTCCCTACACACGAGCACCGGCTCCACCAAGCTGCCCAGGCTCCCCCTCCAGCCTCGCATCCCCTGACCTGGACGTCCCTTCCGCTTTGCTTCTGGCCTCAGATGGTGCTCCCAAGGGAGACCTCAGCCAGTGGGAAGCCCCCATTCTAACCTGAGACCAGGGTAGATGCTGGAGAGGAGCAGCCAGCCAGCTCCTATGCCCAAAAGCAGAGGGCGAGACATGTGGAGGGGATAGGTCTCAGACACCCTTTGCTTCTTTCCCCAGCGTCCCAGTTTTGGTGCCAGGACACGAGAGGAGTGTGGATGGGAGTTGAGTGTGAGTGTGTCTCCCTCCCAAACTAGGGACACCCGGAGGACCAGCGCGTACCTGTGCGTGGGAGGCCCCGGGTGGAGCCCCCTCAGCGAGTCCGGACCTGCTGGCTCCTCTGGCTCCCTGGATAAAAGTGGGGTGGGAGTGGGGGTTACCCCACCTGCCCTCCACAAGCCTCCCGGGTGTTAGTGGGCAACGGAGAAACTCCGTCCAGGCGGCGGGAAGTTGGCCGTGCTCAGGCGCTGGGAGGGAGAGCCTTCCCGGCCCCCGGCTTGGCCACGGCCTCCGTGCCCCCGCGCCCGCCGCCCTCGCCACCTCGCCGGCGCCCTCCCGCCCGCAGACTGCGCCGCGCCTGAGAGCCGGGAGCCCGCCCGCCCGCCCTCCGGGAGAGTCTGCTGCTGACCTGCATTGACGTCATTGCGTCATTAGGTTTCCCCTGGAAACACTGGCTCGCCCGAAATAGTAACACATTAATTCAGGCCGGGGGAGCAGGGAGAGACTGTTTGTAACCCTGCAGCTAACTCGGCTCGCGCGAGCGGGCGCGCGGCGGCCCCCACCCTTCGTTAGGGCAGCGCCGGCCGCGCTCGCCTACTATTTTGAGAACAAAGAAAGAGAAAATATAGAACTCTAGAGAGAGGGTGCGGGGGACGCCGAGACCCTCTCGCCTGGCTCGCGCGCACGGCTGCAGACACTCGCACCTATGCTCACGCCACCTGGGGCTCCCTCTCCTGGGGCGGGTGCTCCCGAGTCCCGGCTCTTGCCGGGACCTGCTGAGGTGTGCTCCCAAATCCCTTGCGCTCAGGGACCGGTCGGGGTCGGGGCTCCCAGTACGGAGCCAGTACGCCACCACCACCCCTAGTGGCCCATCTCCACCCACTCCTGCGGACTCACCCTGCCTGTCTCCCTCGGCCGCGCCCCCCGCGCGTGAGTGGGTCCCTGTCTGAATCCAGCCGGCCACCCTGCGGTCCCTACCAGCCCTCGGGCCACCCGACTTGCCCCCACGGAGGACTGACGTGGGACAGGGGTGCTGTCACTGGCTTCAGAATTTGGCCCAGGGAGCCACCGACATTTTTGAGCGTCTCCTCAGGCTCTCCGGGCTCTCGGCCTGGCCCGCAGGCGGGGGAGACGGGCCGACGGAGTGGGCGGCCGAGGGATGCCCTGGGCTTCAGAGGCTCCTTCCTAGCTGTGAATCCTCCCATGACTGTCCCCTCGACTCGGTCTCTCTGGGAGGGTGAGGAGAATCCTTCTCTGGATCAAAGTGGCAAGCGCTTAGCCTCGCGGTCAGCAGAGGCGGGATCCTGAGGGGGAAGGTGGGAGCCGGCGGGGAGAGCAGCCTGGACCCGCTCCCTCTAGCGCCCGAGTCGGTGCGGGGAGCATGGGGGTGTGTAGCTCTTTCCTGACCTCGAAGGCGCTCAGGAACCCTTCTGAGGGCGTGGAGAGGCCTGTGCTGTATGGTTTCGTCTTGGGTGTGTCTCGCGCTGGTGTCTCTGGCTAGGGGAGAAAGGTGTGCCTGGGATATAGGCGAACATCCCCCAAGGTCTGTGCACACACAGCCCACTGTGTGACTCGTCTCACACAGCTCTGGGGGAGATGGCTCCTGACTATGGCCTTTGTTCCTTGTTGACCACAGAGATGATGAACAGGCAGCCACGCGCTGACCTTCATGGACAGATAAACCCAGATGTCCCCATCAGGTAGAAGACAGACCAAAGGACACTGTTTGGAGAGAACAGGCCTGGCCTTGCACCGCTGGGAGCCGTGTGTGCCCCTCCCCCTGTATGTGCCTTTCTCTCCCCAAGCTGCAGTGGCCTCTGTGAAGATGACAAGAGATGGTCCCTCAAATGTGCTGGAGAAATGATATGCCCTGTCCCTGCCTCTGTCCCTGTGGGTGGTTCTCTCGGTAATGAGTGAACCTACACTCCTCTCTCTATACACACACTCCCCAGTGACATACTTGGGGAAAGCTGATCAAGGGACACTCAGGGAATGGTGACATACATTGAGGGCCTGGCTCCCCAAGAGAATGGCATCTGTGTTCCTTGCCTGCACATCATCAGCCTCTGACAAACCCCCCTCCCCCAAAGCAACCCTCAACTGCCTTCAGATTCTAGTGCTATCAAGTGGGTCTGGGGAGGGGGTCATGATATGGCTCTGCCTCCCTCTCTCTGGGCTTGCTGCCCCTGCCCTCCCTCACCCTGGCTCTTAACTCTGAGCTGCAGTCACCCTCTGCCTGTGTGGCTCCCTTTCTGGACCATGGCGGGGACCACGTGACACCTACTTCTGTCCTCCCCTCCCCCTACTTTTCCTGGCACAGTGTGTGACACAACTGATGTTAATTGTGAACAAAAGATGAGAGTACCTTTCTCCAGAGACTATGACCTCAGCCCCCTGCTGGTATTTGCTTCTCTGTATCAAAGTCCACATGGCCCCCAAGGTCCAGGTCAAATACTCACCCCTCTGTGAAGCTTCTCTGGTCCCCAGGGGTATGAGCCCACCTGCCATCGCTCCCTAGATTGCTGGGAAGGGCACTCAAGGCTTTGATTGTTCCCTGTCCTGAATTGCCTTTCTCTGTGTAACCTGTACATCACCTTGCTGGGTTGTAATTTCTCAGAGCCCATCTCTGTGTGCTCCATCCATGTGACTCAGCTGTGCCAGCTAGGCTAGAATGTTTGCCAGGATGAACTCTGCAGGTCCACTTGCTATTTCTCAGCTGAGGGCTTGGCTGGAGATAAGAGTGATGCTGGTGGTGATACTGCTGCAGACCTGGGCTGAGAGAGACCTGACCATATTGGCAGGAGATGCCCCAGTGTGCCCACCCCAAGGAGACAGGCCCAAGAAGAGTGACCTTTCCACTTTTCTCTTATCCTGGTGGAAAGGGCAGTGTGTCTGGCTATTTGGGAGGATGAAGGAAAGTGGGGGAAAGGAAGAAACCCACCAAGGTCAAAGCCACAATCTGTCCAAAGAGCTGTTTGGCCGGAAAGCTAGTGTTTACACCAGGACAGACCCCAGTCTTGTCCAAACTCATGGCAGTGTCTGTGACTCAGTGAACAACAATGAACTAGAGACTCAGAGTGAGCAGGGCCCAGCCAGCCAGGGGAAATAGGGCCCCTGCTGGCCCCAGGCACACACATGCTGGCCCACGGCTAGTTCTCTGTGGCCCAGCCCTACCCTGGCCACCCTGCTTCCATAGACTACCAGCATGTAGTGTCAGCCTGAGTCCCCAGGGGTCTGCTGAGTCCGCTGATGTAACATTCTCTATCCTCCAAGGTGGAGAGTAGAAGGTTCTTTATGTGGGGAGGCACAACTACACCCACTAGTGTCTCTGCTGCCATCAAGGGGGCCTTTGGAAAGGGGCCTCACTCAGGCTGCCCCAAGTGACCAGGTCTACTATGAGTAGACACATGCGCATAAAGGATTTGGGAGGCTGGGTATGTTCAGATATGGTCATTGGGGTGCAGAGGTGATTTCCGGAAGGCCACTTGGGATCTGGGAGGCTCCACTGACTCTGGGCTGTCCCATAGCTCTGAGGCAGCTGGAGCTGCCAGATCCTAGGTTGGAGCGGTGGGAAGAAGGTTGCTTGTGACTCATTTGTCCTTGTTTCCTTCCGGCTTTCTCCCCACATCTCCAGTTCAAATTACTAGGAAGAGGAGACTCAGAATGGCTCAGGTTAAGTACCAGGGTCCCTAGTTAGCCAGAGCCTCTGACGCAGGCCACCTCTGGGCTCTTGGGATGTCCACAGATCATTGCCCTTGGGTCAAGCATCCCCACTGGCCTAGATCACCTGGCTGGAGTAGGACTGGGAGAAAGGAGAGGATTGCCATCTGAACTGATGTGGTCACAGCTCACCTTCAGAAGAACTTTAGGAAGGGCTATTCCTTGGAAAGACTATATTGCTATTGAGCAAAACGAAAGACTCTATTGTGTGCCATGGCTGGCCTGTCCAATGCAATCAATGCTCTGGAATCGACCTTAACCTCCCCCTCTACCTCCAGCCTGGTAAGATCAGGATGCTGTTGATCACATGAGCAGCCAGTTTCACTGCTGAGCTGATCTTCACACCAGGCCTCCCATGGGGCCTGGAAGAGGTGGCTGACCTCACTGCAGAGTGTTGATGGCAATGGCACCAGAGGGGCCCTGATCTAGTGAAAAGCCTGCCAGAGGCTGCTCTGTGTTCCATATCACCCCCCACATAGTGTGCAAGACCAGGCACAGCCAGAGAAGACTGGGGCTTCTGTTAAATGCAGGGAGGCCGGAGGAGAGCCCCCAGCACCCCACCAGAGGCCTTGTTCTGAGCTCCACAAAGGCAAAGTGATTAACTTAGGCAAGAGAGTAAAGAAGAAAGCCTAGTCTGGGAATTAGGAAAACTGGCTTCTATTCCTAGCATTGCAATTAAGTCAGAGTATAACCCAAGATAAGTGACTCTTTCCACTGCCTGCTTCATACACGGGTGGAATGGGATGATCAAGTAGAGTATCACCGGGCACTGGAGACTGGGCAATACTCTCAGCTTCAGCAGAAATCAGCCCAGTCAACAGAAGCCCATGCCCCTTGAGCCTAGTGACACAGGTGGGCAGTGGTAAAGTGGACTGCTGTCATAAGATTGGGCCTCTGGTCACCACAGAGCCTGTCTTTCCCACCAGGCCCTCCATCTGACCCATTCTTAGTCCCTCTTAAGTTCTCCCCAGTGGATATGATGAACAGCCATTCATAATTACTCCACAGCCTCTATTAGCCCAGTACCACTTATGTTCAGGGTTTTCCCCTCTTGGTTCCTGTTCCTTAGTCACCAAACTCTATCCCAATCCCTGCCCAAGTTTTTCTTTCAATATTTTCCAGCCCATGGGGCCAACCTGTTCCCTAAGGTGTCTGAGAAGCCAGGAGGCCTTCACCATACTCTTCACCACCACCCTGGTACCCCTGTCTCTCAACCACAGTCTGTGTTCCCAAATTCTCCCCATTTCCAATCCCTAGGAGGGGAACACTGAGTCTAGGATATCAGTTGGCAGGACCCTGAATTCAAGTCTTGCTCTCAGTAGAGGCACAATTGTGCTTGTTGCTCTTCAGGGAAGGGGTGGAGACAGCTGAACAGCAAATAACTCAATATGTAAATTTTCCCTGGAATCCTGCTAAGGATTGAAGCCAAGAGTTAGATTCAAACCAAGAGTTAGGAGCCAGACCAAACCACTTCGGGGGGACAAGTTTTGCATCTGGTATTCAGAAAAGGGAGGGCTCAAGCAGGCTGGTGAAAGCAGGCAAGACCACACAGGGAGGTGACACTTGGACTGAGCCCTAAAGACAAGTAGGATATGGGGTGGGGAGAGGGGAGGTGAGAAGACAGACAGGTGGGAGCACCTTGGAGAAGCAGTGTTTTCTTGTCCTTTCTCTTCTCTTTTCTTTGACAGAATCTCACTTTGTTACCCTCAGTAGAATGCCATGGTGTCATAGCTCACAGCAACCTCAAACTCTTGGGCTCAAACAGTCCTCTTGCCCCAGCCTCCCAAGTACCTGGGATTACAGACACCCCCAGAGCAGCAGGCTATTTTTAGAGATGGGGGTCTCGCTTTGGCTCAGTCTCATCTCTTAACTCCTAAGCTCAAGCAATCCACCTGCCTCCGCCTCCCAGAATGCTAGGATTACACACAGAGAAGCAGTGTTTTCATCCCCAGCTACACATTGGCATCACAGAGGGTAAAAATGGGCTTCACCTACACTAATGGAAAGATTCTCAGCCCCCTACTCTCAAGAAATTCAGATTTCATGGTTTGGAGTGACACTCCAATATATTTACATTTTCCATTTGTGCTTGGCGATGTATTGGCAATTCTATGACATGCTATCCGAAATTATTTTTAATTTGTAATATAATTTAAGAGACTACAGAGTGGTGGTTTATAGGAAAGTCCTGTCCTTGGGAATCCTGGCTCTCCATTTGCTGGCCATGTGACCAAGAACAATGTCCTGAACTTGCTACCTTCATACTTCATCCCCTGTGGGACAGTGACAGTAATTGCCCCTACACCTCACTTGAGGTCACGCCTTCAAACATCAGACGCTAACTCACTGGACACAACCTTGAGCAGCTCCACTGCAGATTCCCTTGTTCAACTGGGGCAGGAAACCTCTAGTATGTGTGTAAAGCAAAGGCAAAGAAGTCAGGGCAAACGGGCTTTGTTGGGGACTCTCTTGGGTGTGGGGAAGGTGTATATCAGAGGAAGGAGAAACCAAAAAGTTGGGTCAGGACTATGTTATGAAAAGGTTTAGTGCCACAGTGAGATGTTGGGACTCAATCCAATTAAACACAACAGAAGCCTACATTTTGGAGGTTTGAGGACATGGAGTGACATGATGAACATAATACCTCAGGAATCTGGGGGTTATACAGCCTTGATTGGAGGGATAGAGATGGAGCCAAGAGAATATTCTGGGATCAGGAGGGCCGTGGAAATGGAAAAGCAGGGATGAGTGTGAGGTGAAGCGTGAAGGAAGCATCAGCAGGGCTTAGGACCCTGGTGGATACAGGAGCTTAAAGAGATTGAGGGAAGACAAATACATGCAAGTTTTCAAGTCTAGGGGGAACTAAGGAAACAACTCCTATGTTGGTTAGGATTATATTTAACTGCAATTATCAGGTAATTCAAATCAATAGAGGCTCAAGTAAAATAGAATTTTATTTCTCTACCAGTTAAAAGTCCAGAAGTATGCAGTCCAGTGCTAGTAGGGCAGTTCTGTCCCACAAAGTTCTTGGAGATCCAGGCTCCCACCAGCTCACTCACCTGCCATCCCTAGGGCATGGGCTTTATTCTCATGGTACCCATGGTGGTTGTTGGATTCCAGCATTCATATGGAGAAAGGAGTGGAGAACTGGCAGAAAGCATGAGCCAAGGTCTCTTGGGGTCGGGGTGGGGGGAGCATTCCTTATAGCCACTTATCACACCCACTTACATTCTATTATATAGAAATGAGTCTTGTGGCTATGCTGAATTGCAGGGGAAGCTTAGAAGTACAGTGATTATTTCCCAAGTGTCCTTGCACCCAGGCAAAAATTCTATGGTACCTCCAGTGGCAGAGGTAGATTCTGTTTCTACAAAGAGGAGGAGGAGAGCTAACAGTCTTCATCATTGCTTCATATCCTTAAATGGTGAACTTGAAACATGGAGTCATTTTAGGAAAAGTGGGCAACAAGAGACAGACCTATGGGCTATGGTAGAGAGAATTCCAAGGGGGCTCCACAATTCCTGATGCCTGATATACACACTCACCCATGGGTGGGACTTGGGAATATGATAGGAGCATTTTTTTTTTTTTTTGAGACAGAGTTTCACTATGTCGCCCTCGGTAGAGTGCCTTGGCATCACAGCTCACAGCAACCTCCAACTCTTGGGCTTAAATGATTCTCTTACCTCAGCCTCCCAAGTAGCTGAGACTACAGGTGCCCACCACAATGCCTGGCTATTTTTTTGTTGTAGTTGTCATTGTTGTTTGGCAGGCCCAGGCTGGGTTCAAACCCACCAGCCTCAGTGTATATGGCCAGCACCCTGACCACTGAGGTACGGGCTCCAAGCCAAGCCATCAAGGGAGCATTTAAAGCAGCCTGGTGGGGATCCTTGCCAAATGTAAAGAGTTGATGAGGGAATAGCCAATGAGAAAAGTCTGGGCACAGTACACAAATAGTCAACTCTACCCAACGGCTCCACAGCTGCTCGTCTCACCTCTATGCCACCTGGAATGCCCTTCACCTGTCCCCTGTACTGTGGTTAACTCCTATTCAGCCTCCCAAACTCAGGCCAGACATTGCCTCACAGGACAGTGTCTCCTTGTGCCACTCCCAGGCTGTCCTGACCCTCCCTCCATCCCTGAATTTAGCACGTTGTTAGAACATTACAGTCCTTTCTCTCCGCAGTCAGCTCCTGGAAGGCAAGCACAGAGCAGATTGCCTTTGTAGCCACAGATTGAGCCCAACTCTTGGTGTGGTCAACTCTCAAATATGTGGGCAGCAGATAAACAGAGCTCTCTCCAGACTGGGATCAAGGCAACATAAGACAAGGCACATTTATTCTGAGACTGACAAACAGAAGGAGAGGACAAATGTGGAGTGAGATGCTTTAAATGAGGAATCATTTTAATCAGTTTCCATTATTACAACCAAGAAAGGATGTTTCTTGGCGTTTTTAATAATCAAGCTCCAGCGAGGGTAGGTTGAGGGAGTTAGAAATGTGATCTCAGTAACAAGATAGAATGGAAGGGTGTCAGTGAGGCATGGAAGTCTATTTCAAAGCAAAAAGAAAATCTAAACTGAAAAGAAACAAACAAACCCAAACAAAGAGGCAACAATAAGGTAAGGATTCAATCCATAAACTAACCACAAATCTCAGCTAGAACAGAGGGCTGTCAAATTCTGAGCAGAACCTTGGGGCTCTTCTTTTCTTGGGCACCCTTCTCCCGACCCCAGTTCAATTCAATTCAATTCATTCACTTCAGCAAATATTAATTGTTTACCTCTGTGTGCTCGAGTGTTCTCTGCTGCAGTAGGCCAGGCACCACAGAGGTGGCTATGAGAAGACAGACAAACACTGAGCAGGTGCACCAGCTGCAAGCGTGATGAAGGTGGCTGTAGGAGGCCATCTGGTTCCTTGTGTCAGGTTCTCTGGACCCTCCTCTGATTTCAGTGCCAGCGGTGGCGGACAGTTCCACGTGAGCCCAGACTCCCCCTTCCTGAAGCTCATGAGCTGCCAGGCTTTTGTTGGCTGCCTCCGGCAGGGTCTTCTCCAGCTCTCTGAGATCCTGCTTGGCAATGTGTGGGGAGGGAGTCCCGGAGCCGCCCTCCTCCTTATGTACCCAGCAACCTCAGTGATGCCCCCTTCCCCGGCTTTTCCCCCTTCCCTGTCTCTTCCCATGCCCGTAGTCCTGACGTCTGTGCCGCACCCCAATACATGACCTGCACCCAGTCTGTGGCTCATATCCTATTTTAGTGAATCTAACTGGACACAATGGAACACAGTGCTAGGAGAGGCTATAACAAGGGGATTTAGCCTGGTTGGACTTTCTAAGGTCTTCTGAGGAAGGTCTTCTTAGGAGGTGAGATGTAAGCTGAGACCTAAAGAGTGGGCAGGAGTTCTCCCAGAGGAGAGGGGTAGGCAAGATGTCACAGAGCCTGAAAGTGCAGAGGTCCAGAGCCCACACTGGGTGTTGTGTCTTTCAAGAGACACCATGGGGCTGTAGCAATACTGTAGGAGAAAGAGTGAGATGGGGCAACACTTGGGTGTGGAGCAGCCATATCTCAGAGAAACTTGTACTGTAAACATGGTAAGAACTTTTGATTTCAACCTAAGACATTGGGTAGAAACTGAAGGGTTTTAAGCAGAAGTAAAACAGATTTTTTTTTTTTTTTAAGAGACAGAGTCTCACTTTATCGCCCTCAGTAGAGTTCCAGGCGTCACACAGCTCACAACAACCTCCAGCTCCTGGGCTTAGATAATTCTCTTGCCTCAGCCTCCCGAGTAGCTGGGACTACAGGTGCCCACCACAATGCCCGGCTATTTTTGTTGTTGTTGTTGCAGTTTGGCTGGGGCTGGGTTTGAACCTCTCTACTCTCGCTATATTGGGCCAGCACCCTACTCACTGAGCCACAGGCACTGCCCAGATTTTTTTTTTAATAGAGTCTTGTGCTGTTACCCTGGGTAGAGTGCAGTGGCATCATCATAGCCTATTGCAACTTCAAAGTCCTGGGCTCAAGTGGTCTTCCTACCTCAGCTCCCAAGTAGCTGGAACTACAGGCACCGCCCCACGTTTGGCTAACTTTCTATCTTTAGTAGAGAGGAGGTCTCACTTGACTATGGCTAGTTTTGAATTCCTAAGCTCAAATGATCCTCCCCTATCTGCCTCCCAGAGTGCTAGGATTATACCCATGAGCTATTGCACCCAGCCAGATCATGTATTTTTAAAAATCATATTGGCTGCCGTACAGAGACTGGATGGGAGCAAGGGCGATATGGAGACAGTTTGGATAGTTCAGAGGCTGACAAAATAATCCAAGGTTGTGTGGGTAAGAATCATAGCTGAGGGGACAGACTCAAGGAGGTGGGACTGGAGCACTGCGTATCTGATTAGATGGGGGGAAAGGGGTGAATCAAGGACTTTCAGGCTTCTGACTTGAGAAACTAGGTGGACATGTTGGAAAATACTGGTAAAAGTATGCATTTGGGGAAGAAGACGAGGATACTGTTTTTATTGAGTTTGAGGTGTCCCTGAGAATACCAAATGGAGAGAGCCCAGAAACAGTTGGAAGGAGCTCAAAGGGATGGCCTCAAATGGTCGCTTCCTCCCCCCACCGCCCCATTTGTCAATTAACAGCTTGCTAGCTCAGCCCACAGGTCAGCTCAGGGGCAGAAGAGACTCCTCCTGGTGCTGATCCTAGAGGCGATCCTTCCCAGCAGGGCCACGGCCTTGGCCAGGGAGCTTCCACTGTTGCAGAGTGGCACAGATGTTTCTGCCCACCCCACCCTCGTCTCTATAAATAGGTAAGTAAGGGAACAGAGTCCCTCCTGACCAAATGGCTCCAGTCTCATCTTTAGATGTCTCCATCAATATCTGTGAAACGGAGTCTAGGAAAAAGACTAAAAAAGCTATCTTTATTTAGCCTGAAGAAGAGAAGGAGGGAGAGCTGTGATGTTGCTAGGAATAAACTGCTGCTCTTATCTTTTCCTCCTAAGGAGGCCAGAGGAGGTGGACTTGGGATACAGCAGAGAACTGACTCTCAAGGCTGGGAGGTGGGAGGTGGAGAGTTTTGCTTCCATCCCCTCCCACTCTAGGGACATTTGGCAAAGTCTGGAGGCATTTTGGGTCACCATGACTGGTGGTGGGTGGGTTTGCTACTGGCACTCGTGGGTAGAGGCAGGGATGTTACATGAACAGGACAGCCCTATCACAAAAAATGATACACCCCCAAATGTCAGTAGTGTGAAGGCCAAGATACCCTGAGTTGAAGGAATTTTAGTTGTTTAATTTCATCTGAAACAAAGAATAAATAGTCACTCAGTCTACTTTAAAGAAAAGGGCATTTGTGCATGTGTTTGTTTAAGGATGTATAGGTTTGGGAGCTGGGATTAGGGTAGGACAGCTGCCAGGCTCCCACACCATAATGTCTTTGTTCCTGGTTGCCACCTCCTGCCCTTCTCACTGCTGACTGGTCAAACCTTTTAAAATTCTAAAGAAAGGGGCAGCACCTGCGGCTCAGTGAGTAGGGCGCCTGCTCCATATACCGAGGGTGGCAGGCTCAAACCCAGCCAGGGCCAAACTGCAACAAAAAAATAGCTGGGCGTTGTGGCAGGTGCCTGTAGTCCCAGCTACTCGGGAGGCTGAGGCAAGAGAATCGCTTAAGCCCAGGAGTTGGAGGTTGCTGTGAGCTATGTGACACCATGGCACTCTACTGAGGGTGATAAAGTGAGACTCTGTCTCTAAAAAAAAATTCTAAAGAAAACAGCCTGATGAGCTTAGCAGTCACCATCAATGCGGAGACTCCATCCGAGGCCACCTTCCTGGGCTCTGGATTGCCCATGGATGGAAGAATAGCCTTTGGCCAGTGGTCCACAAACCCTATCCAATTAGAGGCCACTCTTGTACAAGAACAGTCTAGACATCATCCCTGGACGGGAGACAGAGCAGGGCAGTATGAGTCAGAGGAGATTTCGGAATCAAACACACCAGAGCTGGCATTTATTTTGGTCTTCCTGGCACACAGCTGTCTTTTCCTTGGCATAGCAAAGACAGGGGCTGAATACAAAACTGTGGTTTTCCTTCACGCTCCCATGCTGCACTGTCCAAGGTAGCCACTAGCCACATGTGGCTAATTAAATTTGAATTGTTTAAAATTAAATAAAATGAAAAACTCCGTGCCTCAGTATTAAGCACACTTCAAGTGCTCGATTGCCAGATGGGACCAGTGGCTACCATACCAGAGAGAGAACATTTTCATCACTACAGAAACTCCTATTGGACAGTGCTTCTCAAAAACCAAACTGGAAGGTTGGACATGACTGGAAAAGACATTTTAGGATTAGCCCTAAAGAAAAATCCGAGTCTGCTTTGATTCATTCCTAGTCCTTACTGCTAGGTACGTGTGGAATACTATGAGCAACTGTGTTCGCTACAGAGGGGCTTGGCATATCCCCAGTGACGACGGGTCTCTGCTCACTGAAGCAAGACCTTGGGGAATAACTTTTATCTGGGGAGGACTGTTGTAACTTGCCCACTCAGAAGGGTTCTATTTCTGTTTAAGAGCAAAGAGTAAAGAGCTATGGATGGTGCATAATCAGATTTTCAAACACCGGGACAATAGATGGCACACAGAAATTTACAGCTCCGGTGAGTAAGAGCGTGCGACCAGAGGGCTAGCCCCATGGATAGGCCTTTAAGAGCCTACAAGGTCTTTCTTTGTCAGCTCCCATCTCTTCTCCTACCCTGGTCTTATTTTGCCTCTAAATAGAACACAGTTTCTTCCTCCCATGTGGTTGCTGTTACTGCTATTTGTCAAATACTTTGGGCCCCTCTGCCTCCCAGGCACAGAACAGGATAGCACATCTGTCCCTTGTGATGGGAGACTGAGCCCACAAGACTCGTCTGGCTCTCTGCACTCCTCTGTCAGAGCATCTGATTGCTGATAACGAGACCATTCAGACCTTCTTGGCATGGCCAGCAACATTCAAGATGGAGCAACCCCCATCCTGAATCTCTGAGTGACCACCGTTTTGATGGCCAAGTCAGCCCACAATGGTGATATAATATGAATATGAAACGAATCTGTGTTGTTTTCAGACACATAGATTTGGGGATTGTTTTTTTAACTGCAGCATAATGTAGCCAGTCCAGCCTGGTTGCTGAGTCTCACATATTCATACCCCAGCCATACTATTTATGACCTTGCATTCGGTTGTGTTTATTAGCTGATGTTGTTTCCTGTTACTTAGTGGGAACTTTTTATACTTGTACCAATCACTAAATTCAGATGGTGACATGACTAATCTTTTTTTAGAGATTGGGTCTCTTGATACTAGAAAAAGGAGCCTCTTCAGCTGCTGAGAAGGGGGAACATTTCTTCCTTAACTGGTTAAATACCAGCTGTCTCCTTGGTTCCTTGCAGAATGACCTTAAGGCTGACAACATCTTTGGAAAAGAAACTCATAGTGGTTAATAAGAGCGATGAGTCTAAAAGGAGAATAAAATACCAAGGAGGAATTAATTGATGGGAATGATCTTAATCTAAGAGACAGAAGTCACCCTGCTAGGGAAATGTACACACAGCTGCTAGGCCAAGAAAGGCCTCATTCATTCATTAGCAGAGATTCATTGAGTATTTAATATGTGCTGTGCCCAGATGGAGCTGATGTCCATTCAGGGAAGGAAGGCCTCTCTGTCCACTCCAGGTTTTAGCTGAAGGAGAAATAGGAATCAATCAGTCATGCAAAGAACAGAAGAGCATTGCAGACCGAGAGACAGCAGCTCAGAGGCCTAAGGAGGAAAGGGCTTAGCAGAGACGATGAGTGGGAGGAGAGGAGGATCATGGCCAACAGATTAGAGGGTGGTGATGAAGAGAACAAGGGGGAGATGAGCCAGAGAGGCAGCAGGCTCCATAGGCCAGAGTAAGGACTGGGAGGAACAGGGAGGGAGATGAGAGGGCGTAATGTCAGCAAACTTCTTCTGTGAAGGCCCTGACAGTATCTCAGGCTCAGTAAGCCACACCACCTCAGCTGCCACTGCTCAGCTCTGTGGAAGCAGACACAGACACTATGTAGAGAATGACTGTGACTGTATTCCAATAAAACCTTACTTACAGACAATAACATCTGATTTTCAAAGTTTCCCAGACACAGACCAAACTGGAAGGTTGGACGTGACTGGAAAAGACATTTATTATTCTGCAGGTTTTCTTCAACCATTTAAAAATGTAAAAATA
The DNA here is from genome assembly GCF_000181295.1 of Otolemur garnettii. Lineage (NCBI taxonomy): Eukaryota > Metazoa > Chordata > Mammalia > Primates > Galagidae > Otolemur > Otolemur garnettii. Next base: position 1,143,810 of record NW_003852432.1, read on the forward strand.
GGCCGGGCGCTGTGGCTCACGCCTGTAATCCTAGCACTTTGGGAGGCCGAGGCAGGTGGATTGCCTGAGCTCACCAGTTCGAGACCAGCCTGAGCCAGAGCTAGACCATGTGTCTTAATAAAAAAAAAGGCCGAATGTTGTGTTGGGCGCCTCACCCTCAGGAGATTGAGGGAAGAGAATCCCTTGAGCCCAGGAATTTGAGGTTGTTGTGAGCTATGACGTCATGGCACTCTACCAGGGGCGACAAAGTGAGACTATCTCAAAACAAAATAAAAGTAAAAATGTAAAAATTACTTATAGCTCCTGTACCAAACAAAAGCAGGCAGTAGCTGGGACATGGCCTGCAAGGCATAGTTCATAGACCCCTGGTTTAAATCACTCAGGGCATTCCACAGCAGAGATAGAGAAATGTTTTAGAGGCTTTTGCAAAATAATTTGTCAGGAGGTGAGGAAGGCTTGACTTACATGGTTGTGTTGGAGGCGAAGAGAAGGATTCCAGGTGTGTTTCAGGGCCAGCGTGCAGGATGTCAGGTGCAGGGGTAGGAGACACAGGGGACGCTGGGTGACTCAGTGCTGGTGCCATTTGGGAAGGAGGGCACTGGGAGAGGCAGGAGTTCTCACTGGGCCACTCTGAGCTGGTTTCAAATCACATCTCCATGGACTTAGTCAGACTTGATTTGGAGCCCAGGAAGTGGGATGTCTCCATAAGTAGATTTTTTCAGAGCCTGTTGCTTACAAGCTATATGACCTCAAGCAAGTCACTTCTGTTCCATCTTTTTTTTTCTTGTCTCCATAATGGACATGGCATTTCTCACCTATCCTCTGTCAAGACAGTGGTGAGGATCAAATGAGACTCCACTTGGACCTGATCAGGAATTCCTACCAGACTCGGCACCTCAGCACCACCGATACCCCATACCACCAGCTCCAACTCCAAATGATTAATGGGGGAGTCTTTAGGTTTTGTGAGTTAATAGAGGAGCCATACCCACTCAGTGCACAGCAAAACTTTCTGGCAGCCTCCTTTAAAGTACTCTGTCCTTTCTGGGAACTCCTCCTCCCTGCTGCAGGTGCCTCGACCACCAGGAGCTTGCCTCATTTTTTTTCTCCTGTACTCACCCTCTCCTTAGGCTCTCCCTTACCCACTCAGAAACCCCTGGCTAGGGTTGAAGACATGGGGATCCTTGTGGTGATGGAACTGTTTTGTATCTTTTTTTTTTTTTTAGACATGGTCTCACTCAGTTACCCTGGGTAGAGTGCTGTGGTGTCATAGCTCGCAGCAACCTCAAACTCTTGGGCTTAAGCAATTTTCTTACCTCAGCCTCCTGAGTAGCTGGAACTACAGGCACCCACTATAATGTCCTGCTATTTTTAGAGACTGGGTCTCACTCTTGCTCAGGCTGTTCTCAAACTCCTTAGCTCAAGCAATCCATCTGCCTCAGCCTCCCCAAGTGCTAGAACCACAGACGTGAGTCACCGCGCCTGGCCTGTTTTGTATCTCGACTGTGGTAGTGGATACGCAAACCTACATGTGTGATAAAATGGTGTACCAGGGTGTCCAACCTTTTTCTTCTCTGACATACATTGAAAGATGAAGAATCATCTTGGACAACACATTAAATACACAAACACTAATGAAAGCTGATGAGCAAAAAAAGGTTCTGTGCATAATTATCATAATATCTGACACCACAGATGAGCAAAACAGCCTTCAAATAATCCGAATGTGGCCTGTGGGCTACAGGTTGGACACCCAGGCAGTAGGCCAAAGCATGTGTGCATGTGCCCCTCCCCCAAGAGTACAAATGAAAGTGGGAAAAATTGGATTTTCTGGCAGCCTCCTTTAAAGGAGTCTACAGTCTAAGATTCTTAGACTGTATCAACATCACATCCATCGTTATGATGTTGCACCTATAGTTTTGCAAGATGTTACTACTGGGGGACCTGGAGGAAGGGCACAGGGGATCTCTCTGTAACATTTCTTTTTTTTTTTTTTGAGACAAAGTCTCACTTTGTTGCCCTTGGTAGAGTGTCATAGAGAGAGAGTCATAGCTCACAGCAACCTCAAACTTTTGGGTTCAAGCGATTCTTTTGTCTCATCCTCCCAAGTAGCTAGGACTACAGGAGCCCACCACAATGCCTGGCTATTTTTAGAGAAGAGGTATGGCTCTGGCTCAGGCTGGTCTCGAACCTGTGATCTCAGGCAATCCACCTGCCTCGGCCTCCCAGAGTGCTGGGATTACAGGTGTGAACCAGTGCGCCCAGTCTTTATCATTTCTTACAATGCCCTCAAAATGAAAAGTTTAACTGAGGCTTGGCACCTGTAGCTCAGTGGCTAGGGTGCTGGCCACATACGCTGGGGCTGGCCAGTTCCAACCCAGACCAGGCCTACTAAACAACAATGACCACTGGAAAAAAAAAAGCCAGGTGTTGTGCCAGGCACCTGTAGTCCCAGCTACTTGGGAGGCTGAGGCAAAAGAATCACTTGAGCCCAAGAAGTGGAGTTTGCTGTAAGCTGTGACACCATGGCACTCTATCGAGGGTGATGTAATGAAACTCTGTCTCAAAAAAAAAAAAAAAAGAAAGAAAGAAAAAAGAAAAGAAAAGGAAAGTTTAATCAAATGAGAAAACACAACCAAAAAAACTCTGGCTTATAAACCCCACTCACCAAGTTAAAAGCTAGCCTAACCCTGAGAGCAAAATTCCCCCTTTGGGTTCATTACACGATTTTCTCTAACAATGTCTGAAATTGTTTATTAAATAAAAGTTAACAAATATATCCCTTCACTAGCCAAACATACTCACCGTATTTTAAACCTGAAGAGGTTTAATAGACCCACCCTAAAAATATGAAAATCCTTTTAAAAATGTTTCCAGAACTGTCTTATGGTTAAACCAGCATGAACTGAGCACCAACTTGTACCAGGCCCTATGCTAAAAGCCAGGGAACGTGCAGGAGAGCCCAGGCCTAGGAGCTACTGCGCAGATGAAGAGAGGGAGGTGCAGGTGGAGGTGGAAGACATGTGGGCTGGAAAAATTCTCCAGGTGGTTAAAATATGAGACCCCCTCAGGCCCCTTGATCCTATAATTGAGGATGAAATTGGATGCTTTGGGTTTGAGGCACTGTCCCAGCCTCCCAGTCCCAGTCTAGAAGCCCAAGGCTTCAGATGGCAAAGAATGAGAATAAAAATTACTGTAATTCAATTACGCATTGTTGCCGCCCAGCCTGTTCATCTGCCCATTGCCCAAGAGAAAGCCATTGTCCAGACACAGTAGGGTCCACAGCAGAGAGTTTATTCCATATAGTGCTAAATGGGGAAGCAGGAGAATTCTCTCAAATCCACCTCCCCAAGAACTGGGGACAGGGTTTTTGAAAACAGTTTGGTGGGGGCTGGGTGAGGTGGCTCACACCTGTAATCCCAGCACTCCGCAGCAGGAGTTTGAAGTTGCTGTAAGCTATGACACTAGGGCACACTCTGCCCTTGCACAGAGTGAGACTGTCAGAAAGGAAGGAAAGAAGGAAGGAAGGAAGGAAGGGAGGGAGGGAGGGAAGAGAGAGAAGGAAAGAGAGAAAGAAAACAGTTTAGTGGGCAGGGTCTGCTGATTGGTTGGTTTCAGGGCAGAACAAGCTGTCCTTTGGTGTGGGCCTCTGTCTGGGTGGGTCAGCCCATCCACTGGAACACAGTTCCTTGGATGGGGGTCCAAGACCAGTTGAGTCAGTTTCTTATTCTGAGGGGGTGAGTCAATCCACTGGAATGTAGGACCTGGAAGATATCTCAAAAACTACCCCTAGGTTCCAAACAGGTGGTATTATTTGTGGAGAAAAATTAAAAATCTTTACAACTACTAGCTGTGCCCTTTAGAGTAGCAATTATAGAGAAGCAAAGAAGGGGACAGTGACTATTATCAGCAAATGAGGGGACAGTGGCTGATTATTATCATTATTTTAGCTAAGCCTGTTCCTTCACAGAGTTTAATTATTATCATTATTTTAGCTAGGCCTGTTCCTTCACAGAATTTTGGGTCTCGCCTTGCACCCCTTCCTTAATTTGTAAGGGTGGTTTCACAATCTCTTTGCCTAGACTCTGATTTCCAAAGGGTGTTCCTCAGACTCTAGTTCCACAAGAGACTTACAGGTGTTCCTTGAACGAAAAACCCCACAGTCAGGAAATTTGGGAAACTGTGTACCGTTCTCCTCTGTAAATCTCTCCTTGGAAATTCACAGGGTGCGCAGAATTGAAAAGTCCAGACAATTCCTGCAATAAATCTGTTTAATTGTGTTTAAATCAGCAATTCTCCAGTTTGTTAGATGACGGTTAGTACGGTATTGCTTCCCCAGTGTTTGGAGGAAAGCACTTTTGCTGTGATTTAAGGGCACCCGCTATGCACCAGGCGTTGCACCATCTCAATTTCTTTTGCCGCAGGGATGAGAGTTCAGAACATCTTCCTTGTGCCTCCCCTTTCTCTGCTGCCTCCAGAGGGGCTGCAGTTTTAAGCCTTCCCAAAAAGGGGAACTATTTTTAGGTGCGTTCAAGCCCTGAGGTTAAGGAGCCATCAAGTATTATTATGCAATAAATGATAGGAAGGTGTTTCCTGTGGGGGGATTTCCCTCCCTGAAAGGAGCTCAGAAGGACAGACTTGACTCAAGACCACCAAAGGAGTGGATTAGTGGACCACTAAAGGAGGATTATTTGAAACCCAACCCCCAGTGGCAGCAGAGTCCCCCCACCCTCTGTGACCTAGGAAGGCCTCCCCACCATTCTAACAGTTATTACTACCATCTGTACCCAGGCCTCCGCTGGTAGCCCTTCCTGCAGGCAGTCGGCTTGGCCCAATGAGCACAAACAGAGGCCATGCTTTGTGTAAGCCACCTTTTAACTTCCCACACAGTCCTCCCCACTCTCTACCTTTCCATACCCCTCAAACCCCAGAAAAGGGGTATGTGATCCTAAATTCTTTTTTTTTTTTTTTTTTTTT
>NW_003852432.1:1149039-1156250 GCF_000181295.1 Otolemur garnettii
GCCAGGCCAATCCTAAATTCTTAATACAGTGGAGGCCTGAGATGGGTATTTGGAGGACTGAACTAATAAACCAGTCCAAGATCTCCAGAGCTAAGTCAGTGCTGACTAGCTCCTCTGCAAGGTTAACATTATTATCCCCATTACAGAGATGAGAAAACTGAGGCCCAAGCAGTTTTAAGTGATATTCCTGAAATTTTTTTTTTTTTTGAGACAGTCTCACTATGTTGCCTTCAATAGAGTGCTATGACATCATGGTTCACAGCTACCTCCAACTCTTGGGCTTAAGCGATTCTTTTGCCTCAGCTTCCCAAGTAGCCAGGACTACAGGGGCCCACCACAACGCCCTGCTATTTTTTGTTGCAGTTGTCATTGTCGTTTAGCTGGCCTGGGCTGGGTTGGAACCCAGCAGCCTCAGTCTATGTGGCCGGTGCTGTAACTTCTGTGCTATGGGCGCCACCAAGATTCCTGAAATTTATATAGCTACTAAGAAGCAAGATAATTTGAACTCAAGTGGATCATACTTAAAAGCCTAGGTTCTTCACAGTAGACAGATGCACTCCATCCCAACTGAGGCTCCAGGACCATCCATCATCACACGCGCCACCACCCATGGTCCCCTCCCCAGCACAGCAGTTGGATTTCTCCAAAGCAGTTGTTGCCAAATCTCTACCTCTACTTACTTTTTTAAATCAGCAAATATTTATTGGGACTCTGTTATTATGATCCATTGTTTATTCTGCAGGACGGCTTCACAACCTCCTCAAATGGCAAATAGTTTAAAAAGTTTTGAATTAAATATTACAAAAAAGGCGCAAAGGTGAAGATGCCATTATCCATATTCTTATATTCAAGAAATCCCCCCTGTGGAACATTTTGGCATTTTTCGTCTTCTGCCTGTATTTTATGTCTATACTTTTAAAAATTACATAAATAATGAATGCAGTGTCCCTTACCAAAAACTTTTAGGCATATTGCATAAACCTGACCTCTACCACTATCCCATCCTAATCCCCCCGCTATCACCAGGAGAAACACATTTATGAATTTAATGAGTAGCACTTTCCAATTGTTAAAAATGCATTGCACGTAGGTAACTCTGTCCACAGAAACTATGGAGCTTGGTTCTGTGGTTTTTGTTTCCACACACCAGTGCAATGCTGCACACATCATTTGGCACTGCGTTTTTTCACTCATTGTTTTTTGAAATCACCCATGTTGATACATACTGTTCCAACTCATTTCTTATACCTGCTAAGCAGGGTCAGAGGCCAGACGTTAGGGGCCCATCCAGGTTCAAGGATTGGAGAGAATTCGGACTTGACTGTTTTCTTTCAAGTTTTCTTGATGGTGCAGAATTCACTTATCTCCACAATCCAGACCTGCCCCTTCCTCTGCCCTGTGGGATAGGGTGGGGGTGCCTGTCTTTTGCAGCATCCTATAAGGCAAGCATCCTCAAACCACAGCCTGCGGGCCACATGCAGCCCACTTAGGACATTTATCTGGCCCGCTGGCTGTTTTTGCCACTGCTGTCCGTCCTGCTTAGCAGCTGACTCGTCCCAGGGCCTGCAGTCCGGCCCTCCAATGGTCTTAGGGACAGTGAACTGGCCCCCTGTTTAAAAGTTTAAGGACCCTTGCTATAAGGACTGAGGATTCTGCATGGTTTGAAGATAAAGGAACTTGGGTTTACCATTTGGAGGTGGCTACAGCTGCTCCCAACATCCAGACTCAGCATTCTTACATGGGGATTCATAATCATTTGCTGTACCTTAGAAACAGGCACTTTCCTATTTTATTTTTGCGCCATGAGCACTACCCAAGATTCTAAGGCATCAGTCTGGCAAAGATCTGAGGCAGGTATCATAGGATAGCAGCCCAGGTATGTGCCATAGCCTACTGACCCATCCTTCTTTGGAGGGACATCAAGGTCGCTGTTGCACTGAATGACCTTGCCTGGGACTCCCTGCACCCTGAACGTGTATTGGACTAGCAGTAAAGTCCCTGAACTCATTTGTTCCCAGACCAGCACTGGTGAGGGTGCTCTTTCCCCACATCAATGATAGCCCCAGAAATTGTAAGACTTTAAAACTTTTTACTTGGCCAGGCACAGTGGCACACTCCTAGCACTCTGGGAGGCCAAGGCAGGAGGGTCAGGAGGATCCCTTGAGCTCAAGAGTTTGAGACCAGCCTGAGCAAGAGCAAGACTCCACCTCTACTAAAAATAAAAAAAAAATTAGCTGGGCGTGACGTCAGGTACCTGTAGTCCCAGCTACTTAGAAGGCTGTGCCAGAGGATTGCTAAATAAACAAAATAAAAAACCCAAACCAAAACATTTTTTATTCAGTGCCCCGCATTCACACAGTTGTTCAAGACAAAAACAAAGCAAAACAAAACAACAAACTCATATCCACAAGAACAAATTTAAAATCCATCCTCCCGGCCAGGCACAGTGGCTCACTCCTATGATCCTAGCACTTTGGGAGGCTGAGGTGGGTGGATAGCTTGAGCTCACAAGTTCAAGACCAACCTGAGCAAAAGCGAGACCCCAATCTCTACTAAAAATAGAAAAACTGAGACAAGAGGATCGTTTGAGCCTGAGTTGGAGAATGCTGTGAGCTATGATGCCATGGCACTCTACCCAGGCTGACAGCTTGAGACTCTGTCTCAAAAATAAATAAATAAATAAATAGATAAATAAATAAAATGCAACCTCCCTCACCATCTCTCTACCACTGCAGAAGCCACCACGGGTCTTATTCCATTCCCCACACAGCCGCAGAGTGCTTTCTGTAAATTAAATGTTTCAAAACTCGAGACAGAATAATACCATAAAAAGCCTCCTTTATCAATTATTCAGCTTTATCAATTTTTGACATGTTGTTTTATGTACTTCCTATGCAGGTTTTTGTACTTTTCCTACAAATTTATGTAGTAACTACAACCATAAACAACATTTAGAATGGTTTCGCATATTCTGGAACTTTTTATGAGTGGCATTATGCAGTAGGCATTCTTCTGCCTCTCACTTGATTTAGATCCTGTGGGCTTAGAGGCATCCGCGTTGATATATGCAGCTCTTGTTCATTTACTCTAACTGCTACCGTGTATTCTGTTATATGGATACATCACAATTTACCCATTCTCCTGTGATTCTGGTTTTCATTACTGCAAACGGTGCACTGTAAGGGTGAGTGTTCCTGTATGCAGCCTCTTGGTGCATATGTATAAGAACACCCCTCGGGGATATGCCTGCGAGTGGAATTGCTGGGTGTAGAGATAAACCCCTCAGCTCTGCTACATTTTGCTGAATTGCTCTTGAAAGTGTTTATACCAGTTTACGCTCCTAGAAGTACAGTTATTAGTATTAAATGTTTAATACCAGCAATGCTATCTTGATGTGTATTTAATGTGCACTTTCTTGAATATGATTGAGGTCAAGAAGTTTTTCAGATGCTTGTGAACCAGTGTGGGCTTCCACTTCTGTGACATGTCTCTTTGCATCATTGGTGATGCAAACTGTGTCTTTTATTATAAAAGGAAAAAGATTTGTAAGACTTTTGAATAGATACTAGATGCGAGCTCATTGGGTATTTGCATTGCAAAAATTTTCTCCAAACTATATCTTGTCTTTATATTTATAGTATCTTTTGTTGTACAAAAGTTCTAAATTTTAATAAAGTCAAATTTATCAATCATTTGGGGAGATTGGGAGATTTTACATCTTCTTTAAGAAATTCTTCCTCTTTTCAGGGTGGCACCTGTGTCTCAGTGGGTAGGGTGCCAGCCCCATATACAGTTTGAACCCAACCCCAGCCAAACTGCAACAAAAAATAGCTGGGCATTGTTGTGGCAGGCGCCTGTAGTCCCAGCTACTCAGGAGGTTGAGGCTGAGGCAACTCTTCTCCCCCACAAGAGTTGGAGGTTGCTGTGAACTGCGATGCCACAGCACTCTACCGAGGCTGACAGAGTGAGACTCTGTCTCAAAAAATATAAAAAATAAAGCCTTTAATCCATATAGAATGTTGATATGGTATCTGTGGAGATTTATTATCCTATGAAGAGGAGAATTTTTCCCAGCATTATTTATTAAATAGTCCTTCCTTTCTCCTCTAATGGAATGCCACCTCTCTCATATATCAAGTGCCCAAATATGAGTGGGCTTATTTTCTGGACTCTGGTCTCTGGTTTTAATTCATGGGGCTACTTTTCTGTCCCTGTGCTAATGCCGTACTGTCTTAGTATAACTTTATAGGAAATCTCCACATCTTCTATGGAAAGTCTCCTTCCTCCCCACTTTATAATCATCTTAGTATTTCTTTTCCTTTTGTTCTTCCACATTAATATTAGAATAAACTTGTCAAGTCCCACAAAAAATTCCACAGAAATTGTCATTTGTGTAGCAGACACCTTTATGATAGTATCTTCCAAACCGTGAATATTCCCAGACGTATTTTAAAATCTACATTTATTCAGATCTTTTTTTATGTCCTTCAATAACACTTTTGTGATTTTTCTCCATAAAGGCCTTACATGTCTTCGGCTAGATTTATTCTTAAGTATCTTTTTTTTTTTTTTTTTCAGACAGAGTCTCACTTTGTCACCCTCGGTAGAGTGCTGTGGCATCATAGCTTATAGCAACCTCCAACTCTTGGGCTCAAGTGATTCTCTTGCCTCAACCTCCCAAGTAGCTAAGACTATCGGTGCCTGCCAAACACCCAGCTATTTTTAGAGATGGGGTCTTGCTCTTGTTCAGGCTGATTTCGAACCTGTGAGCTCAGGGCAATCCACCTGCCATAGCCTCTCAGAGTGCTAGGATTACAGATGTGAGCTACTGCGCCTGACCTATTCCTAAGTATCTTGAAGTGTATTGTAATTGGGTTATTTTATTTTATTTTATTTTTGAGACAGAGTCTCACTTTGTCACCTTTGGTAGAGTGCCGTGGCGTCACAGCTCACAGCAACCTCCAGCTCTTGGGCTTAGCCAATTCTCTTGCCTCAGCCTCCCAAGTAGCTGGGACTACAGGCGCCCACCACAATGCCTGGCTATTTTTTTGTTGCAGTTTGGCTGGGGCCAGGTTCAAACCCGCTACCCTTGGTATATGGGGCTGGCGCTCTACCCACTGAGCCACAGGCACCACCCAGATTAAAGGCTTTAGTGTAAAGAGCAAAACTTTATAATTCTTAGAAGAAAAGGAGAAGAATTTCTTTCTTTCTTTTTTTTAGAGACAGAGTCTCACTTTATTGCCCTTGGTAGAGTGCTGTGGCATCACAGCACCCTCCAGCTCCTGGGCTTAAGCAATTCTCTTGCCTCAGCCTCTGGAGTAGCTGAGACTACAGGCGCCTGCCACAACACCCAGCTATTTTTTGTTGCAGTTTGGCTGGGGCCAGGTTCAAACCCGCTACCCTTGGTATTGGGGCCAGCACCCTACTCACTGAGCCACAGGCGCCACCCTGTAATTGTTAATAATGTTAGTTTCCCTTATATTTTCTAATTGGCTATTACTTGTGTATAGGAATAGTAGGGAATTTTCTATCCTGACCTCTTTCAGCAAATTTGCCTTATTCTCTTAATAGTTCTATTTGGCCAGGTGTGGCAGCTCATGCCTGTAATCCTAGCATTCTGGGAGGCTGAGACAGGAGGATTGCTTGAGCTCAGGAGTTTGAGACTTGTCTGAGTAAGAGTGAGACCCCATCTTCACAAAAAGTTGAAAAACTCAGCGGGGCAGCCTGGTGGGCACCTGTGGTCCCAGCTACTTGGAAAGCAAAGGCAAGAGGATCCCTGGAGCCCAGTAGTCTGAGGTTGCTGTGAGCTATGATGATGCCACTACACTTTACCCGGCACTTAGAGTGAGACTCTATCTCAACAACAACAACAAGAAAAATAGTTCTACTTGTTTTTCTGGGTGTTTTCATGGTAAAAAATTCCTGGGACCTCCCTCCACTTCTGCAAGTAACAGCCTAGATACTCAGACATGTCACAGTCATCTACCCTGCTGGAAACATAATTCCTCTGGTACAACCGGCATTGCAGGAAGCTTTGGAAATCTGCAAGGGGCCAAGTGAGCTGAAACCAAGTGAAGGAATAATCATACAGGGGAGATGAGGTTGCTACGAGTACAGATGTTCAAAGTGCAGCAAGATAAACTTTGCAAGACTAAATTGAAAGGTGTAGGCGGTGGTGCCCAGAGAAGAGACAGGACCAGAGATGTTCAGGCCAGGTTTATTGAAAGGGACAGTGACCCCATCTGAGCAGTGCAAAGAGGGCATCTGTGTCGTGGGGGCAGTTGGACACCCCTTTTCTATGGGGCTGGAGGGGTGGGCAAATTTCACAGCTTGCCCAGATGGCTTTGGTGAGTTGGGTCCTTTGGCATGGGGTTAATTAGGTTCTTTGTGTTCTCTGTCTGAGGAGGAGAGATGAAGGGGGGGGGAACGAGGGTTGGTGTGGGGCCAAGTTAAGCCCCCCAACATAAACCCTGGACCAGAAGCAAGGAGAAGCTGAACCCGGACACATACAATAAGCCAGGATCTGGGAAGATGGCTACAGTGATCAGATTGGCCTATTAGCACCCAGAAAAAGCAAATGTGAATTCTTCTCTGAAGAAAGTCATCTTCAGTTAAGGCCTAAATACTCCCACAGACAAATATTTACAAATATGAACTCACAATCAAAAATCAGCAGAGACACAGGAAATAAACTTCTATAATTGAGAGCCAGGAGAAGTGACCAACAAAAAACTTAGGTCCCCAATGATATAAGGTATTAGAATCATTAGAAAAAGAGCATAAAGTAACGGTGTAGGGAGTTCTTAAGAAAATAAAAGGTTGAATCACAAAAATAGGCTAGCAATGAGAAACTATCAAAACTGACTGGGAAGACAAAATTGACACACACTGAAAAACTGTATAACTTTTAGAAATTAAAAATATAATTTTAAAATAAAAAATCATAATGTGGTGAATGCCATATTAGGCCCCAATGAAGATTTAGTTGAGGAGATCATTTGTGAACTAGAAGATAAACAAGAAGGCCCAGCGCCCATAGCACAGTGATTACTGTGCCAGCCATATACACTGAGGCTGGCAGGTTAGAACCCAGCCCGGGCCAGCTAAACAACAATAGCAACTGCAACAACAACAAAAAAATAGCCGGGTGTTGTGGTGGGCACCTGTAGTCCCAGCTACTTGGGAGGCTGAGGCAGGAGAATCGCTTGAGC
>NW_003852432.1:1156968-1161399 GCF_000181295.1 Otolemur garnettii
GGCTGGATTCGAACCCACCACCTTAGGTGTATGTGGCTGGCGCCTTAGCCACTTGAGCCACAGGCGCCGAGCCGCCTTCTTCCTTCTTAAAGATTTTCTCACATGGATCTCCAGTTCACTCCTCAGTCTGTAACTATCCTAACCATTTTGTTGTTCATTTTAACAATTGTATTTTCCATACCTCACACTGTATTTCAATTACTACACTGTTCATATATAATGCTCTGTTTCGGCTTGTTTTCTGTGTTCATTTTTCTTCTTATTTTGTTTCATATTGCTTATATTTTTCTTTATCTTTCTGTTTTTATGAGGCTAATTATAAAATCTTGGCCCATCTGTTGTAATATTTGTGCTTCTGATGGAATCTGAAATCCAATATGTTGTTTTCCTTTTGAACTATTTGTGCTCCCCCGTCAGGCAACACAGAAGGCCAGACCTCTGTGCTTGTCAGTCAATTAGCTCTGTGGGAATAGGAGTTGAGCAAATGAAATTTAGGGTGGAAAGCCATAGATACCAGAAAATGTCAGTCCTCACCCACAAAACATCTTTTTGTGTCAGGGGAACATTCTCCTTTCATTCCTCTTGGCAGGGAAAAGCAGCATTAGGAGGTGAAACTTAGATTATGATTTACCAGGCTTGGGGATTTATAGAATAAAAAGAAACCACCCAGGCTCAGCGTCTGTAGCTCAAGCGGCTAAGGCGCCAGCCACATACACCAGAGCTGGCAGGTTCGAATCCAGCCTGGGCTGGGCCCGCCGAACAACAATGACAACTTCAATCAAAAAATAACCAGGCATTGTGGTGGGCACCTGTGGTCCCAGCTACTTTGGAGGCTGAAGCAAGAGAATCACTTAAGCCCAGGGGTTGGAGGTTGCTGCGAGCTGTGATGCCATGGCACTCTACCCAGGGTGACAGCTTGAGGCTCTGTCTCAAAATAAAAATAAAAAAAAAAAGAAAGAAAGGAACGAAATCACCCAAAGGAAGTTAGTCCCTCTCTGTTTTTCTCAGCTCCTTACAATCACAGAGCTTCTCATCTTATTGCTGGTGACGTATGGACCAGTGGTCTGAGTCACAGCAGCTGTGTACAGAGCAGGTAACATTTCTCCCAAAGTAATGGCAGAGAAGAAGCAAAAAACAAGTCCAACCATTCCCAGAGAGGTTCCTCAGAGCTTTCTTAGTTCCCCTGGCATTGGTCTGTAGAGAAGGAGTTAGAGGTTGTGCTGGTTCAGCATCTGCTAAGAAACAGAACTTCATCCTATTCTCATTTCATGGGTGCAAAACTTCTCTTTTGCCTCTGAAGGTGTGTATGGGTAGCTCAACTTTTATCTTTTGAAGCTGTCTTCTACTTTCCTAGTCTGTTTGTGCCTGTGCGCTCTTTAATGTTAGTTCAGCTCCTTTCTTTCTTGCTAGAGGCTTTCTTCGGCTGCTGATAATCCTTGGTTTTCTGTTATGACCAAGAGCGAGAAGCCACAAAGCTGTTTGAGAGCTCTGAGCTCATGGAAGGTGTGGGGTGGCATGGGGCTGTCAATTCCGAGCTTTTTTCTGGAGTCCTCTGGATGGACTGTTTGGTGTACCCCAGTGTTGGTACTTTTAGGTCCTTCTTCTTCTCGGGCACCTAGTAGGGTAGGAGGCTAGACAGTTTCAGCAGTCGTGAAACACATATTAACTCAATTCCCTCTTTCTTGGATAATCCATCTTCACCACTGATTTTCTTTTCTTTTTTTTTTTTTTGAGATGGAGCCTCAAGCTGTCCCCCTGGGTAGAGTGCCATGGCATCATGCTCACAGCAACCTCCAACTCCTGGGCTCAAGCGAGTCTCCTGCCTCAGCCTCCCAAGTAGCTGGGACTACAGGCGCCCGCCACAACGCCTGGCCATTGTTTGGTTGCAGCCATCATTGTTGTTTGGCGGGCCCGGGCTGGGGATTTGAACCCGCCACCTTAGGTGTATGTGGCTGGTGCCTTAGCCACTTGAGCCACAGGTGCCAAGCCATTCCCACTGATTTTCTCAGTCCACAAGATAATTCCCCAGATTTCTGCCAGCAGGGAGGGGCCATTGCTCAGCAGTGCGGGGATGAGGGAGGGCTGAGATGTTGGGTGTAACTGACTCCTAACTGGCTTTCAGCCAATTATCCCATTTGTCCCCATGCTGTCACCTCTTGTCCCAGCAGTAGCAGAGGTTGCCAGTCTCTGAGCCTTGGTGGATCAGGTGGAACCTCCTTAGTCAGGGTCAGCTGGGATCCAGTTATCTTGGACCTGTTAAGTTAGTAACTTTTTGTCCAACTGTTTCCTAGTTTCTAAAGTGTTACTAAAGGTAACTTTTCTCCTGTTTTCTTTGTCCTTGTGGATTTATGTCTAATTTTTTAAAATCAATAAAAGTTGAGCTATCATACACACCATCTTTGCTATAGTTTTAGTAGCATATCAGGAGGGAGAAAAGTTAGATTCATGTATTCAATCCATCATCTTTACCTGAAAACCTAAATTTTCCATATTTAAAAATCATTATGTCTGCATCTGAGAACATTGTTTTGATTCTTACTCATTTTTTTCTTTTTTCTTTCTTGTAGTTTTCATAGGCTGTCAAGTACAATGCTGAACAGATGTGGTAGTAAGAATTTTTGTCTTGGTTCTGATTTTTGTAGGAATGCTTCCAAAGTTCCTCATATGCTGTGTTTGCCACCATTTTTGATAAATCCCTTTTATCAGTTTTATTACCCAGGTTTATATTTGACTGTAAGTAACGGAAAACCACAAAAGGGCAGCTTAAATAAGTTAGAAGTTTATTTCTTCTTCCTTTTTTATTTTATAGAGACAAGGTCTCACTACATTGCCCAAACTGGAGTGCAGTGGCTACTCACAGGCATGATCACTGCCCACTACATAATATAGCCTCGACCTCCAGGGCCCATGCAATCCTCCTGCACCAGCCTCCCAAGTAGCTGGGACTAGAGGCACACACCACCTTACCTGGCTTACATGTCTATTTCTTTTTTTTTTTTTTTTTGAGACAGAGCCTCAAGTTGTCCCCCTGAGTAGAGTGCTGTGGCATCACAGCTCACAGCAACCTCCAACTCCTGGGCTCAAGCAAGTCTCCGGCCTCAGCCTCCCAAGTAGCTGGGACCACAGGCCCCTGCCACAACGCCTGGCTATTTTTTGGTTGTAGCCGTCATTGTTTGTTTGGCAGGCCCAGGCTGGATTCAAACCTGCCACCTTAGGTGTATGTGGCTGGCGCCTTAGCCACTTGAGCCACAGGCCCTGAGCCTACATGTCTATTTCTATCAGCACTCCACTGCTGGAGTGGACTTCCCTAAGTCCTTAGGGACCTGGGCTCTCTCCATGCCTTCTCCTCCATCTTCAATATGAAGCTCACATCTCATGTTCCAGAATAGCTGCTCTAACTGTAGACAGCAAGTCTTTATTCTAGGAAGGAGGAAAAGACAAAGAAAGGTAAGGGCATGCTCCTTCCCTTGAAGGATTTGTTTATTCATTTATTTATTTATTTTAGAGACAGAGTCTCACTTTATCACCCTTGGTAGAGTGCCGTGGCGTCACGCAGCTCACAGCAACCTCCAACTCCTGGGCTTAGGTCATTCTCTTGCCTCAGCCTCCCGAGTAGCTGGGACAACAGGCGCCGGCCACAACACCTGGCTATTTTTTTGTTGCGATTTGGCTGGGCCAGGTTCAAACCTGCCACCCTCACTATATGGTGCTGGCACCCTACCCATGGAGCCACAGGCACCACCCCTTTGAAGGATTTAGATTAGAAGTTTTACATGACATTTCTATTTACATTTCATGGGCCAGAACCAGTTCATTGGGCCACACCTTGCTGAAAGAGAGTCTGGGAAATGTTTTTGATTTTAGCCTGTTACGTGTGTGGCTAATCCGAGTTTTAAGTCTTTCCTTTATTTGTTAGTAATACTAATATCATTTTTCTTTTCTTTTCTTTTTTTTTTTGAGACGGAATCTCACTTTGTCACCCTCATTAGAGTGCTATGGTGTCATAGCTCACAGCAACTTCAAACTCTTGGACACAAGTGATCTTCTTCTCTCAGCCTCCCAAGTAGCTGGGACTATAGGCACCTGCCACACGGCCCAGCTATTTTTAGAAAGAGGTTTTGCTCTTGCTCAGGCTGTCCCAAACTTCTGAGCTTAGGCAATCGTCCTGTCTCAGCCTCCCAGAGTGCTAGGATTATAGGCATGAGCCACTGCATGGGGCCACCCGTTTTCATTCTTAATATACTTATGCCTTTTCTCATTTCCGCAACTTGCTTTTTTAATTTTTCTTATTCCCTCTATCATTTGTTTTCTATTTCATTAATTTCTACTCTTGCCTTTATTTTCTTTCATTATTTTTTAATTGTTTTTTCACCTCTTTGAAGTAAACACTTATTATTACTCTTTCTTGCTTCTTTTCTTTTCTTTTCTTTT
>NW_003852432.1:1161477-1164144 GCF_000181295.1 Otolemur garnettii
TCTTGCCTCAGTTTTTCTATTTCTAGTAAAGACCTGGTGGGAGGGGTCTTGGTTTTTGCTCAGGCTAGTCTCGAACTCATGAGCTCAAGCTATCCACCCACCTTGGCCTCTCAGAGTGCTAGGATTACAGGTGTGAGCCACCACGCCTGGCCTCTTTCTTGCTTCTTAATAAATTTAAGAGCCAGGCACAGTGGCTCACACCTGTAATCCTAGCACTATGGGAGTCCAAGGCAGGTGGATCATTTGCACTCACAAGTTCAAGATTAGCCTGAGCAAGAGCAAGACCTCCATCTCTAAAAGTAGCCGTGCATTTTGTCAGGTGCCTGTAGTCCCAGCTACTTGGGAGGCTCAAAAATAAAAATAAAAATAAATAAATCATGACAACAAACTTAATGAGTATCACTTTAACTGTATCTCATATGTACTAATAGTAAGCACTATAGTTGTTATTCAGTTGTAAATAGTTGGTACTTTCTATTTGATTTCATCGTCAAACCATAAATCACTTAAAGGTTTTCAAAATGTGAAGGTGGTATTTGTTTGGTGGGTTGGTTTATTTGTACTACATTTTAAATCATTTAAAATTTTTAATTGCATTGTGATCAGGGAAAATGGTCTGTAGGATATCAATTTTTTGAAATTCATTTAAGATGATTCTTGTGTTTTATTTATTTATTTGAGACAGAGCCTCACTTTGTCACCCTTGGTAGAGTGCCATGGCACAGCTCACAGCAACCTCCAACTCTTGGGCTCAAGTGATTCTCTTCTTTCAGCCTCCCAAGTAGCTGGGACTACAGGGGCCCACCACAATGCTCAGCTACTTTTAGAGACGGGGTCTCCCTCTTGCTCACGCTGGTCTCGAACCTGTGGGCTCAGGCAATCCACCTGCCTTAGCCTCCCAGAGTGCTGGGATTACAGGCATAAGCCACCATACCCAGCCGATTCTTGTGTTTTTAAAAAGAATGTAATATTTTCTCTGTGTTTGGTGCAGACTTCTAAATATGTCTATTTGGTCCTCCACTTAATTTGCTTATTTGATCTCTCAGTTTAGAAGTATGTTAAAATCTCCCAGATGGCTATGATTTCATTATTTTCTCCTTGAAATTCTATGAGTTTTTTGCCTTATATATGCCAGTATTTAGCCTATTGCTAGATGAACACAGGCATGTGAATTTTAAATCTTTTCAGATTTTTCCTTTTATTACTATGTGATGTCCCTTTTTATTTCTATTAGTAGAACCATATTAAAATCTACTTTGTCTCATATTAGCATTTTTATGATATCTCTTTTCCATGTCTTTAATTTCATCATACTTTATGGTTTTGTTTTAAGTGTGTTACTTAAAAGCAGCATAGAGCTGAATTTCTAAAAATTCAATCTAGTGAATTTAATGTCTGTGCTTAATTTCATTACTAACGTATTTGAATTCATTTCCACCACGTTGTTCTGTCAGTTATGCTTTCTTCCTTTTTCTTTGCTTCTTTTATTCTCCTTCCTTGCCTTCCTTTGGATAGATAAATTTTTCTACATTTTCTTCCCGCTGATTTGAAAGACAAGGATTATATTTCTTTTCCTTTAATGATCACCTTTACTTTTTAATATGCATGCCTAACTATAAATTATTCTGAAATTATAAAAATTTAGTATTTCTATTCTCCTTCCAACTAGACGTTCGTTAGCTTATTTTAATCGCCAACTGAACACCATCCTTCCCTATGTTTATATTGTCTTTGTAGAGTTTCCCTCTCACAATTTTTAAACCACAAAGGCTTTCTTTTTAAAGCTGGAAGTTTACCAACATTTTATCAATGGCTGTGCTCACGTGGGTTGTTTGTTGCAACCCACGTCTTCCTTCTGAGTTCATTTCTCTTCTTGCTGAATTACTTTTTCTTGCAGCGAACACTTGTGGGAGGCAAATTCTCTTAGTCTTTGTATGTCTGAAAATATCTTTATTTTGTCTTTGTTTCTAAATGATAATTAGTTGCGTATAAACTCAAGGCTTTGAGATATTACTGCATCTGACTTCTCAGCTACTAAAAAAAAAAAGATTATTGCATTGTCTTCTGGTATTGTTGCTTATGAGAACTAGGCCGACGGTCTAACAGACATACCTTCAGGTGGATTTTATATTTTCCCTCTGATAGCTTCTCCAATTATCTCGTTAGCCTTCATGTTGTGCAGTACCGTGTGTAGTACAATATGTCTAGATGTACACTTGTTTGTATTTACCTCGCTTGGCACCTCGAATATACTTGTAACCAAAGAATTCATGTACTCTACAATCCAGCAAATTCTCAGCTTTATTTTCCCAAATATTACTTCTCCGTGCTCTTCCTCTGAGACTCCTGCTTTCATGCATTGGAGCCGCTTTCAGTCAATCATTCATGTATCTTAATTAGTCTTTATTTTAATCTCTTCATCAGTCTGTGCTGTATTCTAGGATTTTTAAATTAAAACTATCTTCCAATTCACTAATATAGTCTTTGATTCCATTTTAGAATTTATCCTATTGCATTTTTTTCAATAACCAATAACTAATCACCCCCATTTCCAAGATATCTTCTCGGTTTATTTCTGCTTATTTGAATGTCTTGGTCCTAATTGACTTAATAGGAGTTAGTCTGTCAGTCATTTCTTTTTTTCTTTTCTTTCTTTCTTTTTTTTTT
>NW_003852432.1:1165482-1170239 GCF_000181295.1 Otolemur garnettii
TTTTTTTTTTTTTTTTGAGACAGGGTCTCACTTTGTCACTCAGGCTGGAGTGCAGTGACATCATCATAGTTCACTGTAACTTCAAACTCCTGGGCTCAAGCAATCCTCCTGCCTCAGCTTCCCCAGTACCTGGGACTATAGGGGTGTGCTACCGTGCCTGGCTATAGAACTAGATATTTTAATAAATCATTGTCTCTGTCTTTGTGAAACATAAATATTAATGGAAGGATTAACAATAAACAAATCTGTACGGCAGGTGGTAGTAAGTGCTACAGAAAACATATAGCAGAATAAGGAGACAAGGATTGCAGAGAGACCAGAAGGAAGTGTCAGGGCCGTGCAGCTGTCTGGGGGAATGGCATACACAGCAGAGAGAGGCAAATGAGTCAGGAGTTCCTGCAGCCTCAGCACTTGGCACATGCAGGGACATTCTACTCTACCCCTCCACATCTGCTAAATGGTTGCAAGAACACAGGGGAAGGGCCTTCAAGAATGGGGCTCTGTGTGATGTTTTACATGCCTTAAGTATGTGGCCTGGAGCAGGTATGATACAATTCTGCTCACAAGGCTGGTACGACCTCCTGCTCCCAAGCAGAAGAAGCCATCCCAGAGCATCTCACAGCCACTGGAGGGGCTCAGCAAGGCCAGCTCTAATACCATGCAGGGGAGTCAAGCACCCCCAGCTGAGCCCGCGGGCCCAGATGGCTCCTTCATTCAGGAACTCTGAGGTGCAGAAAGGACTTTCCCCTTCCAGCTGCCTCCCCAGTGGGTGTCCTCTGCCTCCAAGTCCAAGGATGGTCCAGAGACTGTCGGGAAGGTACGGGACTGACTAAGCGAAGGCTGAGTCTCAAAGTATTTGTCTATTTCTAAAGTTCCTTGGGGACACTCTAGGGCAGAGGTGGGGGCAAGGAAGGACTTCTGGTAATAGCAAAGTCCAAATTTCATCAAGGGATCATAAGCACCCCAGCAGAGGGCAGAAAACAGAAAATGAAGTCCTCCCCAGAATTCACCTTTAAAGTGGAGCAAGGGCACCGGCAGCGGGGCCTGGGGTGAGGGAGCAGCCCTTCTGGGAGTGTGTCACCTGCTGGCACCATCTGCATGCAGAGACCAACAGCTGCTCACCAGGCTGGGGCCAGGAAGCTTTAAGGTGACAGAGGAGCTGCTGGGGCGCAGGCTGTGCAGCTAACTGGGGCGAGAAGAGAGAAGAGAGGACGAGGCCACTCCCAGGATCTCAGCAGGGGCCATCAGAGCCTGTGGGGGAGGGGGTGGGCAGAGAACCCTTGTCAGCCTGGCTCAGGTGGGCACACCGTCCCCGGTAAGCATCTGCTGAGCCCAGAGGTCTGTCAAGAGCCTGGGATGTGCGGGCCCCAGTTCTAAGGTCTTTACCGAGCGTCTCATTAAATTCCCACAACTAATCCTGTGGCAGGTGCCTTCATGAGTCCCATTTCTCAGTGTAACCGGGAATAAAAAGAGGCCTGGAAGGTAAAGTGGCCCCAAATCCCCAGCTGGTTAAACAGGAATTTGACCTTGAGTCTGTCATTGTCATCACCACACACACAGAACAGAGGCCCTCACCCAGCCCAATGTCAGGGTCGGGGGAGCTGGTTAAGGACCCCTCCTGGAGAAGTGACGCCGCCGAGACCTCCCAGCGGCAGGAGCACCAGGAAAAGTCAGAGTCTAACCCAGGAGGCAGGTGGTGCGCGCGGCAGGAGAAGGTCCCCGCCCGGGCGCCGCGTTCCTTAATCCGAATCACTCTCGGGAAACTGGCCCAGGGTGGCAAACTCCCTGCCGCCGGGGGCCACCCTGGCCGCGCCTCGGAGCAGAAACGTCGAACCCAGGGCCCGTGGGCCAGCTGCTGCCACCCCCACCCGCCCCACCACGCCCCTTCGATCCTTTCGGCCTAAAGCCTCGCGGCTGAGCCGCCTTTTCTCATGCAGATACCCGCAGAGGGACTCGGTGGGCTGTAACTAGCACAGTGTCTAATGTCGCGGTGTAACTGGGGGCTTGGCGCGTTCGTTCAGTCTGTGAAGACTAGGTAAGGGCCTGCTGCGCTGCAGCGGTAAAGCCCACCTCTCCCTGGTTAGCGGGGGGCGTTCGGGGAGCGGAACCCGGGCGCCCCGGGGCTCCCCGCGGCCTCCAGCGCCCGCCGCTGAGCTCGCGCGCCCCCTCGTGGGGGCTCCTGGCACGGCGCGGCGCCGCCCCAGACCCAGAGACCCTGAGGGTCCCTCCAAATCCAGGGGAGCGGCCCGAGAGTTGAGCTACGTCCGCGGTCCCCCTATGTCCCCAAGACCCCTTCCCATGCTCAGAAGCCTCGATCCCTCATCTCTCTTCGTGGCGGGGCCCCAGTTCACCCTCTCCTCCCGTGCCTACACCACCACAGTATCCGGACTCCCCTGAACTCTTTCTGGGCTCCAGTCGGTGAGAGCGGAGGTGTAAACAGGGTCCTCACCCACACACACCCCATTCCAGGTGAACATCTGGCAGCCTGCTCCTGGCTTGGGGAGGTTCCAGGGGGGTGCTTGTGTTGCCGCTGACGCCAGGGGTTTTCCCAAATGTGACCCCAAAGTGAGGCGTCTGCTTTCAGGGTCTCGTCCGTATTCTCTCTCCTGTTCCATAAGGATGAAAAGAGAACGCTGACGGGCTACACTGGTGCGCTTTCCTGGGGTGGGGGGCAAAGGGACAGTCATCTGGCCTTTTAAGACTCACCCTAAAGATAATCATGGATGAGGATGAGGGTTTAGTTGGTTTTTGCAGCTCGGGTCCTCCCTGCTACTTAGCGTCTAATGAGAATGTCAAGATAAACCAATGGTACAACCAACTTTAAAGAAAACCAAGATAATTTGAAGAACAAAAGAAAAAATTGTATATGTATGTAAAGATAAGGGAACAAAAAGTAAGAATTTAGGAAATTAAAATTTTAACTGCCAAAACACAAGCTTTAAAATCCATGTAGACTATCCATCCAGTTCTCCAACTTCTCAAACCCTAACTTCTCCAATAATTTCCACTCACCTGGGGCACCCACTCCATGGCCATAGTGTAGCCATCATCCTTATTAATTCCCACATCCTTCCAAAATTGCCATTTCAAGCCTCCCACTCGCTCATCACCACCTCCCGTATTTTCAGCAAATTCTCTCTAATGTTCTGACCGATGTGATTATAATCACCTCATCTTTCTAATCACTCCCCACGTACCTGCCTCACTTCCTGTGTTCCTCTCCCTCATTGTATTTTCCTGACCAAATTCCAACACCTATGAAATCCGGAGTTCCATGTCTTCCACATCACCACCTGAGCCACTGAAGGGAGCTGTCACTGTTTTAGATTCATGAACACAACCTCAGAGGGCTCCCTGATTCCTGGCACTGCCTCTCCATCTCCCTGTTCAATTCACTCTCCGCTCTCTAACTGAAAATTTCATGCCTTCTCTCCTCTCCTAAAATCTCCAGCACTTCCTCACTCTTAACTGACAGATGCCTTGCTGCTTACTTCTCTGAGGAGCCTGATGGCTGGGAAGAGGAGCTCCACCTTCCCGCAGCAGCCGGGGCCAGCTGCACCTCCGTTTGCATCTGTATTCCATGCCCTCTTGCTTGCTGAAGACTTCCACCTGCAACTCTCCCCTCTCTCTCTTTCCTCGGACATATTGCTTTCTCTGTACTAGGTCCTCCGTACTGCCGTACAAATTTGCCACTATTGCAGTCATTTTAAAAGAAAAAAGTTCCCTTGACCATCCCTCCTCCAGGAATGATTCCATTTCTCTCATGTCTTCTGCAACAAAACTCCTCAAAAGACTTGTCTGTAGTGGTGATCTCCACTTACCTTCTCTGCATTTATTTTTATTATGAAAAACTTTAATTATGCAAATTCAACATTCACCCAAGTGAGAGAGTGGCATAATAAACCCTGTATTCTTGTTATATGGTGAATTGTCTCCCTTAAAATCCATACCCCCTGGACCTCAGAATTAAGGTAAAATGGGGTCATATGGATGGTGCCTTATCCAATATACCTGGTGTTCTTCTAAGAAGAGGGGATGAACAATGCAGACTGAGAAACGGCCATGTGAAGACACAGCAAGGAGGCAGTCTGGAAGTGGAGAAACCAAACCTGCTGACACCTTGAACTTGGACTTCCAGCTGCCACTCTGTGAGAGAATAAATGTCTGTTGTTTTAGCTACGTGGTCTGTGCTGCCTTATCACACAGCCCAAGCTGACTATTACAGCACCTATCACCCAGATTTAATCATTGTCAGAGGTCTTTCTCTACATCGTCTCTCCCCTTTTTTCTGAAGTTTTTTAAAGCCAACTCCAGACTTCCTACCTCTTCTTTTTTTTTTGCAGTTTTTGGCCAGGGCTGGGTTTGAACCCGCCACCTCTGGCATATCGGGCCGGCGCCCTACTCCTTTGAGCCACAGGCGCTGCCCATAGACTTCCTACTTTTTCATTTCCATGTGACTCCATGTGCATCTGGGGGGAAAGCACATTTTCTTACATCATCACAATGGCTTCTGCACACTTAGAATATTGGCAAGAATTGCCTGGTAATATGCAATACTCAGCCCATATTGAGATTACCCTGATTGTCTTTGAAATGTCTTTTCAGACCTGGATTATTGGACTCAGGATCTGCACTGGTTTGCTGTGTCTCTTAAATCTTAAATAGTTGGCTCGGCGCCTGTGGCTCAAGTGGCTAAGGCACCAGCCACATACACCTAAGGTAGTGGGTTCGAATCCAGCCCAGGCCCACCAAAACAA
>NW_003852432.1:1170440-1174027 GCF_000181295.1 Otolemur garnettii
AAAAAAAAAAAAAAATCTTAAATAGTTGAGATTAGCCCCTCTCCCATTTCTGCCCTTTTATTTCCCATCTCACTGACATTTGAAGAAGCCTGATTGTCTATTGGCTTCCTCATCCATCTTTCTTGTGTATTTGTTTATTGTTTTATTCTTCTAATACTTCAAACTTAAAAGGTACAAGAACAGAGTAAAAACTTTTCCTTGGATTTGAGCATAGGTTGTTGGCATGATGCCTCGCCCCCGAGAACACTTTGGTGAGCATTCGCTACAAATAAGGACCTTCTCCCACAACCCCCTAGCACAATGAGGAAATTAACGTGCGTGCCTCGGTACTACCTCATTTGCACCTCCACTCAAATTTCACCAACTTTCTCCCAGTGATGTTTTTCCCACCAAAAGAACCTAATCCAAGAGCAGCATATGATAGTCCCTCAGTTTTCCCTGGAATTTCATACTCTTGTTACTTTTGAGGATTACCGGCCAGGTTTCCAGAGTGTACCTCAGTTTGGGTTTGTCTGTTGTTTCTTTGTGATTAGATTTGGGTTTTACAACTCTGGCAGAGGTATCACAGAGCTAATGCTGCGTTCTTCTTACTGAGTCCCAACAGGTGGAACATGAATTCAGTTTGTCCCCTACTGGTGATGTTAACCTGGATTAGCTGACTGAGGCAGGGACTGCCAGGCGCTAAAAGCCACTTTCCTCTGTTGGTATCAATGTGTATTGTGAAGCTCTGTAATATCCTGCTATCCTTTAAACTTCCACTCACTAGTTTTAGCATCCATTGATGTTTCTTGGCTGAGTTCATTATTACCAGGAGGGCTGCCAAATTTTCTAATTCCATCATTCCTTCTATATTTATTAGTTGGCATTCTATTATAAGAAAAAGCTTTGTTGTCTCTCTCCTTTCTGTCAGTACAGACTCGTGGATGGATTCCTATTTTATTTATGGGGTTTTAATATGTTATTTTTATTTAATTTGATGCTCAAACATATCCAGATCTGACCAGAGAGAGACCCGCTCTCACAGCAAGTCTGGCTTTCAGTGTCCCTGAGCACTTCCTTACATGCCAGGATAGATATTCCAAGTTTATTTTGTCCTTTTTCTGCCTTAACCATTTCTCCAGGGAACCCTGATTCCTTTTAGAGGAAAATGGCAGTAGGGACCGAGATCTGACTCAAGGTGCTCTTTGCTATTGGATGGCACTGCTCCCAGGCCCTCTCTCTCCCCACAAATTGTCATCTGTATTTCTCTATTTACCTAATCACTCCCAGTATGTGTGTACCCATACGGCCATTAGTTCACACTGACAGAACCAATTCCAGCTCAACATCATAGGATTCTTCCTAATTTTCTCCTTTTATGTTTTAATTGCTCCTTTCCTTTTTTCTACCAATTAGAAGCCCAAACCCCATGATCCTTACTATATTTGTATATTTGATAAATCTCTATATGTGACTGATCTCCTACTGATGCTGCTGTCACACAAACACAGTGATGGCCTCCTAATCAGCTCAGGCTCCAATACCCAGGACAAAGCTGTCCCCCACCTACCTATTTCCAGCCATAGACAGCTGCCTGGCTCAGCCCCATCCAAAGGCTTTTGGACTGAATGATTCTGGGAGGAAGGAAGGGAGAGGGGGAGGGAAGGAAGGAAGATCTATTTTTCTCTGAACGGGAAACAATGCAACTTCCCCATCCCCCTCCCTCAGCCCAGTCCCCCAGCTTCAGCTCTCACCGCCTCCTGCTTCTCTTGTTCCACTGGTTTCTTCTCATCTTTGTGGGCTCCAGATGCAGGAAGGCTCCAGGGCTCATGCTCAGCCCTCTTCTCTTCCCTCTTCCCTCACTTTCTTTCCTGGTGATGAGCGACTTTCAGTCCCAAGACTTTATTTATTTAGTTATTTATTTAGAGACAGAGTTTCACTTTGTTACCCTTGGTAGAGTGCTGTGGCATCACAGCTCACAGCAACCTCCAGCTCTTGGGCTTAAGGATTCTCTTGCCTCAGCCTCCCTCCAAAATACCCAGCTATTTTTTTGCTATTGTTGAAGTTTGGCTGGGGCTGGGTTCGAACCTGCCACTCTCGGTATATGGGCCAGTGTCCTACTCACTGAGCCATAGGCACCACCAAAGACTTTAAATACTATATGTTGAGAGCTTCCAAATTTTTCTCTCCAGCCCCAACCTCTCCCCCAACTCCAGGCTCAAACATCCCATAGCCTTCTGTAATTGCACATTTAATAGAAAACCCAAAGTTAACACACCCAAAATCAAATTTTTCACTTTCCCCCCTCCAAGGAATTCTCTAGTGTTTCCCATTTCAGAAAATGACATCTTCATCCAACTAATGTCTCAATTGCTTGATTTCTGTCTCTCTAATCTCTTACCTAATAATCCAGCTGCACATTCTGGCAGTTATGCCTCAAGCGACACCCCCACCCACTGCTCCTTCACACAGTGTTCTTCACCACCTCCCAGTCCCAGCCACCGCCTGGTCCTAGGACGTCTGCAGGAGTCTCCTAACTGGGCTGTCTGCTTCCTCTCCTGCTCCCAAATGCTCCATTCTCCATGCCTCTCCATGCCGCAGCCAGAATGATGCTGTTAAAATGCAAATTCCACTTCCAGCTCCCATAATAGAAATGACAAAACCATTTTAGAATTTAAAACTAAACGACAAAGAATGCAAAAGAGAATGGAGACTATATAAATGAGAAAATAAAATAAAACAGAAACAAAGGTGATTTTTTAAAATTAGAAAATGACAGATGTGTAAGACAGGCAAATGTTGCATAACTGTAGTCCTCAGAGGAGAAAGCCAGACAGCGGAACCAAAAAGATATTTTCAAATGGAATTGAAAAACTAAGGGGATACTTGAATCTATGTATTGAAAGGACAAATAGACTCAACACAGTTAACTCAGAAACATGTCTTAGTATGTCTCCAAGCACCAGAATGAGCTTCAGGACCAGAGGAGGTAAATCCCGGGAGGAGAAGGCCCAGGGACAACTGACCAGGGGTTGGTTGAAGCTGCCAGAATATATGATATATGTGCAGATCACGCACTGCCCTTTGAGTTGGGCAGCAATAGGTTGGAGATTTGTCTAGGGTGAGACAGAGCATGTGAAAGCTTAGATTGTAAACACAGGGCCATACTCCAGCCCTTCTGCTGGCAGAGACAGAGAACAACTCCATTGAAGACGAGAAACCCTATCTGGTTGTGTCTGAGTACCCTGGTCCCCAGGTGCGCTCATTGCACACAGTTGTATCCGGTCTCCTCAAGGCAGGACGTGGATACAAATACAGAAGGTTCTCCTCGGCTTTGGAGGAAAGCCATACTCATTGACTAACACAACAGACGGAAGAATTATACTTGAGGAAACAGTTAATGGAGGGGGCAGGAGAGAATTTTAAAATGTATATTATATACTTTCTATTTTTATTGTTTTACTTTTTGTAGAGACAGGTCTTGCGATTGCCCAAGTTAGTCTCAAACTCCTGGCCTCAAGGGAATACTCCCGCCTCAGCCTCCCAAAGTGCTAGGATTACAGACATGAGTGCCTGGCCTAAAATTAATATTAAAAATACCTTCAAAG
>NW_003852432.1:1174326-1236225 GCF_000181295.1 Otolemur garnettii
AGAGGATAAAGTAGAAAATAAATATAAAATTTTCCCAAACTGAAGCAAGTTACGAGTCTCAGATTCAAAGGTGCACTGATGTGAAGTAACTTCCTAACCTGACACATTTGTTGTATAACTCAAGAACAAGAATAAAGAGAAAAACCTAAAACAATTCTGTAAGAAAATAATACATTACAGAGTAAGTATCCATAATCTGAAAATCCAACATGCAAAATGCTCCCAAATCCAAAACTTTTTCAGCACCAATATTTTGGGAAAATTTGGCCCCTGACCTCATATACAAGTTGCAGTCAAAACGCAGTCAGAGCTGGGCATGGTGTCTCGTGCACATAACCCTAGAACTTTAGGAGACCAAAGTGAGAGGATTGCTTGAGATCAGGAGTTCAAGACCAGCCTGAGCAAGAGCAGAACATCATCTCTACAAAAAATAGAAAAGTTAGCCAGGAGTGCTGAAATGTGTCTGTAGTCTTAGCTACTTGGGAGGCTGAGGCAGAAGGAACACTTGAATCCAAGAGTTTGAGGTTGCAGTGAGCTATGATAACTTCACTGAACTCTTGCCAGGGCAACAGAGTGAGGCTCTGTCTCAAAAAACAAAACCAAAAAACCCCACAATTCAAACTTTGTTTCATGCATAAAATTATTTAAAATATTGTATAAAATTACCTTCAGACTGAGTGTATAAGGTGTATATGAAACAAATGAACTTCATGTTTAGACTTGAATTAGTCCCATCCCCAAGATACCTCATTGTGTGTATGCAAATATTCCAAAACTCAAAAAAATCCAAAACATATTTGGTTCTAAGCATTTTGAGTAAGAGATTTACAACCCCTACCTACAAAAACATACAATCACATGGCTATAAGTAGATCTACTCAAAAGAAAGCCAGAATTATCATGTTAATATCAGCCAAAACAGATTTCAAAGTGGCAAGAATTACAACCTCTAAATAGCATAGCTAAGAAAAAAGTAAAAATCAAACACTTTATAACTGAACAAAAATGAGAGCACTATATAATCTATGGGAGGTACTTAGAGAAAAACTTGTAGTCTTAATACCTTTATTAGAAGACAAGAAAGGCAAAAAATAAATGAGCTAAGATTTTTGTAGTAATTATTGAGGATTTTTTGAATTTCTAAAGTATCTGTTGTTATTTCTCCTTTATCACTTCTGATAGACAATATTAGAGATTTTACTTTTCTATTTCCGGTTAGGTTGGCCAAATTTTGTTAATTTTTTCAAAAAACCAATTTTTTGTTTCATTCATCTTCTGAACGATCCTTTTGTTTTCAATTTCATTTAATTCTGCCTTAATTCTGGTTATTTCATTTTTTTTAATTAAAGCATAGCTGTGTACATTAATGCAATCATGGGGTACAGGGTGGTGTTTTCATATACATTTTGAAATACTCTCATCAAACTGGTTAACTGCTGAGTTTGGGGTTGGAATATTTTTCCTTTTCCAGTTGCCTGAGGTGATCCATTAAGTTGTTGGCCTCCTCTCTTTCTGTCTTCTTTTTTATTTCTCATAGCATAACTGTGTACATTAATGCAATCATAGGGTACAGTGTGCTGTTTTCATGTACATTTTGAAATACTCTCATCAAACTGGTCAGGATAACCTTCATGTCATTTTCTTAGTTATTGAGTTAAAACATTCATACTCTGCTTTTAGAAAGATTCACTTGTACCCTTGTAAGATAAACCATAGACGTGACCCCACCAATCTCCCTCCCTCCCTCTTTCTGTTTTCTTGATGAAGGCTTCCAGTGCTATAAATTTCCCTCTTAGGACTGCCTTAGCAGTATCCCACAGGTTTGGATAATTTGTGTCTTTCATTTTTTTAGTTCCAAACATTTGGTAATTTCCTTCTTAATCTTGTCTTTGACCCAGCTATCAGGCAGCCTAAGATTATTTAACTTCCATGACTTTGTTTGAGTATGGAGATTCCCATTGCTGTTGAGTTCAACTTTTATTCCATGGTGGTACGAGAAGATACAAGGAATAATTTCTATACTTTTAAGTTTGCTGAGGTTAGATTTGTGTCCTTGTCCTCAGTTTCAGAGATCCTTTCTTCTGCCTGGTCAACTCTATTAGTGAGGGATTCCACTATATTTTGGAGCTCCTCAACTAACTTTTTCATTTCCTTGAACTCTGCTCTCTTTTCTCATTATGTCCATATCTTGGGTGACTTGAGATAACTTCAGAACTACTCTTTGGAATTCAATTTCCATCTTTTCTTCCATTCTATTTATCTTATTTGCAATCCATATTCTGAATTCAGTTTCTGACATTTCAGTCATTTTTTCTATGCATTGCATCTTCAGTTGTATCTCCTTTGTCATTTCTTGGGGGGGGGTGGAGGGTGATCTACTCTGGTTATTCATGTTGCCAGAGTTCTCCTGTTGAGTCTCCACCATGTTTATTTTCTACTGTTTTGTTATTAGAACTGGTAGGGTGATTGAATTGGGGTTCCTAGGTAGTAGAGATAGCCCCTTACCAAAGCCCTATGCTTTGTGATTGTGGCTTATCTCCTACAACCTTAAAAAGGCCCCTTTTAGAGTTTTGGCTGGAGACTCTGAGGACCTACTTGGTGACATAGTGCAGGCTAGCTCTGTTTTGATATTAGCCAACCTCTACCCTATCCTAAGAAACCATCCTATTGACTTTAAATCTCAACTGTAAAGAGATACAAACAGCTGCAGCACCCAGCCCCCACCCTTCAGTTCTTTTCCACTACAGAACTTCAAAGGTCAACCTCAGAATGTCCCAGAGTAGACAGCCCTAGACACGGGTTCCAACCAAATTATCTCTGGCAGTGCAAACCCTGCCCAACAGAAAGGGATTCAAGGATAATTCAAAACAGAGGGATTCAAAGCACAATTGGAGCCAGGGATCCATCCACACTCCTACCTCCCAGACTCAGTCCACACTATTGTCTACTTCTCTCCTCAGAGGCCCAGCTGGAGCCAGGGGTAATGCACCCCACCTACCAGTCTCGGTCCACACATAGCCAGCCTCTGAAGTAGGGTCTGGAGTAGTGCCTGCCAAACCAGTTGGAGTCAGGGGACCACATCCCCTCTTGCCAATCTCAGTCCACTGCCTGGCAAGCCTCTGTTCGCAGGCTCTGTTAGAGTCAGGGCACCACCCTCGGCTCACAGGTCTCAGTCCTCACCTGGTAAGCCTCTGCTCACCAGCCCTGCTAGAGGCAGTAGAGTATGCCCTAGCCCTCAGGGCTTAGTTCACACCCAGTAAGCCACTGCCTGAGGGTTCTGTTGGAATCAGGAGACCACACCCTTGTCCTCAGTCCTATTAAGCCTCTGCTCTCAGGCCCAGCCAGGACCAGCTCTGTCTGCCAAACTCAGTCTACACGGGGCAACCACTCTCCTGCTGTGGGTGCTGCCAGAGCCGGGGGTTCTGTACCCCATCCCGCCAGACACAGCCCAAACCAAGGGTCAACACTACCACTAGCCAGGCATAGTCATAACCAGGGGACTGCTCCTCTTCCCACAGAGTGCCCCTTTCTTCCCACACCCTCTTTCTTCCCTGTTAGTCACAGATTTCATCCTGATGGCGGATGGTCTCTCAGGTCTCTCGGACAAAACCAAACACTCTGTGCTCTGCAGGGGGCAGAGCTTCAGACCGCCATGTGAGGGGAAAAGGGTGGACTGGGAATTTGGACTTGTGGGGAAAAATATCTGTTCAATTTTATGCCTGGCAGGGTGGTGTCTAGGTTCATAAGTGGGACCTCCCTGGAGAAAGAGACCTGGAGTTTAGCAGCTCTCTCCAGTGAGGTAAAATGACAGGTCTTTTGTTTCCTGCTCCTTCACAGATAGCCTATGGCAGGCCTCCTGCTTGGGGGTGGGTTTCCCATCCTCTAGTCAATAGGCTTTGTATCTGTAATTTGTTTTCTTGAATGCTCTTCCTTGGAGTTACAGCTTGCTGAACTTCTTTCTTGGCTCAGCTCCCCGTCTTTGGCTTCGTAGAGTCTGGTTCTGTCCAGTTTTTCTTCCTTTGCTCAGGAGCCTCTGATGAGGGTTGCTACCAGTCGGCCACCTTCCCAGAATTCCTCCATGTCATACAGTAATTAGCCTAAAGTCCTTCTGTCACTGGTTGGCATCCATTGACTGAATTTAAAAAGCACCTGCAATGGACTGAATGCTTGTGTCTCCCCAAAATTCATATGTTGAGATCCTAACCCACAAGATGATTGTATTAGGAGGTGGCACCTTTGGGAGGTGATTCGGTCATAAGGGTAGAGCCCTCACAATCAGGATTAGAGATCCCAGAGAGCTAGCTTGATCCTTCTATCATGTGAAGACACAGCACAAAGGCACTGTCTATGAGGATGCAGGTCCTAATCTGAACCAAATCTGTTGGCACCTTGATCTTGAACTTTTCCGCCTCTAGAACTGTGAGAAATAAATTTCTGTTGTTTATAATCTACCCAGTTGATGGTATTTTGTAATAGTTCCCAACTAAGACAATATCAGACCCAGACAGTATTTGAGGTGAGTTCTACATTACTAAAGAATACCCATTCTGTATAAATTTTTCAGTATATACAGAAAGAAGATGGAAAAGTTTCAATGTCATTTTCTAAGGATAGTATCACCCTGACCATGTGAAAAAGTAGACACGGGCAACACAAGAGGGAAAACTATAGGCTACTCTCATTTATCCCCATAAATACAATTTAGTCAGTCTCTGGGTTATGAACAAGATAAGTTCTACAAGTTTGTTCTTAAGTTGAATTTGTACATAAGTTGGCACTGGTACATTTATCTATTATCTGTGATAACCTCCATTCATAAGTGTGAGTCATATATCAGCCAGATGTTTATAACTTGGGGACTTATTATAATATCCTCCATTTATAAGTCAGATGTTTGGTACTTGGGGACTGCCTTTAATACTAATCAGTCAATGCCAAGTAGAATTGTTCCAGAAGAATACACAAGAAAAAAGTTGAATAAATAGAAATTATACCATGTTCATGGATGAGAAAGCTCCATGATAGGTTTCATACATTTTTTATTAGGTTAACTTAAGAATTTACACTGCTATTAACACACTGTACCCAGCATATACTAGGCCCAAAAGGATAAAAGCCAAATACTAACAAAAGTAGAGAAAAAAGAAACAAGTTCAGTTTCTTATATGGAGTCTTTACATTAGCTTTGGTCTCCGTTCCTCTGAAATTACTAGTTAGGTGAAACTAAAATTCCTATTATTTTAAGTGTCTGTTTGCCTCTGTTACTCAAAGCTGATGTGGATCCCAACTAAACTTCTAATAAGATTTACCATGGAACTTGACAAACTAATCCTAAAATTCTTATGAAAGAATAAACACTTACATGCCAGGCAGTGAAAGAAGGAAATGAGGAAGAGGAAAGAGTGGTGCAAGAAAGTATTGTATTGGCTCGGCACCTATAGCTCAACCGGCTAAGGCGCCAGCCACCTACACCTAAGGTGGCGGGTTCGAATCCCCAGCCCGGACCCGCCAAACAACAATGATGGCTGCAACCAAAAAATAGCCGGGCGTTGTGGCGGGCGCTTGGGAGGCCCAGCTACTTGGGAGGCAGAGGCAGGAGACTTGCTTGAGCCCAGGAGTTGGAGGTTGCTGTGAGCTGTAATGCCACGGCACTCTGCCCAGGAGGACAGCTTGAGGCTCTGTCTCAAAAAAAAAAAAAAAAGAAAGTATTGTATTTTGCCATGTATAAATGTGCCATTTTCTACCCCAAATTTTTGAGGGAAAAATAAGGATGCCCATTATACATTGGTAGTACTAGTTCCAAATCTATATAAATATTTTTAATTCTTGTATTAATGCTTATGCATTAAAAGCATAATTCCAGAAAAAAAATACTATCCATGTGCAAAATAATACCCTAGAATACTGTAATCCATTTTGTTGAACTTATGACGAACTAGCAATGAAAGCATTTTTGGCCAACAAAGAGCAACATATTTCTTTTCATACACTTTAGGCAGAAGCTAGCAATCTAGCTGACATTTTTACAAAAATTATTGGAAAGCCTCTCGGAAAATGTTGAAACAGTTTTCATATATTGTAAGCATTACGCTTTGGATTTGAATTAAAAAATTAAAATGAAATTTTTTTTCCTGCAAGTGTGTGCCATAAATGTGGGTGCGCATTATACACAGCAAAATATGGTAAAACTTTCCCAGAAATTTCCCCACAGACTTCTGCTTACTTTTCCCAGGCCAGAGCTAGGTCACAAGGGAGTCCCTTGCTTCAAAGGAGATTGGGAAATGCAGTTTTGTTTTGTTTCTTTCTGAGACATTATTGCCACAAAAGTATATTGCAGGCCAAGAGTGGGGGTTCATACCTGTAGTCCTAGCACTTTAGGAGACTGAAGCAGGAGGATCACTTGAGCTCAGGAGTTTGAGGTTGGAGTGAGCTATAATGACACCACTGCACTCTAGCACGGGCAAAAGAGCAAGACCCTGTCGAGAAAAAGGAGGGAAGGAGGGGAGGAAGGAGGGAAGGATAGTCCAGAGAAATTAGAAATCTAAATGTAAAGAAGAAAAACTTTTAAATTACTAGAATAAATTAAGACCATCTTTTTTTCACTTTGAGGTAAGGAAGGCTTATTGAAATAAGACACAAAATCTACAAACCAAATCATAAAAGATATTTTTACAGGAAGAAAATTTTCACAAATCAAAATTTAAAATCGGTGTAGGGTACAAGATACCATAAACACACCTACTTAAAGGGCAACCAACAGACTGATGGCAAACATTTTAAAAATGTAAAAAAGGAATTAAAATCTAGCACTCACAGGAAGTGCAAAAGTACACTCTCCAAATCAATAGGAAACAAGAAAAATGATCCTTGGGCCGAGTGCAGTGGTTCATGCCTATAAATCCTAGCACTCTGGGAGGCCAAGGTGGGTGAATTGCCTGAGCTCAGGAGTTTGAGATCAGCCCAAGCAAGAGTGAGACCCCTTAAAGTAGCCAGGGGTTGTGGCGGTCATTGTCCCAGTTACTTGGGAGGCAGAGGCTAGAAAATCACTTGAACCCAAGAGTTTGAGATTGCTATGAGCTATGATGCCACAGCCCTCTACCGAGTGAAGAGGGTGAAAAAGTGAGACTGTTTCAAAAAAAAAAGAAG
Organism: Otolemur garnettii; assembly: GCF_000181295.1. NCBI lineage: Eukaryota > Metazoa > Chordata > Mammalia > Primates > Galagidae > Otolemur > Otolemur garnettii. Next base: position 1,181,473 of record NW_003852432.1, read on the forward strand.
AAGAAAGAAAAGTGGCCCAACAGGGGGAAAATGAGCAATGGTTATAAGAGCACAACTCACAAAGGAGAAAATATAAATGGTCAATAAGCATATCAAAAGATGCTCAGCTCTGGGCAGCACCTGTGGCTCAGTGGGTAGGGCGCCAGCCCCATATACTGAGGGTGGCAGGTTCAAACCCCGCCCCAGCCAAACTGCCACAAAAAAAATAGCTGGGCATCGTGACCAGCATCTGTAGTCCCAGCTACTCTGGAGGCTGAGGCAAGAGAATCACCTATCAAGTGTGATAAAGTGAGACGCTGTCTCTAGGAAAAAAAAAAAAAGATGCTCAGCTCCAGCAGCAACCAAGGAAATGCAAATCAAAACTCCAAGGAGATTCTATTTTTAATCACCAGTTTGGCAAAAAATAATTTTATTATAATATCAAGTGCTAGCAAGGGGCGTGAGAATTGGCGTGCTCCTGTAACTGCTGGGAGAAGGGTGTTAGCTGATACAGCCACTCCAGAGAGTGACTTGATAGTATATTCAAAACAGAAAGTGTTCACATCCTACAATGTAGTGATTATGCTTCTGTGTGTCAGCACTAAAAACTCACACGTGTACACAGGGAAGAATGCCCAGGAATGATCATCGGGATATTTTTGAAATAGCAAAATAGTGGGATGGATAAATAAAATGTGTTATGTTAAAAAAAAAAGTGTTATGTTTTTAGGATAGAAGACTATGCTGTAGCCAGAATGAGTGAACCAGGTTTAAATCTATCAATGTATATAGATGTAAAAAATATCATTAAGTGAAAAAAATAGTTACAGAATATGTATGATATTTATATATATATATATATGGATATATATATATATATATCACACACCCCAGACAGCACTATCTATTTTCTGTGGGCATATCTAATGGATTTTAAAATATTTTCAAATACCTGAAGGATCCACTCCAAAGTCATAACAGTGGCTACCTTTTGGAGATGGGGGAGGGGTAAAATTGTTGGCTCAGTGGAGACTTTAGATTTATTTCTGATAATTTTTAAGAGGAATAAATTCATATATTGAGATATTAATTTGTAAGTGAAATGAATTCAAACTGCAGATCATTAAAATACGAATTTATCTCAGAGTGGTGTGTATGTTGTCAGCAGTCTGTTGTGCCTACTTGCGTTTAATTGAGAGCAAACCATATATGGCTGTCATTCCTGTAGTTTTCAACAAATCCTTTTGCTGTCTTCATAAAGAGCTCATTCCAGCTCTCCCTTTCCAGAGGAGGCAGAGCCCTGGAACGGCGTCTTTGGGGAGCGCTGATGTGGCCAGGCATATTTTAAGAGGCTGCATAGCTATGGAGCGCCTGTGGAAGACCGATTTCCTAACTTTCCTGATCTCCACAGCTCAGATCCCTTGGAGTCTCTCTGTCAGGGTCCCAGTGTCACCAGGTACACCTGGCAGCTGAGAAGATGGGGCCCTGCGTTCCTGGATAGCTGGGGTTAACATACGTATTTGCAGTCCTGGGGGGCGTCCCGACGCTGCTTTCACAGAAAGGGCTCTGGAAGGGTTAAGAGTGGGTCGCACATCTCTGCCTCACATGCTGGTTGGTCCTGCTTTGGTGCCAGCTCAGAGGGGTCCCTTGCCACTGCTGTGGGCTCAGAGGTCACCCCGGGGACGTGGAGCCTGGGTTGTGGTAGGTCCTATCCATGCCCAGCTGTGTCCCCAGAACCTCTGCCGCTGTTCCTCCCCGCCAGGGGCACAAGCTAAAGCCCCGCCCCAGCCCGTGAACGGTGGGAGGGAAGGGGCAGACGCGAAGGCAGGGCTGGGGGCGGGGGCGTTGTGCGTGCACCAGGCTGACACTGCTCACTGCACCCCCACTCCTGTGAAAAGCAAGCCTGCCACACCCGAGACATCAAGGTGAACTCGACAACTGATGAAATACTGAAAAGGGGGCACAAAGGGCAGGGTGCTCCACAGAGGGGCGCCTTGCAGAATGAAAGGTACGGGAAATTGTCCTTGGTCTCTAGCTCTAATGCCCCTGCTGCTCGGCTGGGTAGAGCCTGTCCCAGAGGAAAAGTCAGAGGCTGGACCCCTGGTCCCATGTGACCATCACATTGCTGCCCACCTGGGCTGGTCTCAGGCAGGTGAGTGGAGCCCAGGCCGGCCTATCCCCCACATCTCCCTACCCCCAGCCCATGCTTAGCAGTCTTAATTAACTTCCAGAGACACTCCATAGCTCTGGGTTCTGGGAGCCATAAATTGCATAGTCTGATTAAAAATAATAATGAGAAGCTTATTGCCCATTAGCCTGTGCCTGAGCCCTGAACTAGGGCTAATTAAGCCGCCTCCTGGTGGCCTGAGGAGGGCGCAAGGGTTACTGGCACCCTTTTAGAGGCAGGCAGGGGTCAGTGAGGGGCTGGTGCCGGGAGGAGGGGCTTTGTTTGAACTACCCGGACCCCTCTAGCTGCTGGGGGCGGCCGCAGAATCACCCCTTTAAGGCAATTGCCTGCTATGTGACTTAGGGAAGTAGCGCCCCCTTCTCCAGCCTCAGTTTCCTTATCTGTAAAATTCAGAGTTTGGAATGACTTCTTTGCAGGGCTCCTTCCCCAGCCACAGTAGTAGGGCTCACCTACTGTGTCTGCTGCCACCTCCCTGGGGAGGAGGGCAGGGCTGGGATCTTCTTCAGGGACAGGAGAGCCAGCCCCTACCCCTGCCCTGCAGGGAGACCCTGGCTTGTAAAGTGAGCCCAGTTATCTCCTACCCCTGATGTTCTCATTTTTGTTTTTGTTTTCCTAAATTGTGGTTAATGCAAAGCATAAAATTGATCATCTTAACCATGTTTAAGTGTATGGCTTAGTGACATTAAGTATAGTCACACTGTTGTGCAACCATCACCACCGTCCACCTCCAGGACTCTTCATTTTCAAGACTGATTCTCTGTCCCCATTAAGCACTCACTATCTCTCTGTGCTCCTCCGCTGTCCCTGTCCCCAGAAATCACCATTCTCCTTGTCTTGTCTGAATGTGGCTGATCTGAGAACCTCATGTGAGGCGAATCACACCAGGTGATTCTCCTTTTGTGACTGGCTTATATCACTTACCCTGGTGACCTCAAAGTGCCTTCCTTGACTGCAGCCTGGGTGAGCGGGAATGGGGGTGGCAAGGGCCGGGAGGCTGGTTCTCATGGGGGCTGCCAGGCCTCACCCAAGGATCCTGTGAGACCAGAACAAAGTAGCACAGTCTCCAGGCTTGCTAGCTTTACTCATTGGTAGATATTGTAAAACTTTGCACATTAAAATAAACATGGATTCATTAAGGGGCAGCATACAACATGCACTGTGAATTTTGAAACTGGCACTTGAAAGAATCTTGTGCCTGGGGCAGATTTTCTTCCATCCTTGGTCCCTGGGGGAGTTTGATGGGAAGTTGACAGAAGCACAAACCCTGAGTCCCTAGCCTGGCCTGAACACCAGCTTGCTCTGGCAGTGTGCAGGGCAGCCTGAAAGAGAAGGGGCAGCTGGAGGGGCTGTGCCCTGCAGGGGTGGCTAATTTAGGCCTAGAAACCCCAGGGATCAAGATTATTGTGGTCCTGGTGGGCACCCTCAGCCCACGGCTGCCAATTGGAGAAGCTGCTCCTCCTCCAGTCAAGGGGCCTGGAGCTGGCAACTGCCCATCTCGGGTTCAGGTCTCACTGTGCCAGGGACCGCATGGAAGAAGCAGGAAGAATGAAAGAGGCAGGGGAGGGGCCGGCTTTGAGGTTCTGGGCAATCTGCACTGGGAGAAGTTGCCAGAGGCAGCAACCACATCCCATCTAGGGTGGGTGGGGAGCTGAGCCAGTGAAGACCAGTACCCCACAGCGGGCTCTGGGGCAGCTGCCAGAACCTGCCAGAATCTGCCATCAGGGGCCTCTCCCCAGCAGCCAGAAGCACTCCACAATAATTTGGCCTGAGAGATGAACACCGGAAAGTTGCCGGTTTAATTTAATTTATTTCAATTTAACTTTAATTCCAGCTATTCCACATTTGCTCCCCAGCTATCTTCATTCCTGAGGTTGTTAAATTATTGCAGCTCATGAAGAAAGGGAAGATGGAAAATGTGCAGAAAATCGGGAGGAGCCAGCCCTAACCCTGAGGCCCCCCGTGCGTCCTGTGTTCCCTTGGCACTCTGAAAATGCAAGGCCGGATGCAGGCAGGGAGTTGGGAGCATCTCTGAGGCACCCAGAGACCCCTTCAGAGGAGCTGTTTTCACCCCAGAGTGGAAACAGTAATAACACTCACAACTCACTGAGCGTCTGCTATGTGCCAAGACTCTACCTCTTTGGTTATCGACCATGCCCTGCAGGGTGGCAAGCATTGTTCCCACCTCTCAGAAGCAAGCTGAGGCCCTGCGGCCAAGACACAGAGCCTCTAACTGCAAAGGTCAGGAGGAGGGACTCAGACAGCAGGTGTGAATTCTGTCTAGTCACAGTGAGGAGGGTGTGCTGGCTCTGGGTTCAATATTACATCCCAAGGGCCACAGGGTCTGCACCCAAGGGGCCTTTCCCAACCACACAGGCAGCCAGGCTGGGGACCTCCAGACCCTCTGCCTGAATCCCACACGGTTCTAGAAAGGACATCTGCATCAGAAGGGACCACAGAGGGAGCACCCAGATTTGCACATGAGGTCTGTTACCAGCTGGCTATATGTTTCCGGGTGTGAGAATTGCTTTCTCAGAACCTCAGTTTCCAAATTGCAAAATGGGGTAGTAGTAATTGTACCTAAAAGGGTTTCACAGGTATTCTGATCACAGAAAATTAAATGAGGCAGAGAGGTTGTTTAAGAAAGACTGGACTAAAATGTGGGAAGGCTGCTAAGAGTGTTCTTTTTGGATTAACAGTAAGTTCTTCCTTGGTGGACAGAAACCCGAATTTGTCTTTGGGATCAGGTTTCCCTTTATTCTGAAATGGAGCCCTTTGGATAGCCATTTTGTCATTCCATGAGGCAAGGACCTTACTGGGAGTCCAGGGTAGGTAGACACCTGCTGGCCCAAAAGCCTAATCCCAGAGAGGAAGCTAGATACATTCCCACGGCAGCCTTCTCCTCCACTTCAGGATTTACTTAATATCACCCTCTCAGTGAAGCCTTCCCTGACCATCCTATCAAAATTGAAGCACAGCCTCCACCCCAAATCTCCATTCCTTTGCCTGGTTTAGCACCCGCCACATGGCACTTGGGGGGGGGGGATCCTTACACTCTACTGTATCAAGGGTGGTACTCAAGCGTGTCTCACATGTCTCCCAGTCTTAGAATAGGCTAGTATTACAAAATACCATAAGCGGAATGGCTTATAAACAGCAGAGATTTATTGCTCACAGTTCTGGAGGCTGGGAAGTGCAAGATCAAGGTGCTAGCAGATTCAGTGCCTAGTGAGGGTCACTTTCTGGCTCACAGATGATGCCTTTTTACTGGTCCTCACATGGTAGAAGGACCCAGAGAGCTCTCTGAGGTCTGTTTTATTAATATAAGAGCACTAATCCCATTCATTAGGGTTCTACCCTCATGACCAAAATAAGCTCCCAAAGACATCTTCCAAATACAATCACACTGGGGATTAGATTTCAACCTATGAATCTAGAGGTGAAGTTCAAACATTCTGTTGTTAATACTGCCTCACTAGACCACAAGGGACTTGAGGGAAGAGATTTTTCCTGTTTTGTTTACTGCTGAATGGCTAGTGCTTAGAATATCACCCGACAAGGGGTGCGTGTTCAGTAAAGGTTGGGTGACTGGATTACAGGGAAGCCTTTGCTCATTGGAGACCCTGTGGCTGGGTGGGGTAGGGAGCAAGCAGGCCTAGCATTCTTGCCATCTCACACCAGAAGAAAGACCAGCGTTCTTCCCGTTCTCACACCAGTTGAAAACTAAGGTGGCTGTTCTCCGAGAACTCTGGTGAGAACTCTGCCATCTGGGATAGATGGTTGGTGACCTCACAAAAGGGCTTAACCACATAAACTGGAGTCTGGAAGGACATTGCTGGACTCTAGAGATGGTCTTGTGCAGAAAATTGGGAGGAGCCAGCCCTAACCCTGAGGCCCCCATGTAGGGGGGCCACCATACTCTCCTGTGGTTACCTTTAAAAGGTATAGCCAGCCCCATGGGAGGTGAGGCAGGCCCAGACCTGAGGACCCAGAGGTTCTCATGAAGCTGGGATTGGCTTGGCATGGAACACTCTCAGGACAGTGAGCTGCTCTTGGCCTGCACAAGTGAGCTGTGCTAGGCAGGGACCCTGCCTACCTAGAGCAGGCTGGGACAGTGGGCTCTGTAGATGGCCTTTTCTAACGGCAGCTGGAAGGCCTGACCTGGGCTTCAGAAGAAGAGCCAGAGGGGATAGGAGGGACCTGGCTGAGGCTGGAGTGAGGGCATGTGTCCAGGTCTCTAGAAGAGGCTTGGTGTCCAGAGGAGCGGAGACTGGTGACTGGAAGGAGCAGCAACAATGTACTGCAGTTGAAGTCTAAGCCAGATCACCTTCAGGGGCCTTTTCGAGAGTGTATGCATGGTATGTGTTGGCTGCATTGTTCACGATATTCAATTCTGATATAAAATGTTAACAAAAGCTACTTATAGGAGCAAAAAGCTGGTGAAACATATTAAAGATCACATATATAGAATAAATGTATGTTGAACAGAGATTATAAAAAAAGAATAGAACAGGCCAGGCCTTGCCCATGCTTGTAATCCCGGTACTCTGGGAGGCTGAGGCAGGCGGATTGCTTGAGCTCAGAAGTTCAAGACCATCCTGAACAAGAATGAGACCCCATCTCTACTAAAAATAGAAAAACTATCTGGGTGTAGTAGCAGGTGCCTATAGTCCCAGCTACTCAGAGGCTGAGGCAAAAGGATTGCTTAAGCCCAAGAGTTTGAGGTTGCCAAGAGTTTGAGTTATGACACCATGGCACTCTACCCAGGGTGACAGACTGAGACTTTGTCTCAAAAAATAAAAAGGAACAAATAAGAGTGTTACTGATAGTTGGGAAGGATGGAAAACACACTAAGGCAGCAAATATTCCTGCTACACTAATTATATTCCAGGCACTTAACCTGTTCCATATTCATGAGATCTTAAGTCGGCCACCCACTGGTGACACTCATTCTGCCCCCATGTGTCTTATGCCCAAGAAAATTAGTAAATTTTTTACTTAAAACATCCCAGATGCTACTTCTATGAACGCTTGCCACGGAAAATGCTTTCTCTAATCTATGTAAATTAGATGGGTTTGAATCTTTAAACCAAATAGCTGCTCATCGGGCTAATTGGCAAGCCCAAGTCGTTCCCAAACCCCTCCGCTGGAGCGCGAGTGTCTGCTCCAGGCATCGTCAGCCTGCTCGCCCTCACTCTGGGCCTCATAACCCCACCGCCAGCGCCAGAGAAGACTGACACAGCAGAGAGAAAAGGGTCGAGTGAACACCCCACACCCAGCTTCAGTGGTGTGTGTGCTCCCTCCACCCTGAGGGCATCTAGCCCAAGTGTGTTAACTTTCTCATCTCTGTCCTCTTGCTTCTTGCTGTGTGTTTTTAATTAATCTAATAAGCCGTGTAATTTCAGAATCTTCATTTCATCTGTCCTGTGACCCCGAGACAGCTGACACACAGAGGCTACCATTGGTTCAAAGTAATTTCCCAGAGGACAGTATGGGGTATCTTTGGAAGACTCACAGATACACCTGAGTGCTGTGGTTTGAATGTCCCCTCCAAAGTTTAGGTTGAGGATTAATTGCCAATGTGATGGTGCTGGAGGAGGGACCTTTTAAGAGGTGATTACGTCATGAGGGCTCAGCCCTCAGGAATGGATTAATGCTGTTATCTTGGCATTAATGGGTTAATTGATTATTAATGGATTAGTTATTTAGGGAGCAGATTCCTGATGAAAGGATAGTTTGGTCCGAGTCTGCCCCAAGTGTCTCTCTCCATGTGATGCGTCCTCCGTGTCACAGCGCAGGTGAGGCCCTTCTGTCTTGGACTTCCCAGTCTCCAGGTAAGTGAGCCACATAACTTCTTTATAAACTATACACTCTTTGGTGTTCTGTTATAGTGGCAGAAAATGGACTGAGATGCTGGAGGAGGAAATTTGGGACTCAGGTCACGGTAATTGGGATATGGAGGGCCACCCTGTCCTACAGGTATAGTCCGGTGAGACAGATTACCCTCTCCAGCAGTGACTACGACGCTATCTCCCATCCCATTTGCTCTTTCCAAAGTGTGACCTTGAGTGTATACACAGTGTATACCAGAATATGGACGTCCTTACCCCTTGAACCTGGGGTGGCTCACTGTGGCTGTTGGGGGTAGAAGGTAATGCTGGCCAGGATGGTGGAAGTGGCATCCTGTGACTTCTGAGGTTATCTGAGGCTCACTCCAGATGCAGCAAGGTGGGCAGTTGAGACAGGTCTCAGGATACCATACTGCCTTCCACCCCTACCAGGTCCCCATCCTGCCACCCCAGCCATCCAGCGTGAAAAGAGCACATGTCCTGGGGCGGGGGGAGGGGGGATCCTCTTGAGGCAGGAGGGGCTGTGCTGGGTGGACAGTAAGTTGCTGTGCCCTTTATTTGGGATGTTCAGCAGGGAAGGGACATTTTTGCCCAGGTGGTTTGTATCCGTCTCCAAGTTGACCCTCAGGGCTGGGTCTGTTGGTCCTGAGAGAAAGTGGCATTTCTTGGGGAGGACATCTGTGATAGGTGAGAGATAGCTAAAACCCACCCCAGGCCTGACCACAGCCCCAGGTGCACTCGGTACCTTTCACCCCATCTCGATCATCCCAGTTGCCAGGGTCTTATATAAAAGCTTGTTCAGACGCCCCTGGATTTACCAAGGACCTATGAGGGGTGGAGGCAGCGTCAGGGAGGATGGTTGGATCCAGACCTTCAGGCCAGTCCTGCTCGGGATGTGGCCTTTCCTGACCCTCAAGTTAGGTGGCATCTTTGTGAGGTCCTGTCCATGTATCTCTCTAGGGTCCTTCTCCCCTTCCCATCACAATCCTTTATTTATTTATTTATTTATTTGAGACAAAGCCTCAAGCTGTCGCCCTGGGTAGAGGTTGTCACAGCAACCTCCAACTCCTGGGCTTAAGCGATTCTCCTGCCTCAGCCTCCCAAGTAGCTGGGACTACAGGTGCCTGCCACAATGTCTGGCCATTTTTTGGTTGTAGTTGTCATAGTTGTTTTGGCAGACCCAGGCTGGATTTGAACCTGCCAGCTCTGGGATATGTGGCTGGTGCCTTAGCCACTTGAGCTACAGGCTCTGAGCCGCATCACAATCCTTTAATAGGAGCATTTCCTCCCCTCAGCATCCAGCAGTATCTCCAGTGCCTCAAAGTTGCTCCCAGTTCCATTCAATCCACTTAGTTCGCCTGGAGGCCTCCCTCTTTGCCCCTGGTCCTAAGGCCCTCTTAGTCACTCTGAGGCAATCTACCAAGCACCACACAGAGGAAGCTGTTTCTGGGTAACACTTGGGGCCTCACCCCATCTTGATCATCCCTGTTGCCAGGGTCTGGGGTGAAGTGTTATTCTCAGGGTTTCCAGATTGACCAAGGAGCAAAGGCACCGTGTGCGTGGGTGCACAGGATTGAGGGTTATAAACATGTCCTTGGAAACAGACTGCAGGGTCAGTTTGGGCCTTACCACTTACCATGGCATAACCTTGGCCAAGTTATTCAATCGGTCTGTGCTTTAGTGTCTCCTGCAAAATGGGGTGTAATGGAAGCTGCCCCACAGGACAGTGACTGAGTGTGAAGTCACTTCTGATGCTATCCCTCACAGGGACATCCCTCAAGGACCCCTCACAGGTTCTTGGTAAACCCAGGGGCATCTGAACAAGCTTTTGTATAAGACCGTGGCAACTGCGTGGCAAACAAGTGACTGTGCAAGCATTTAGAACAGGACTTAGCCCGAGTGGACGCTGGGTATTACTGCTATTATGATGCTGCCAACAGTATGGAGTCCAGATGGGGGGCTTGCTTCCCCCAGAGGGGGCTATGTGCCTGGAATTCTCAGTAGAAGAGGAGGAGGGTATCCTGCCTTAATGCCCACCACAGACTAACCTCCTTGCCTGCTCTCCACTGCATTTCTGTCACTGCTGTAGCCCTGTAGAGGAATGGAAGACCGTGGCCTCCAGTCTTCCAGACAGAGAAGTGGTGGTGCAGTGCAGACCTTCATGGCCCACCTTCCCTGCCAACACTCTTTCCACCCAGGCTTCCAGCCATCGCATCTTTTCCTGTGGCCTTGGTGGGGCATAGGGGTCCAGCAAGCTAGGAGCCACCTAGTCACAACAGTGCCAGATGCTAGAGACAGCAGATGTCTACAGGAGTCAATCCTCCATCCTCCCAATTTCTAGATTTAGGATGCTGGGTGCTGGGAGCACCACCTACCCCCGTCCCACATACATGGTGCCTCTGCTCCTTGGTCAATCCCGAGACCCTCTGAACAACTGTTCATCCCAGATTCTGGCAATTGGGATGATCAAGATGGGGTGAGGCCCCAAGCGGTGCCCAGAAGCAGCTTCCTTTGTGTGGTGCTTTGTAGATTCCCTTAGGGTGACTAAGAGGGCCTCAGGACCAGGAGCAAAGTTCAGGAGGAGCTTTCTGTTTGGGGATGTTTGCAGCCCAGCCTGGCAAGAGGCTACTGGGAAGGTCTGCCCCTCCTGAGAAGGGCTGCTGTGGTCCCTCAGAGGTGGCTCTCTACACAGAATGGGCCATATGGAGAGGTGAGCCCGGGAGACCCCAGATGCCCTTCTCCATTTACCCAAGCTCTTGACATCTTCCTACACAATCCTGGGAATTCCTAGAAAATTCTGGCATACTTCCCTCATGGGATAGTCTGATGGGCACTTTGAGAGTCCTGTTACTACATGATGCTATAACTTGCTCAGCTATTTCCTGCGTCCCTCTGACCACCCCAGCCAGACTAGAAAATTCCAGAAGGCAGGGCCCATGCTACCCCCATCTTCAAATCCCCACAGTCTCTGTTTTCTGGGGACATGGTTAGAATGACTCTCTGCAGATGTCACCAACAAAGAGGTGACTGTGGACTCTTTACAGTAAAGAGTGGGTTAGAATAGAATAGAGGCAACTAGAATTAGAATAGAATGAAATAGAGGTATCCACGATAACTCTAGAAACACGTGGAAGTAGGTCCACATGACTCACTCTTCACTACCGTTGCCTCCCTCTTTTGTTTGAGACAGAGTCTCACTATGTGGCCCTCGGTAGAGCGCCATGGCATCACAGCTTACAGCAACCTCCAACTCCTGGACTTAGGCGATTCTCTTGCCTCAGCCTCCCAAGTAGCTGGGACTACAGGCGCCCGCCACAACGCCTGGCTATTCTTTTTGTTGCAGTTTGGCCAGGGCTGGGTTTGAACCCACCACCCTCAGTATATGGGGCCAGCGCTCCCACTCACTGAGACACAGGTGCCGCCCTTGCCTCCCTCTTTTTTGTCAAGCCTTTCCTCTCTGAGATGTGACCTTCTCTCTGAGCTCCATGGAAAGCAACGGGAGCTACACTCACTCCCTCTGGGGGAAGGCAGGACATGGCTGATGCCACTGAGCTTGGGCAGAATGTTGGAGGGAACACAGGGAACCCACAGAGGAGTGTCACTTCTCTCACTCTGTGCCCCTCTAGACACAACACAGACCGCACAGGGCAGGGTGGGGAGACATGCCCAGGGAGGAAGGCCAGGGCTGGTCACTGGCAATGACTCACAGGCAGTAATAGCAGGCACTCATGGGTCCCTCACCATGTCTCTCCTGTCTCCTAGAGCAGCCCTGTGACACAAATCTTTCTATCATCATTTCCATTTTGTAGATGGGAAAAATGAGTCACAGAGAGGTTGAGACACACACATTAGCAGCAAGTGGCAGTCTGGCAAGGCATAAGAGCAATCTAACCCTTGCATTTGGTCCTCACCACACCTATGGGACGACGTCCTGCCAGTGAGTGCTATGAGCTTGGTTCCATACTGCCCAGGCTCCCCGGATCCATTTGTCTCAGCCAGCTACCAGCACAACAGTGGTGTATAACAAAGCAGAAAATCTCAACAGTTTGTAACAAAACTCATTTACATCATGGGGCTGTGGGTCAGCTGCAGTTTGACTGCATTTATTAACTCCCTGTTATGTGTCAGGCCCTGTTCTCAGTCAGGCCTTCAGGATCTAGTCCTCCAGCAGGGGAGATATACAAGAAACTGACTGTAACAAGGAACACAGGCTCTGTGACAGAAGCTGTCCAAAGTGCAGGAACCAATTTTCCTTGGGAAGAATTGGGGATAGAGAGTAACATGTGTGCTGGGCTTTGAAAATATTCAAAGGATTTCAAGGGACAATGACAATGGAGAATGTGCTCTAGGAAGTGGGAAGTGACCCTAGCAAATGAACGGGGGCATGAAGAGATGACCACAAGCGTTTCTGGGACAAGTAGTTTAACTTCTGAGGAACAAGATGGAACAGGACACAGAGGCAGGCATAGGTGAAGCAGAAGGTTGGCCACAGCTTGGAAAGGGCCAGGCCAAGCAGTTGGAGAGGCCCTTGAATTTCTTAAGCTGGAGAGTGGACTGACCAGCTCTTAACAGGGAGGAGGACCAGGGCTTGAGGGCAGGAATATAGCTAGAAGATCTTGGTAGTTCTCCAGGCAAGGGGGCAAGCCTGGTGCCAGCTGGATGCAGGTGGTGGGGCAGGGGGGATTGGGTGTGCATGATCCCAAAGTAGGAGGGGACAGAAGGGTTCCTTCAAGAGTTCACACAACATGTGACCAAAAAGCAATATAAGGAATATTTCTGTGAGGCTGACACACAGGCTGTTTCCAAAGAACATTATTGAAATGATTTTTATCAATGGCAGCAGAACTGAGAGAAATCCATGCCCTGACTCCTACCCCCAGGTGGATGTTTGCAGAACCCAGTTCCTTACTGAAGTGCTCATTCTTCTGATTTTTTTTAAAAACCCATCTCAATCTTTAGAAACCACACATAAGGCTCAGCACCTGTGACTCAAGTGGCTAAGGCGCCAGCCACATACACCTAAGGTGGTGGGTTCGAATCCAGCCCGGGCCCACCAAATAACGATGATGGTTGCAACCAAAAAATAGCCAGGCATTGTGGCGGGCACCTGTGGTCCCAGCTACTTGGGAGGCTGAGGGAGGAGACTTGCTTGAGCCCAGGAGCTGGAGGTTGCTGTGAGCTGTGATGCCACAGCACTCTACCCAGGGGGACAGGTTGGGGCTCTGTCTCAAAAAAAAAAAAAAAACAAAAACTCCACACATAATACATGCTGGACACCAAGGCCCACCCTGGTGTCCTTTCTATGGGTCACAGACCATACTTTAAAGAGCTAGTGCCAAGTGCAGACAGATGAGCCCCAGGTGCCCAGCACAGTGCTGAGTGTCCTTGTCCAGTGACAGCTGTATGCTCGGTGCTAATGGGAAGCAGCCTGGGGCAGAATGGCCCACCCAAGACCCCACAGGGTCCTGGAGGAGTCAGAGGGACTCACGTCCTTTCTCTTCGCATACCCTGCAGCCTGTGCCCCCGACTTCAGGCCACAGTGGCCAGGTCTGAGGCAAGGCTTCAGAGAAGACAGACACCTGCCCAGATGCGAGAAATTCACCTGGAGTCTGAGGCACCCATGTGGCCAGCTCAAGTCGGAGAAAGGAGGACGCTGCTGCAGCTGGGCCAGGCTGCTTATTTTTAGCCTACTTATTGGCTGTGGCTTTGCAGACTAAGATGCAGAGGCTGCTCCTCGCTGATGCCGTTATTTCTTCCCACTAGGGCTGGGAATTGGTTTATTTTCCAGGCAGCCACCTCAGCAGCTGCTGCTCCAGCCACAGGCCCTGGGCAGGTTGTTGTGTCTATTATTTTTGATTGTACGTCTTATGGGGCATGAAATCACCTTGGGGATGTAGGCTCTGTGCTGCCCTTGGTCCAGCTTGAGAGGTAGCAGGAGGCAGGCCCTCTCCCTAGGGCACAGGGTGGCTCCAGTCAGATCTCAGGCCCACAGGGTTCCCACCCTGCTCTGTGTCATGCCCTCTAGCCCTGAGGGGGCAGAGTGAAAGGTGCCCAGTGCAGGAGGAAGCCTTCAGCTGGGAGGCAGGGCACCTGGCTTCCAGGCCCATCTCTGCCCTGGCCTTCCGTGCTTGGGTGTCTCAGTTTCCTTCTTTTGCAAAATTAGCAGGGCCATGCTCCCTTTAGGGGAAAGCTCTAGAGAATTCCTTGCCTTTTCTAACTTCTGGTGGTTTCTGATGTTCCTTCATTTGTGTAGCAAAACTCTAATCTCTGCCTCTGCCTAACTTCTTCACTTGGCCTTTGCCCCTGTGACTGTCTCAAATCTCCGTCTCATTTCCTTTACCAGGACACCACTCACCAGATTCAAGGCCCACGTTCCTCTTCCCCAAATCCAGGATGATCTCACCTTGAGATCGTTTCTTAAGTACTGCTATGGTCTGAATGTTCATGTCCCCACAGAATCTATATATTGAAACCTAATCCCCAACATGACAGTGTTAGAAAGTGGAGCCTTTGGGAGGGGATTAGTGTCCTTATAAAAGAGACCCCAGAGAGTCTGCTAGTTCCTTCCACTATGTGAGGACACAGCCAAAAGGTGTCATCTGTGAAACAGAGAGGGTGCCTACACCAGACACCAACTCTGCCAATACCTTGATCTTGGACCTCCCAGCCTCCAGAACTATGAGCAATACATTCCTGTTGTCTCTAAGGCACCTAGTTTATGGTATTTTTGACATAGCAGCTTGAACAGACTAAGACAAGCATTGACTTAATTACATTACAAAGACCCTATTTCCAAATACAGTTACATTCATAGGTACTGGGCATTTGGACCTGGACAGCTTGTGATTTTTGGTGATGGTGGAGGTAGAGGGTGCACTATTCCACCTGCTATAGCCAGGTACTTGTGGAGGTGCTTCTTAGTTCTCTCCCCCAGCGGTGGTATGACACAGAGGGCAGTGGGGTCAGAGGGCAGTGAGGTCAGAGGGCATGAAGCCTACAAAAAGAGTTTTGCTGAGAGCTGCTTCCATGCAGGGCTGTTTACTCACCTCCCAGTCCTGGTACAAGTGAAGAATTTGGCCAGAGTCTGTGCCCTGAGCACAGAGTAAAAATTTATATGAAGCTCTTCTCCTTCCTCCCGGTGAGGAAGTTTAAAGAAAGGGAAGGCAGGACATAAGCAAAGGCGACAGTTTCCATGTCTGAAAGTTGTGTGCCTCCCAGATATTGCAGCCCAGGATTGCCCCTAGCTGGGTAAGGAGCAGAGGGGTAGGCTGGCACCTCGGGACTCCTAGCAGCTCTTGGCAAACTCAGATGCTTACCTCCAGCTCTCCTGCCTCAATCTGGACACTTTTCAAACTAAGGTCCTTGGCTTGGTGCCTGTAGCTCAGCGGCCAGGGCACCAGCCACATACACTGGAGCTGGTGGGTTTGAATCCAGCCCGGGCCTGCCAAATAACAATGACAACTATAACCAAAAAATACAAATAGCTGGGCATTGTGGCAGGCACCTGTAGTCCCAGGTCCTTGGGAGGCTGAGGCAAGAGAGTTGCTTAAGCCCAAGAGTTTGAGGTTGCTGTGAGCTGTGATGCCACAGCATTCTACTGAGTGAGACTGTCTCAAAACAAGCAAACAAACAACAACAAAAACAACAAAACTAAGGTCCTTCCTGGAGAGCCCAGGCTCCCCCAGAGTTCTAGCCCACCTTGGGTAGTGCCCTTCACACATAGCACCCCCTTCTCTCATCAAGATGCCTCAGGCAGGTAGCTCATTCCCTCAGCCTCCTCTCAGCTTTTCTGGTGATAGTGAGCTCTTCCCACAAACAGATTCCACCCAACTGGCAAGTTAATGACTGAAACGTTAATGCTGCTAACAACAAAACCGGTAGATGGGGGGGGGGGCATCCTTTGCATTTTTGTGCAGAAAAGGCTCTAACTTGAAGAAAGGAATCCCTAGCAGTAGCTTGCCAGCCCTGTGACTGGCTGTGGGAAATATTTTTGAGTTAAGGGGCTTTGTCAGACCTCTGGACATCATCCCTCGGTCATGCATTGATCCCACAAGCACAGTTGCCCCTCCAAGCAGCCGACGAGCCCCATGGCCCTGAACTTGAGAACCCTTTGCCCTCCTGTCCCATAACAGGTCTCAGTGGACAGTGCCTCAGACAGGCTTAGCTAGGTCACATTAGCATGTGTCAAGATTTATTTATTACTGTTTCCTCCTATTTTAAAGATGGAACAATGAGCGCTATGCCTGCCCAAGGTCACAAACAGCAAAGCTGCTTCGACCTGAGCGCAGGTGTTCTTCCGTCTCTCTTTTTATTCAGAGGATTTCTTTATCCCCTTTCAATGCTATTCCCCTCCTCTCAAAATGACGCCATCCTAAAGTGTTTCGGCTTGTAAGGGTGATTACAAAACGATGCGTGTCTATGTGCCTGTGTGTGTGCATGTATTTTTAATCTACAGAAGTGGTTTGGAATTACGAATCTCATTCTCTTTCTTACTCTTTCTACTTAGCACTGCTTTGAACTCTTCCATGTTCTATGTGAACAGTGTGATTTCCTGCCTGCTGCAGAGAACCTGTGGTTTCTTTCTGCTGCATTTTACCCATCCAACCTCCCAGGAACTGGCCCCCTACCTCCTACTATCTCAAGAAATATTGCCATATAGATGTCCTCACACCTGTCTCCTCATGGGGGTGTGAGGATTCCTGGGACTCCCAGGAGGAGCAATGCTGGGCCTTGGATGGGCATAGCCTGCATTTCACCTGCCAGGATGGCAACTTGATCTACACCCCACCTACTCTCCTTATGGAATTCTTTCCCACCTTTCACATGGGCTGCCTAACTGTGAAACAGAGCGTGGAATCATGTGAGATTGTCAGGGCTGACACTGAGTATAAGTTCTGGGGAGCCAAAAATGTGAGAAGAGAAAACCTACAAAGTTGCACTGTATAGACGCATAAATCCTAGTAGCTGATGTTCTGTTCCATATTTGCCAAATGACCAGACTGCCCAGTAATTCCCAACATTTGCCTGTGCTGAGGTCTCCTGTCTGCACCTCCAGACCCCTTCTCCCCCTGCCCCATCATCTCTCTGCCCCGCAGGCAGATCAGCTGGGCCACTCCTTATCTCTGGCTTGGCCACACAGAGGCCCTGGCAGGGGCCTTTCCTGGTGAGAGAGGGAGATAGGGCTTTACTCGTCTGGCTCCTTTCTTCCATCTAAACATGTCTCCTTCTTTTCTCAACTTTTCAGGTGACCCGCCTCAGTGCTTCAGGTGCTGGCAAGCCAGGTCACCTGCCTGCTGGCCTTCACACAACTTCTCTCACAGGATCTGCCAACTGTCCCCATGCCTTGTCCCTTTAGGCCTAGGGGTGGTGAGGAATCCTCTCTCTCCCTCTGGATACCGTAGGTTACCACACTACCCCTTGTTGATTTCCCTGAATTCTGCCTGTATACCTTTGTGCATATTCCTTTCCTAAATGGAGTCTGTCACCTGTTTCCTGCTGGTACCCTATGATCCAGTGTCTGATACTTTAAAGGAATACATAATATGATGGGCCAGATTAGACGACAGCTAAGGATAGTGTCAGCAGTAACACAGTGTATTTGAGGATGGCTACCATGTAGCCTGCCTCAGTGCCCCAATCAGAAACATTATCTGAGTTGGGGCCTCCCCTCTGGGACACACTAATTGTCATACATGCAATTTTGTCACTTGCCCTGTCTCCAGTAGAGGCTTCAGGTCAGTGCTATGCTTCACACACCTTACTCCATCTAAGATGCCCTTTGCACCCCATCTGCTCCCTGGACTTAGCTGTGACATAGCTTTGATCTCCTATCTACACCAGGACTGTGAAAAGCTTGTGAGCTCTAGAAGCCAGACACAGGGTCCCAGGTTCCTGGCACAGTGCCTGGCCCATAGCAAACCCTCGGTGTCTGTGGAGTACTTGCTGGCCCTGTGGCACTTTCTCTGATGCCACCGGGATCTTCCCTGGCCCAATGGAGATAGTGTCGTTGTCTGTCTGGCACCTCCACCACCCTGTCCTGGACCCATGGCCTGTCCCACCTTTGAGAAGGAGCCAATGACAGAAGCTGGAAGATGTGGCTGGAAGATCCAGGGGGGCTGGATCCTGACACTTTAATTGCATAATTATTTCCTCAATAATGATGCTGCTGGGGAAGATGAGGCCTACTGCATCCAGGATGGATGGTGTGAAGATGGGTAAGCTATATTTTCCCAGATAAAAGCACCGATTGCCTATAAACTCTGATTCTGCCTGATGTAAAAGCCACTTTATTGCACATCCAGAAATTACAACCCGTATAAAAGCACATTATTGTGATGTAAAAATAGATTTTTATATAATTTTTTCATGCCGCTACCTTGTAATTCCTCATTTCCGAGCACCCTGAGATTGCACTGAGGTTTATTTTTCTCTTTTAATTGTTTGCCATGGCATGCCAATTTATGGTGAGATATTCTCCCTGAGATCAGAGTGGGGCCAGGGCATAAATATCAGCATCACTGTGTGGCAAGCAGGGTTCTGGGGCACTCAAAATGCCATTAAACACCAGGTTCCATGCAGTGCCACAGTTTGGGTTGGGAAGGTCTTTGTTTCACACTCACCTGGAGCCTTCCAGGGCAAGTGGGGGAAGGACCCGATCTCTTCCCCACCCCAGGATGTAGTATATCCCTACCTTTCCGGACTCAAAAAAGGCTGAGCTCTGGGCTGTGCCATCTGGCTTATGAGTCTGCTCCTTCCCTGGTCCTCCGGTTGTATGGAGAATCCTTCACCTCATAAAGCTTCCCATCCAGAACTCTGACCTTTTTCACCTTGAATCTCTTTGCCTGGGTTTCCTTCCAGATGGGTAGACCTTACTTTGGGAGAGATGAATGAATTTTCTCCCCTGCTGGCAGTCTTGTTCCCTTGGTTGCCCACCCAGTCAGGGGTCCTCCCTGCTGCAAAAAGCAAGCTGCTCCTGGCCTTCCAGAGACTCTGTCCTTACTTACCAGAAGCAAAGGAGGGTGGCTTTCCTGTCCATACAGGTTGGTGAATGGGTGCTGCGAGTGCAGCACTGTCAAATCCACGAAGCCTCCCCACTGCCACCCCCACTGGAGGGGAGCTTAGCAACCATCCCCTGCCCTGCTGGTCTACACCTGGGATCTCCTTTCCAGCTCCTGGTTCACAGTCTGCACTGGGTCAACCTGGAGTGCCTCTGCCTGCCCTGGAAAAGCTACTGGGAAGCATCTTGGGGGTGGTCAGCCAGTGGGACACACAGAACAGGTGCTTTCTGGGTGCCCCGCCTCCACTGGCAGTGCTGGTGGGTCAGGTGAAGAATCAATAAGTGAAAGAGGCTCGGTGGCTGTGGCTCAAGTGGCTAAGGCGCCAGCCACATACACCTAAGGTGGTGAGTTTGAATCCAGCCCCGGCCACCAAACAACAATGAAGGCTGCAACCAAAAAATAGCCGGGTGTTATGGAGAGCGCCTGTGGTCCCAGCTACTTGGGAGGCTGAGGCAGGAGACTCGCTTGAGCCCAGGAGTTGGAGGTTGCTGTGAGGTGTGATGCCACAGCACTCTACCCAGGGGGATAGCTTGAGGCTCTGTTTCAAAAAAAAAGTGAGAGTGCTTAGATCAGTGGCTCCAAACTTCAACATACATCAGAATCTCCCGCTGCGCTTCAGTTTCTGTTTAGGGGGATCTGGAGTGGGGCCTGAGAATTTGCATTTTAAGAAGTTCCCAAAGTGATGCTGATGCTGCTCCTCAGGGAACTGTCCTTTGAGAACCACTAGCTCAGATTACTTGTGTCTCAGTCACCCAGATGGAAGGCGGATCATCTGAGGGCGCTTAGTGTAGCCCAACAGGAGATGAGGAGCAAGCAAGTGATTTCAACGCAGTTCCTGAGGCGGGGGCGGGAGGAGGGGGGAGGGGAGAGTAAGAACAGGTGACAGGAGGTCAGATTGCTAGAGGAACCCGGAGACAAAGTCTTGGGGAGTCAGATCCAGCGGGCGGAGAAACGGCTAGCTGGCATCGCGGGCGCCCCAGGGAGTGCCGGGTCTCCGAGCTGCCGGAGGGTGGGAAAAGCCAAAGACCGGGGCCGTTCCGAGCGGTAGAATCAGGCACCGAAGTTAAGCCGCCTCGGGCGTGTCGGACCTCCCCACCGGGAACCCGCCTCGGGACACTCCAGGCAGG
This sequence comes from Otolemur garnettii, assembly GCF_000181295.1. NCBI lineage: Eukaryota > Metazoa > Chordata > Mammalia > Primates > Galagidae > Otolemur > Otolemur garnettii. Next base: position 1,201,670 of record NW_003852432.1, read on the forward strand.
GGGCCCAAGGCTCCCGCATCCTCCTCCCGCAGCCACCAAACCGGGGGTGTAGCCCTGTGCCGCGCCCTCTGCCCTGCCCCCCTGCATCATGGGGCGCACGCAGTACGGTCACCGTGAGGGACTGCCGGTCGCGCTCCGCGCGGCGCAGCCCGGGCTCGCTGGGGTGTGCGTGCCGAGACGGAGTTGTCCCTCTGTCGGGGCAGGGTCGGAGGATGCGGCCCCGGGCATGGATGCCGGGAGCTAGACCCCGGGTTCCAACCCTGGTCCTCCAGCTAACTAGTTACGCGATCTTGGCCAAGTCGCTTCCCCTCGGTTCTCAGTTTCTTCATCTGTTAAATGGGGGTGGGGACAAGTTTCCAGTTCTGAAGCTCTGCAGATCTGTGATGTGGAAGGCTCCTGCCCAAACCATTCAGCGATACCCTAGGCGGGTGTCCTTGGAAGAACCGCTACTCACGCGGCCTCCCTTCTTGGTAACTAAGCGACCGCGACAAGCAGGGCCTGGACCACCATCCGCGTCCGCCTCCCGCTGCCTGGTCTTGGCCCTCTAGGGGCCGCTGTCTGCGAAGCTCGGGCGTGGTTGCCTGGCCAAAAGACCCGCCTCGGTCTGCGATCGACCTTGGACGGTAAGATCCTGGACCGCAGCAGGGTGCCTGTGGGATGCAGGCATACGACGTGTGTGGCACAGAACGAGGCCCAAGGGCAGAGCCATTTGGATAAAGGGGGCCTGAAAGCCTAAACTTTACCAGGCCCTGCCCTGCCCCTCTCAGCACAGCAAACTGATTTAGTGTTTTCCAAATAGAACCAGGGAATCATCAACCTGGAGCAGTACAGGGCTTAGGTAAAGATTGCACTTTTCCAACTAGTAAAGGCTGACTGCAGGTTCCCAGACCATGTGTTGGGGTCAAGCCTTGCCTGGGCTTGGTGGGTATGTGAGAAGTGGCCTAGAGACCTGTGTCTGGCCCCACACAACGCCCTCTGGACTGAAGTGCACTTTAGTCATTCAGTCATCCACCCACATCTTTCCAGTACTTGTTACTGGCCTTTCAGAAGAAGTCTGAATAACGCGGGACAAAGATCCCACTCTCCCAAGGGTATGTAAGTACTTGATCACAGATCTAAGGCTTATTCCACATAGATCTCCAATCAAACGGACATCCAGAGTGCCAACCCTGGCACTCCTAAGGGCAGATAGTGTCTTAACTAGCCCTAACCCCTCCCCTAGGTAAGGTTAACCCACAGAGCTACACAAGAGGCTGGTTCCTTCCCTAGATTTCTGGATCTGTGTAGCATGAATATTCTTTCCCAAGTACCTCTGTGGGAACCACATGGGCTTCTCTACTTACCTACCTCCTGCTGGTAGCCTTGGGCCTGAAAAGGGAGGTGAGGAGAGGCTAGCTCTTCACCAGGTGGTCCTGGCCCAAAGAATCTACAGGAAGTTGGCTAGAAAAGCAGATTCTTGGCCTTGCCCCAGACTTACTGAATCAGAATCTGCATTTTTAACCTGCTGCCCAGATGATTCATTTGTAAGATGGAAGGCTGGGCTTCAGGAAATGCCACAAGCCCAAGGAGCACAGCCATCTTGAGGTATAGGGCCTTAATACTTCCTGCTTCTGGAGAACTGCCATACCCTGCCTTCAGGGCCTTCTCACTTCCCAGGGAATTGGTCTGGCCAGCCAAATGGCTGATATCTGCAGATCTCTGGCAGACAGGCTAGGGGGACTAGGTGCTTAACTCATGCATTGAATTGCAAAACATTCTTTGCATCTGGAACATAAGAACAGTAACAGAGCAAGAACTGTGAGGGTTTCTAGTTCTCTGCTAAAGCAGAAGCTGATGCCTGTGACCCCTACTTTGATGGAGTTAGATTCTGGAAACTTCTTCCCACAAAAGAACTAAGAGAAGGATAGCAAATATATGGGACACACATGACCATTCCCCTTTCCCACACCCTTGGTAGAGACATTAGTAATTGATTACAGCTGACTTTCTGACATGACCTTAGAATCCTTTTCTACATAGCACCCCAGGGAACCACTATCGATTGATCGGACATGTCACTATTTGTGATGTTTGCCTCAGGTCTCCCCTGAGAGCTGTCCTCTACAGCTCAGGCCAGATGAGACGAGGCAGCCAGGATAGTTCCCAAGGACACCCATTGCTCTACCCTCTCACTAAATGGGTCAGAATGGGGGTGTTGCTGCATGTTGGGGAGCACCCCCGTCACAGGCCTTTTCTAATACAGCTGTGTAGGTGAGATGCAGTCCTAGCTGTCTTTGCCCACACAGCTTCTTCTCACATGTCAAGATCATGAAAGTGGCTCACCATAGCGGGACTGTGTGCAGCTCACACCTATCTGCAGTTCACCAAGTTCACACTCCGTAAACTTGAGACCAGGCACTGACATATCAAGGTCTGCATCACCCTGTCAAATGGTAATGCTCCCCCAACAGTCAGGCACTATGCTGAGTGTGCCCTCAGACCCCAAAGTTTCAGTGGACTCATGAGGATGGTCTAGGAAGTGCCTGTCAATGTCAACATTTTCTGCCTGGCATGGATCCCTCAGCCTGGGTCTTAAGGACTCGCTCTCATAGCTCTGCTGTGGCTTTTCCCCCCTTCACCCTCCCAGGGGAGTGTGGCTCTGCTGGTGACTACTTCCCCAGCCAGTAACCATGGGGTTTCCTGCTGGGGGTGGGGTGCACAGCCACTCCCTACCATCCCAGCACTTCCCCCACTCCTCATCCCACTCTGCCCAATGCCCTCGAAGCTGCCCTACCACATGGCTTTCCCAAGAGCCACCCCACAGTAGAGGAGAGGATTCATTTTCTGGTGCAAGTTATCAGGCTTGCTAATCAGAATGGCTGACGCAACACACACACACACACACACCCACACACACCCTAAACACCAATCACCACCTTTTCCTTCTGGCTGCAAAGTCCAGATGTTATCACAGGTCCAAAGGAAGGCATCTATGTACAAGTTGTGGCTGGGCATGGAATCCCTCCACGCTGAGCTGAGCGAGGGCATATGCCCTCTCACTAGCCCCTCACAGGGACTCTGCCTTTTGCTGCTCTATTTTCAGCACCAAACAGTGCCTGGAACATGAGTGGTACTCAGTACACATGGGTCGACTGCCACAACTGCAGGACTCGTCACAGGCCAGCAAGATGGAGAGGCCCAGCTCCCCACATCCTGTCCCCCATCACCATTTCATAACTAGAGATACTCAGGAACTCTGCCAAGTAGCCTCAGATCCCTCTCCCTCCTTTCCTGACATCCTGGCTCCCATCTATCCTCACTCCTAAGATCCTTTTTTTTTAATATATATAGAGTCTTATTTTGCCACCCTCGGTAGACTGCTGTAGCATCACAGCTCACAGCAACTTCAAACTCCTGGGCATAAATGATTCTCTTGCCTCAGCCTCCTGAGTAGCTGGGACTACAGCCCCTTCCACAATGCCCAGTTGTTGTTTTTTTTTAGAGATGAGGTCTCGCTCTGGCTCAGGCTGGTCTCAAATGTGTGAGCTCAGGCGATTCACTCGCCTCGGCCTCCCAGAGTGCTAGGATTACAGGTGCACCTGGCCACCCCTAAGATTCTCTTGAGAGCAGGATGCTTTGATTTGATAACATTATCACTAGTTCCCTTTACCAATAGTTCTGGGTTGCCCAGATACCTGCTGAATAGGTCAGCCACTGGTGACCCAGGTATTGGTGGGTCAATTGCACTGTTTTCCCAGAGCTGTAACAACAAACATTGAACAGTCTGTGCTGGGCCCTGTGCAAAGCACTTTACAAATATCTCTGAATTATTTTATCACCCATAAGGGGTGGGAATTTTTATTTTGTTTTTCTTCAGTCTGCAGAGAATAGCCTCTGAGATGTTCAATACCTTGCTCAGGTATTGAGCAAGGGGACACTCAGCCTGTGCATGGGAAGCCTGAACTCAAACTCAGCCTGTCTTGAGTTCACATCCTCAACCACTATGCTGCATTGACTCCTTGAGATAAAGCTTGTTACTAAGTCCTGTGCCAGCATCAACCCAGTCTAATTACTAATCTGGTTGACATCTACTGACTTAGTCTCTGAATGCAACTTAAGGCTCTGTAAGAAATTCTTTGAAACCCAAACTCTTGATCACCCACTGCAGAATAGGCTGGAGACAGGAGGCCAGCTCTGGCAGGTAGGCCCGGGTGTGTTCATCAACATAGGGGGAGGAAGGACGTTGGCCTGGTCAACCATTTCCTCTTCTTTGAAACCTGAGTCTCAAGACACTCTTGATCACAGGGGAGTGGGGCATGTGATACCCCAGAGCCAAGTAGAAGCAGCACCCATTAAGTTAATTGTAGCTTTGGCTTCTCCTACACAATTTAGAATATGAAACGTTCATACCACAGGGTGTCCCCTGGGCCATACTCACTGTGGCCTGGACCTCTAGCATGTTTGGCTACATAAGTCACCTGAGATCTGCCTCAGAGTGAAAGGGGAGCTAGCCTTCTAGGTCCAGGCAACCAGATGACCTCTGATTGCTAGATTGAGGCCACCTGCTCACTCAATTTCTTCAGTATAACAGGCCCAGGGCCTAGAATGATGACTCCACAGAGCTGAGGGGATTTATCTGTACTGCCAGGTGGACATGGCCAAGGCCTCAGGCAGCCAGGAGGCTCCATCCTACCCAGTGTCATTTCTGGTCCCAGATTTAGGTGCTTTAGCAAAGGTACCTAGAGATCGTGTGATCCCATCACTCCCCCAGGGCTGTTGTGGGGAAAAATGATTTCTAAAAGATCCTAACACCAAGAACAACAAAACTACAGTGAAAGATAAAAACTCATTATCTTTGGTAGTTAGCTTTCTGGGATGCTTGATCAGAGGGGTAGTTTCATAAGTTTCATAAGTGTATAAAGTGTCAAAACCCACAAACCATATACTTAAGACCTGTGAAGCTTACTGTAAGTTACACTTCAATTTGAAATATGAGTGGCTGACCTTGAAGTGTCTCCTGCAGACCTTGTCAGCTCTCTCTGTCCTCACTGTCTGCTTTTTCCCAAAAGGGTGGGGCTTCAGCCCATCAGCACTCAGTGCCAGGGAGGACAAAGTCCTTAGTTCTGTGGCCACATGCTACGTGGAAACATGGGCAGTCTTCTCAAAAGAGCCCCACCAGCCAGGAAAGGGCTTTGCTCAGTGTGTCCCCTCGACTAGACCCATCCCTCATCTGGCAGTCTGTTGGAAGTTGTCACCTTGTCCTTGAAACCTTCCAAAATCCCTGGAAGCATTCTTCAGGAAGTGCTTCATCCTCAACATCAGTGCCAGGAAAAGTTTTCTCCTTCAAGCTCCCACACCACTCTATACATTTAATAATAGAAAACCATCTATAGACTCACTTCTCAAACCAAGATACAGAACACTGCCAGTAACTTGTGTCTCCCTAAGATCCTCCCTTATCCTGTTCTCAGGATCCCTTGCCCCACCTGGAGGTGACCACTATCTAGGTTTTTGTGTTCATCATTTTTTTGCTTTTGTATTTTATCACCACTGTGCAGGGTGTTCATACTTCCCAGTTTACCCATGGACAGTGCCAGCTTACACTGTGGCATAAATGTAAGGATTTAAGACTGTTCCTTGTCACTTGCCAATATAATCCAATATGGACAATAAATTAAATGATTACTCAACATATATGGATGAAGCAATATTATGACTTGATCTTGAACTATCTATGATATAATGCGACCCTCTGAGATGTGCTTTACCCACTCATGATCATTTCTAAGATTTTTCCATGTTTTGTGTGGTCACAGTTCATTCATTCTCATTGTTGAGTGACATTCCATTGTGTGAATACATCTCTCCCAGTCTGTTGCGCTCAGTTTCTTGTTAGCAGAAACAATGCTGCAATGCCCACTTCTGCCAGGTGTGTTCTGATATGTAGAGGTATAGCCTTGACCCTGGAATCCCAGGAGGGAACTGCTAGATTACGGGGCATGCACGTTACCAACTCAACAAGCTAATACCACTGCATTTGTACATATATCAATTGCACTAATCAGACTTTTCTATTGTCAATATGCTTTTCTTAGTAGACTGTGAGACCCATGAGGGATTACTTCCCCCTTTGCCATAGACTTTAGGATTATGCCTGGAACTATCAGCTCAGTAACTGCTAGATGTTTAGCTAACTGCCAGGAGGCTATGAGTGGTACAGGGCAGACCCAGTTTCATTCTGGGAAAAAAACAGAAAGGTGCTGCTGCTGGCAGGGCTGCAGGAGCAGCTGTGTTTTTACCTTTGCCAGTGCTTGCAATGGTTTTGCACAAATCCAAGGCTGTGGTTAGAAACATCCTGCTTGCTTGAGGGCTCTGGGTCTGAGGCAGGAAGAGTTGAGACCTCTGCGCCTGTGCAGGGCACCCTAGCCTCTCACTGAGCTAGGACCCCAGCTCACCCTGAAAGTCCCTGAGGGCCAGGCCTGTGGAGACGGACACCCACCATGATGAAAGCCATGATGTAGAGAAAATTCACAGGCCTGGGGCCAGAAGACCTGTTTTCTATTCCTGGCCCTGCCATTAATAAGCTGGGTGACCTTGGGAGTCACTTTGTCTTCTTTCTCAACTTGTAAAATGAGTTTGGACAGTGATAACTATTTTTTTTTTTTTGAGACAGAGTCTCACTCAGTCATGCTGGGGTTGAGTGCCATGGTGTCATATAGCTCACAGCAACCTCAAACTCTTGGGCTCTAGTGATCCTCTTGCCTCAGCCTCCCAAGTAGCTGGGGCTATAGGTGCCTGCCACAATGCCTGGCTATTTTTTAGAGATGGGGTCTTGCTCTTGCTCAGGCTGGTCTGGAACTCCTGAGCTCAGGTAATCTGCCCGCCTCGGCCTCCCAGAGTGTTGGGATTACAGGTGTGAGCCACTGTGAACTAAGAATACGTCAGAATCACCTAAGAAGCTTATTAAAAGCCCAGCTTCTCCAGCCCCACCCCCACAGAGATGGAGGATGTAGGTCTGGAGCTGCACATACATACATGCATATTTACCTGATAATGAATAAAAAGAACACCAGAAATGTGAGCATATGGTTGAAAAGTCAATAGTAGACAAGGAATTAAAACAAAAAGCAGTGCTTCCTACTCCTACTGATGCTACCCTACAGGCAAGCAACCATTTTTAACCATTTTTGATCTTCTGGTGGTTACCATCTTTTTGCTAAATAATAAGCTAGTTTTCATTTTACAAACCTCAAGCACTACCCATTGTCTTTCCCGCTATGACAGATGAGGACTTAGCTCACTTTCCACAGCCTCACTCCCAAGATAGTTCTGGCACTATTTTTGGAAGCTGCATTTTAACAAGCACCCAGGTGACTCTGATGAAGGTGGCCTGCCAGCCACACTTATAGACTCCTTGATGGAGACACAGAAGCTCCCATACCTCATCTCTTAGGTTCCTGGGCTTGCGGACAGGCCCTCTTCCACCTCTGGAAGCTCTGAAGCTGGGCACCGGGGTCACACAGATCCTTGCTGTTCTGAGTCTGCTGGGGGTGGGACTGCCTTCCCATCATCTTGCTACCACCTCCAGTCCCCCAGGATCTGATTTCTCCTTTAGGGCCTGGCTCTAGCTGATTGTTGAATGTAAGAATGAAGTAGTAGTATACTCATACAATGCACCACACACAAACAAGAATGCACAAATTAAAACTAATGTAACCACATGGAGGAATCTTTTAGACATGCTGAGTCAAAATCAAGCACGTGAGAGTATGAGTCCACATCCATAAAATTTAAAACCAGGCAAAACAGAAAAACAAAACCAAGTCAACCCCAAAACATAGAAACAAAATAGGCAAAACTCATTGACTGGGATAGAGGTGAAGAGGGGGGTTACCTTTGGGGGTAACAGTGACTGTGGACGGAGCTCCTGGGGGGTAATGCTATTTTGGTGTGTGCTGTTTATGTGGGTAACGGTCACTCTGTGAGTACCTGATTTGTGCACTATTCTGAATGTCTATTCCCTTACAGATGTTACCCCCACCTCCCCAAAGGGAGAAATATCAGGCAGCTTTCCTTCCTCCTTCCTAAAGATGCCCTTTCCTAGGTGGGCCCAGGAAAGCTGGGGAAGCCAGGATGCCTGTGTGGCATGGAGGGGGGTGGGCAGATGAGCTGGAGCCAGGAGTCCTGACTGCCAGTCTTGATGTATTTCTGAGTTCTCGCCTGGCGCTCCACAGAGCAGAGCCACCTGCTGGGTTAAGGAAGTGGCTGGAAATGAGACCCAACCATGTTCTCTGGGAAAGATGACAAGATTCTAACCAACCAAGACTCATGAGCCTTCTTCGCCACCTGCTAGCCGCCAAGCTGTCCGGGGAGAGGGTGGCGTATAGGCCCCCAGCCTGCCTCCCCAGGCTGCTGGCCAACCTAGTGTAAATATTATTATACTCCTACGCATCTGAAGGACGTTAATTATTAAAACACATGCCACCCAGGGTAGTGCATTGCAATTAGGTTCAAATTAAATTAGCATCCTCTTGTAATTAGGACATCAATAACCACTCTTGAGGCACCAGCTCTCCAGCCCCTCCCTATTACTTCCCATCGTGGGCTAATGCAAGAAGAGGGGTCCATCGACTCTCTCCCCAGGATGCAGAAATAATCAACCCAATAAATAAAACAGAGGCAGCCACAAGAGTCCTTCTCTCCACTGCCTCCTTCTCTACTGATCCTGCATGTTGGCAGGGAGGAGGAAAATGCTGGGGAGGGATCTTGGGCATCCACACTTCCCAATTGACTATCCCCAAACCTGGCTTCTGTTGTAGCCACCTTCAGAGACTGGGAGACTCCTGAACCTGCCCATAGATGACAAGACTTTCCTGCCCCTGCCAGCCCCAACTCCTGCCCTTCCCTCCTCTGCGAAGTATCCAGACACACAGGCCTTTGAAGTCCTGGGGGCGCTGCTACTGATATGGCTTATCTCAGATGTTGTGGTGTTGGCCGCTCCTCTACACCTAGCCAGCGTATTTTGCTTGAGAGCCTACAAAGATGGCTTCAGCGCTCACTGGACCCAACTCTGCACTTGGTGCTCCCTGGGTCTTCCCTGTTGTGTGATGCACAGATAAGTGGATAACAGGAGCTCAAGAAATTCTGTTGTTCAACTGCAAAGGTGACTGGGGAAACAGAATCCATGACTCTTGAGGCCAAGGAGCACACTGTTCTAACTCAAGGGGTGGGGGAAGAACCTATGGAGTCTTTTTTGTGATACTAGTGCAAGCGCTGATGCTGACTGGACAAGTCTGGATGAAAATAGAACATGCGAAGGCATGTGCAGAGCGCCTCCTTCAAAGCTGCAGCCCAGGCACGTGGCTGGCCTCACTGTGGCCCCAACCCTGCCCCAGACAAACCTTGGGAACTCTACAGATGTGGTAGGGAGAGAAAGGAACACCAAGCAGCAGAAACTTCCTGCCTGGTAACTGCTCTGACCTTTGTCTAAACCAGCCTTGGAATAGAAAGGAAGTAAGAAGTGGGAAGGCTCACGCATAATTTCAATTGGAAAACTAAGGAGGGTTTATTCTTGGGCGCAGATGTAACCAAGGCAACTGTTAAGACAGTGAGATGATTTCAGACCCTTTTACAGAAGAGTGGGCTGGCATCTTGCCCCTCTGCTGACTGAGTTCATGATGAATGCACACTGACCTACCTTGTGTCCTACCAGGATCACCTTAGAGGTCGAAAAATGGGTGATATGGGCATCCTCTTCTCCGTGGATAAAAATAAAATGAGACCATGATGAGTGTGTTTGCCTGCTTGCTGGGGGCAGGACAACTTCATGAGGAGTAGGCATGATGAGAGATTCACACCAAGTTATTATCCACACTCCTGCTGACTCCTTGGGCCCCCTGCAGGGCTGCACATAGTCATGGGAAATGTAGTTCACTGGACCATGAAGGGTCTGATTCAGGGAGCCTAAGTACTTGCTCTTACCAAACCAGAAGGTCTGTAGGCAGAAATGAGGGGTCTTTAAGATGAGAAAGGGGAATATAGTGGTTTCTGGAGCTGAACTGACCTAACCATTGCCCCTCTTTGGTTCTTTTCACTCTTGTCTATCTTAACTAGTACATCTTGAGTACAAGAAACATATCTTTTTGCCTGAAATGAGGAGTCCTGACAGAATCCTACATGAATCCCATCAGCACAAGTGTGTGTTAGAGCAGGACTTCTGCCTTAGGAATGAGAGCTGGCCAGCCAGGCTCTGTTCCCACCACTGACTCCCCCTATCCCAAGATCAAAGGACCAATCTTATATGGCAGCTTGGAGCACCATATATGAGACCACAGATCAGAAAGTCAAAATGGAACAATGAGCATGCCAGAAAGACATGCCACCAGGTTTCACCAGAGTATAGGAGCAGGGCCAAAAAAATGATGCCATCGATGGAGAATGAGAGGCTGGATGCTGGGGACCCCGGGAGTGGCAACCTCTATCTCACACTCCTTTTTCTTTCTGGCATTCCCTGTGTGAATGACAGGCCCCTCACTGCACACCACAGTGGCTGTTCAGGGGCTCTCTCTCTTCCCTTGTAGGCTAGAAGTTATCGGGAAGACTCTGAGCTGCAGGGTCAGGTCTACCCTAAGGACCTCTGGGGAGAGATTATCACATCAGACATGAGCAGGAGCAAAGCTGGGGTAGACAGACCTCTCCTTGCTTGGGACCTAGGTCCCTCTTGGAGAAACCTGTCATCCTAGCCCTCTTTGTTCTCTAATAAAGAACAAAGGGTTGTGTTCTAACCCACTCTATGCCAGCCACAGCAGGGATTAGGAATATTGCCTCATTTCCCTCACCTGATCCCCTTTTGAATCCTTGCTGGGGCTGTAGCAGGGCCCCTCTATGGACAGGCTCAGCAATCCCCTGCCTGGGCCTTTCATGCCATGTACATGTTCACAGTGGGTGAATGGTTCTGGGTGCTGTTGGCTGAGCTGCTCTAATTAAGATCCTTGAGGACAGACACTTGCAATGAGTCAAAGACATGCAGCCTCTGCATGATGTCCATGGTGTCCAGTGGTGCCCACCAGGGTCTAGGAATTGCTTGCTTAGGACTCTGAAGAACAGGTTTGTTTTCCCTAGCAGACTAGGTTTTAGGGAATGGCTAGGCATTTAGATGACTACCTTGAGGGTCAATCAAGTGTCCAGGTCTCCTCCTGGCTGGGACTGCAAAGACCCCAGGCTCTGGGCTTCACTATAACCAATAAGGGCTGCAGACAGCATGTACTATTTTATTGGGCCTGGAAAGCTTTAAATACAGAATGGGCTGGCCAGGGGGCACATGTGGCATCTGAGAATGGACATATCAGAGAAATCACATAATCAAGAGTTGGACAGAGAGCTGGGGGAGAAGGGCAGTCTGGAATAGAGGCGGGGGCCAGCTGGCAGCTAGCCCAGGTGTTAGGATTACTCCCTCCACTAGGACAAAGTCTTTCATGTTTCTTCCTGATTGAAGACAACTTTTAAAAACCATAACCCCCCCAAATAAAAATATAAAATCAGCCGGGAGAGACAGTGGGCAGCAGTGCCTGTTGTCCCAGAGGATAATGGTCTGCCCCCAGAAAACCTTGGGGTTCCCCTGCCCCTGATGCCACCCTATAAGACATTTCCACAACTGAAGCAAAGCTGGACCCAATCTACACCCCTTCTCTGGGTGTGGAGTTGAAAACACCCTCCTGGCAGAGAAAGAGGTACTGGCATGAGCGGTGCTGAGGGCCAGACTCGATCCCTTCCTTAGCGGCTGTAGCCAAACTCATCAGCGTCATCAGCTCGGAAGTCTCCATAGCGCCACAGGTTCAGCTGTGAGAGAAAACAGAAGACAACTCTTCAGGGATGCTTCAGGGATGTGGAGCCTGCTGAACTCAGAGGGACAAGCCCCTTAACTCAGCACCCTCTGGACTCCCAAGGCAAGGACTCACCCTGGCGCTCTTGGCTGACTCCTGGGCATTCAGGTATTCCGTGATCTGCAGGGAAGAGAGAGGAAAGGGAGCAGTCAAGATGTGGGGGGAGATTCCCCAACTGCGTGGCCAGCATGACCCTGCAGAATGCTTAGGGCAGGTGCACACCACTCCTTACTCAGGCCCCTCCCGTGGAGTCAAGTTCCCTTAAAGTAAAACCCAAAGTGCACAGTCATTTTTGTTTCCCTGGTTTTCCCTTAACTCTTTGCTGTTCCATCTGCCTGGAATGATCTTCCCCTTAGGTCCTCCTGGCTACCTAATTCCACATCCTCTAAGTTTCTGATAAAGTATCTCCTTTTCATGTAAAATGAAAACCATCCCTTCCACCCCCTGATTTGCGTGACTATTTTTCCTCTTTTCCATTGCAGTTATCATCTTCTAATGTGCTATTTACTCATTATACTCATTTTTATAATTTGTGTCCTCAAGCTTGAACATAAGCTCTAAGGGGCAGGGATGTTGTCTTTTGCTCACTGATATATGGTAGGCCCTCAATAAATGTTTGCTGGAAGAATGAATAAATGAATGAACACATGTTAGGCGTTTATCTCAGGGACTGGGAAGAAGGAATTTTCTAGATACCAAAGATATCATGGGCAGTTTTTTATGGGGGACATTAGGAACTCCAATTCTACAGGGAAACATGTAACCTCATAGGACCCATTTTGGGAAATGGAGGGTCCCCCAGGGGAGAACCAGAGGTCAGGCTTTTCCCAAGACACAAGGGCATTTTACACTGGCGTCTTGTTTTGAATGAATCATTACTCAGTGCCACTGATCCACAAACTACCTATAAGAAATGTGGGCCTGAGGGGTTATGGGGAGAGGGGTGCAGGGAGGGGGCTGTGAAGGAAAGCAGCATGCACACTGAAGAAAGACTAGAGGGAGCAGGGAACCTGGTCTTCGTGCCCTGCCTTTCCTACCCCTCGCTTCTAAGGTGCAGCCTACTGCCCTCCTGCCAGTTACTCCCTCAAGGCAATGGCACGGTGGAGGACCTGAGCTTCCCCCTGCCTGGCCTTCTTGGATGGTTCCTCAACTCAGCTTGGTTGGGGAGCAGGGCTGGTCTGCAACGAGCCTTAGCTGCTGCTTGGTAAGAAGGCAGGTGGGACTCAGGCTTGTGTGGTGTGGAGTGCATGGGGCTGTCTAGTATCCAGAGCCCAAACTTCAAGTATCCACAGCTGCATAGCTCAAGGTGTTCCCTAGGGATTGGCTCATTGACTGTCACCATCAACTCCACAAAGTGGCAAGGCAGCAAGTGCTCTCACTGCACAACCAAGAAGAGGTGTGCTTCAGAAGATTGACTTCTTTGTCTCATCAACAGTAGAGACAGGGCTCATGCCCAGCTCTAAGTCCTTTTGGGCTCTTTGGTGCTGCCTCCTGGACAACTCTGGCTCTGGTTGGCATTGGGTGCTAGGAGTTACTTATGGACTTGAAGTTGTATGTTGGAGGGAAGGAAGTGAGACTGGAACAGAAAGAAAGATAGCTTTTAACCCTCTTCATACCACCCTCGGCATAAGCTTTTAGCCTGGGGGTGTAAGAGAAGGGAAACTTTCCACTCCAGTGTGCAGCTGCATTCTCAGCCACGCCCGTAGCCAATTAATTTGGGATGTAATTAGCTTTTAAAAAAAACAAAAAAAACTTCAATAAACCCAAGTCTGTTATCTTTCTCCAGCTGTAGCAGCAAGATGGTGGGTTCCCTGCTCCATGCCTGACTCTAGATGCAGTCCCCAGTCCCTTCATCTGTGAGGGGACAGGGGGTCGGGGTGATGCTAGAGGCCTGCCCCAAGCGGGTGGTACCTCTTATCACATACCACTTTCTGGAACTGTTTCTCCTTGCGCACCTCCACCATGACCAGACCCTCCTTCACCAAGCCCAGCCCCACGTCACCCTTGGAATCTGCAAACTGCAGGGTGACATGGGGGCAGCCAGCACTCAGGTGTTCCACGTTGAGCAGGCACTGAGTGTTCTGGATGTCTCGGACCACACTGTCCACAGCATCCGTGCGAGCATCATCCTACAGCAGGGACACACAGGAGAGCAGATGGAAGATAAAGAACAGCCACTTGGGCCTCAGATCCAGTCCACGGAATTCTAAGAAAGTCTGGCCAGAAGAGGCCTCCAACTCACTCTGCTTTGGATCCTAATGAGGGGAAATAGTCTCTGGACAGGAAAGACCCCCCTTTCCTTCTCATTTCCTTTCCTACAGCCGGAGCCTATCTGCATTCTTCTTTCCTACCATCACACTCTACCCACCTGCCTATATGTCCGAGGAAAGCTCTTTTTTTTCCCACTCAATGCTCCCCTACTCTTGGCACCGTGGCCCTCTCATCTCCTGCCCCTTCCAGGACTTTGCTCCAGCAAAGTGAGTCCACCCTCACAGACTTCCCCTTGAATATTAATTTGCCCTCAACACTTCTTGTTCTTTCTCTCTTGCCCTTTGGCAACTTTGTGAAAAGGTAGGGAATAGTCAACCATACCAATTTCTACTCAAGTTTTTTTCATTTGCACCCCGCATCTGGTGGCAGTGCCCACCATGTTGTTCACACAGCTCTCACTCGTGGTACCAGGCACCTTCTTAAAGCTAAAGCAAAGGGCACTCCCCATGAGCCTCAACGTGCCTGAGCCCCGAGGGGAGTTGGACGATGCAGGTTGGGTCTCCCCTTCTGGGAGGTGGGGGTATCTCGGACCTTGAGCACATGCTGCCTCTGGGTTCTCATCCTCAGGTTATGAGACCCCAGTCCTTCCTAAGGCTCTCTTTCTTTCCATATTACATGGGCCTACATACACTGGGTCATCTATAATTCCAGGTCTCATCTCACTTCCAAGTTGAAAACTATAAAGCCACCTGGAGGTCCCACAGCCCCCAAATCGACTCTTTCTTCTTTCCCTTAGCCAATAGCAGTGCATCCACATGTAAGAAATCCAGCACCACCTAGTCTTCAATCCAGACTGTTATTAACTGTCCCCCACCCTTTCCTCCCAGTCCTCCCATCCATACTGTCACTAGGACCAACTTTCAGGAAAACACTAAACTACATCACACTTCTGCTGAACATTGCGCCACATCCTACCTGCTTAGGGCACAAAGAATGAACTCCACACAAGGGCAGACAAGCTCATGACACCCAGGCCCTAACTTCCCTTTCCTTTTTACCTTTTGCCACTGTCCATAAGCCCCCTAGGGTCCAGCTGTGGTGGCCTATTCTTTTCCTAAACACACCCTGGGCACAAGCCTTGCCTGTTTCTCATGAACTAGCTGTAAGGCTCTAATGTGAGGTGCCACCTTCCCTCAACGTCCCATCTCTGGAGTCCTATTACTAGGACTACACTATCCACAATTGTTTTCATCTTCTTCTGTCAACCTGTGAGGGCTGCAGCAGCGACTGTCAGTGGACAGTTCCCTTTGGAAGAAGGAAGGCTCTATACTCACATCTTGGGGCACCTGAATGAAGGCGAAGGCATACTCTGTGGCTTGAGCTGGCAGCACTCGAGTGCTGAAGGCAGGTGGCAGGGTACCCAAGCGAGTGGATGGCAAGACCTCTCTCTGCAGAGGAAGCACCAGGTCAACAGCATCATATACTCAATGCATCCTTGTTCTCACATGACAGCTCTGTGACCAGGCTTCAGGAATGCTAAGTGTGGGCCTCTTTTGTTCACACCATGACTTGCTTCCACTTTGCCATGTGCACGGGGGAAGCTTTGGGAGAACCTGCCTGGCTGTTGCCTGCACTAGCTGGGGAGCTGTGACTCACGCTCTCTCACTCTGGGACTGCTGCTGGCATACCTGGTGGCTCCCTTGAAAACAATCATAGTGGTAACTGGGCTTTAACTGCTGTTTGCATTTCTTTCCAATGCCTGTTGGTTCTCAGACTACTTTTTCAGAGCTGCTGGCTGGAAGATCACAACAGGACAAGGGTCCCTACAGCCTCTGGGCCTGCCTATGGTCCTGGCCCAGGTGTGTGGGGTCACCCTAGACTGGGTAGGACCTCTTCTATTGTGTACTCCCAGGAGGTAGTTGGGAGCAGGGCTCAGCTCTGAGCTGTCATTAAAAGATCCTCAGCTCTAGTACTTGTGGAGGGCATGGAAGGAAAGCAGAGAACCATAGCCACACCTTGGTGGCATCATGTTCCTAAACTGTAACTTTCTCTACTCCTTGTGGCTGTACCTAGAGGGAATCACCAAAGAACTGTCAACAGACTTCCAGGTGCAGCCTGAGAGATTTTTCTCCCAAGGGTACTAGTCACTCTATCACCTTGTGACTGTCCCTTCCCTGCCAATCTGGATTTTAGGATGTACTGGGGATTAGCAGATCGAACAACACCTGGCTCAGCATGAACACTAGGAGCCGTGGGGTAGAAAGGGCCTTCATATGCTGTAGAGGCCCTGCAGCCCTTCACAGGGCTGCTGAGCAGAAGAGCAACGGTGCATGTGGCTGGGGCCTGATGTAGGACCTTTTAGTACTTGTAGCCACTGGCCACAGACACCAGTTTTGCCTGGTTACTCAGGGGACCTGGCCTGTCATGCACACAGCAGTGATGCCCAAATGCTGTGTCAGTGGGCTCAGAGGGACCTTCCAGAGATCAAATGATTTGACCTGGGGGCTACTGCATTTGGCAGCCTCCCACCCTGCCCTGGTTCCCAGCACTCACGTTCCCGTAGTCGATGTAGAAGACGTGTACTTTGGCAGGAGATTCGACTTTCTCTACTCGAGCGCGGTACCTACAATGGCAGCACAGGGAGAGCTCCAGGGACAGCTCTGAGGAGTCTGGGAACTCAGCCATGGCAGGGCAGGGGGCACAGCACCTCGCTGCCAAGGTTCATGGGTGTCACAGAGGACAGTTCCGAGACACCGTACAGGCCAGCCTCAGGCACTATGGCCACCACCTAATGGAATCAGAGCATAGCTGGGAGCAGAGGAGGGAGCAGGGAGCATGTGGAGCAGATTAATGTGTCCTTGGGGCATAAAGCAACAAGACTAATGACTAGATTGATGTCTGCTGTTTAAACCCAGCACACTAAACAGCAGCTGTAATTAGCCAGCAGATCTGTCTGGGAGGCCGCAGCAGGGAACACATCCAAGTCACTTCGTCACCCTGGGAAGGCCATGGGCCCTACCCTTGGCACATTACATGTAAGTGACCTTCTTCCAGTCTGTGCTGCTTCTCATGTCCCAGACAGCTAGGGTGGAGGGTCAAGTGGCTGGTCTGGGCTTACTGTGGACCAGCCTCTCCCTCAGCCCCTGTGACATCATTCTTCCCAGAGAGGGTGGGGAGGGTGCAAGAGAAGCCTGGCCAGCCAGCCAGGACTCCCACTCTGGGATTCCCCAGGAGAGAGGGAAGGACGTCATGTCTGTCCTCCAAGGGCTGTTGGACAGCAGGGGGCTCCCAAATCATAGTGCAGGGCCCCAGATGGCTGTGGCCATGAAGGGGGACACCCAGGAGAGCTGGTGGTCATCACTGACACCATCCCAGGGCAAAGCTGATTGCTGAGACTTCCTGCCCTGCTATCCCCTACAGCTTACCATTCTCCATCCACAAATTTGGCAATGCAGAACTCTCCCCGGCGGGGGGCGTAGGAGCCCTCGACAGGGGGGTGGCTGGCTATGTCATTACGCATGTTCTCCATCAGCTTCTCTAGCTGGGTGCCTACCGGAGAGGAAAGGAGCAGTGAGACATGGGTGCCTTGCCCTTTGGGCCTCTTCTGGGCTAGCCTGGGCAGTGAGAAGGATGTGAAATTCTGGGGGGCACTGTAGAGGGAAACCTTTTTGGTCCCCATTCAAGAGGCTTATGAGATTTCATGCTGTCTTTAGAAGTGAGACTGGTGACCTGGTGACATATCAGGCTTTCAAGGCACACACAGCCTTCCAATCTCAGCTCTTTAGGCTACTGACTAGGCCACAGGAGCCCTTAGGGACTGTGCCTGGGCTTTGAGTAAGGAGGTGAAACTAGGGAACATGGAACAAGGCTGAGACCAGCCTCCTTCATAGGGAAAAATTGCCAGCCCATACCTAGTTCATACAAGGGCCAGCTAGTTCCTGGCCTGGGAGGCCCAAGTTCTCCTAGGGTGCACAGGGAGGATGAAGGATGGCCTCCCTACAATCTTGGGCAAGGAAAAGGCCTCAGAATTGGATCCATAAAAGATGGAGGAGGAATTCTGGGAGCAGGGCCTATAGCCTCAAGTTGGCCACTCTGATCCTTGTCACCTTGCATGACACGTGCTGAGCAGAATTTCCCGCACTGCTAGACTGGGCTCTGCTTTCTCAGCCCTAACCTAGTGCTTCTCCTTAGCTGGGGTGGGAGTCCCCTTCCCTGCCTTGTCTTTCCCTACTCACTCTGACCTTGGGTCAACTGTCCTGCTTGTCCGCTAGTTTTTGTCTGTTTTAGCAACTCCTGAGGCCTTCTCAGTTTCCCTTCTGCCGTGCCTTCCCTCCTCCTCCCACCCTACCTTGACTGTAGCTCAGCCTCACACTTTTTTACCTCTTTCCTCTCAGAGGTGAGGGTGACTGTGGATGTGGGGTTTCTCTGCAGGGCCCAAGGCCATGCTGTAACAGGTGTACAACACGAGTTTATTGTTATACTTCCATAGTCAGCCTTGTAAGTTCACTGCCATTACAGCTGTGCTCTTTTAGAGCACAGACCATAGCTCACTTGTTTCTGTTTACTCATACAAGGCCTAGAGGAATCCCCAATGCGTGCAGGGTACCTAATAATTCAACTGTATGGAAAATACACTCAGCATATGCATGCAAGGATGTGTATCTACTATCTGGCTGTTGCATGGGCCGCTGGCACAGCAGTTACACAACCTGGTTTCAGGACAGGAACTGTCCTTTTCCCCACCATTGGCAAATGCTTTGACAACTCTCCTTAGCAAGTGCTCCTTGCTCACAGACAGTAAAATTCCAGGGACTAAGAAGAAGCCTCGATACAGACAGGTTTCTCTATTACTTAGTTGACTTTTATTTTTCTGCTCCAAGGCAAGAGAAGCAGGAGTTTGTCTTCTGCAAACAGGCAAAGTCCTCTGGGAGGTCCTTACGCAGAGCCTGGTTGGTCATTTGCAGCAAATGGCAGTGCTTTTGTCAGATCCTTCCCGAAGGCAGGCTTTAATTGAGAGAAGGGGCACTGGCAAGATGATGTCCCCCAAGGAGACATAAAAGGTTTCTGAAGACAGAGGCTGTGGATGCCAATGTTTATTTTTATGGATTTTATAGAGCCACCTGAGGGCAGGGGCCTCTCTGGAGCCTACCACAACTTCCCATGAGGCTTGCCATCAAGTACCCTATTCCCTTCTCTTCCAATATCCTAAGAACATACTGTTTTCTCTAGTTCTCTTTCTTTCCTTATTTTCTGCCTTAGGCATCACTCACTTCAGTGTCCTGGCTTCTGAGAGCTGCCTGAGATACCCAGGTGGGGTACAGGGACGACATATGAACCCTTATTCCCTTAGGTTTATGCAAATCCTGAACAGGGCCCAGTGCCCAGAGGAGCCTGCCTGGGAATCATTGCACCCTTTTTTCATTTTTTAAAATTTTAGATTAATATGAGGGTACAAACAATTAGGTTATAATGTTTATGTTTATTAGATAAGCTCCTTGTTGTAGTTATGTCCCATCCCTAGAAGGTGTATTGTACCCATTTCACTCAAGCTCTCACAGGGCCTTTCTAGCTGGCTTCTCTGCTCAACCCCTACTGCAGGACTCCTTCCTTTCACACAACCTAGACCTAGGCACCCCCCCCCCCTGTTCATTTCCAAGACAATTGCTGGTCTAGCTCTCACCAAGATGCCATTGGTGCATGACCTCAGGAGAACCTAATTTTGACAGCAGCTCATCAGCCCCATCCCTATTCCTCCCTGTATTTTTCTTTCCCAAGCATAGCCAGCTCAAGGCCAGGAATGGTCAAATTTTTCCTGGGGAAATGACTCTGCCACACAAACAGCAGGCTAGGAAATATCATTAGAAGGGAAGTGGCTGAGACAAGGCTGAGGCTGTTGGCAGTCTGGAGTGGGCCTGAGGTGGGGTTGTGGAGGTCAGATGAAGATGCATCCCGGCATCCGTGGGGCTGTCCTGAGTGTTGGTGACACTTTCAGCCTCCTCCAATCTCCTGCTGGGATTGGGCTCCTTGGACCCAGAGGTGGCTTTAAGAGCTTTTTCCTGTGTTCCCAACTAAATCATTTCCCTGCACTGGGTGGAGAGAGCACTGGGGTAGAGGCAGGAAGTTGGGCCAGCTGCTGCCAGAAAGCCCTCCTGTCCTCTGGTCTCCAGAATCCTCTGCTTAAGGGACCCTGGCCACAGTGCACAGCACTCAAGGAGAGGGTCCTTCAGAAAGACTGCCTAGGGATGCAAAGACTCCCCAGAGCACTGTCTGTTTCCATGGAAACCAGCTACAATTCAGGGCTATGTTAACCTCTAGAGAAGGAGAAACCCCAACAGACACAAGCCAAGCTCCCTCCTTCCCATGGAAATGGAGGGAGAGGGCCTGAGCCAGGCACAGCTAGTGCTTTCTGACGTACTCTGGGGGCTACAGATCCTCATGCCCAGCCCAGCTGAGGATGCATGGGGGAAAACCATTAACTAAGAGTCTCAGCACCACCCAGACAAAAATCTGTTGCCTCACTGATCCTCAAGACCTGCTCAGCCTTACCCACATGACTGAGTCCACTGTACATGTGGGCTCATGACATGACTCTTGGGCCCAGGAAGCAGTGTGACGGGCCTGGGAGTGGGCGGCACCAGCGTACACTCTTCAGGGCAGGCTACTGGACCACTAGGCTGTGCTCCTTCTTTCTCCCCCCACCCCTTGCCGAGCAAAGCTCCCCACTCAGGTGAGGGGGGCTGGACCAAGCCAGGGGCACTGAACCAGCAGCCTCTAGCACTCACCAGTCTCCACATCCTGCACGTAGAAGTGCAGGTCATCAGTGATCTCAGTCACGAACACTGGCTTGTAGCTGGCTGACCGCTCCTTCTCCTCCAGCACAGGTGTCACCTCCTCTACTGGCTGCTCCTCATAATGGGCCCAGACCTGCATGTCCAGTCAGCAGAGGAGAGGAGGGACCAGGAAGTAAAGTCAAAAAGGACACTGGGAAAGAGGCTTTGGGCAAATGGGGTCACCTCCAGGCACCTGAATCACACTGGGCTGAGCTCGAGGCCTCCGTGCCTCTGAGGGCAGAGGCAGGCTCTCTAAAGTTCTTCTCATCCAGAGTCTTAAATTCTAGCAGGCATCAGAAGTAACTTGGGAGCTTATTAAAAATACATGTCCCTAGGTCCCACCTTAGGCCTACCAAATTATAATCCAAGGGTCCCAGAGAGTGAAACAAGCAAAACCAGACTCTGAGTTGGTGCTCATGCATAACTGAGTGAAGACCCAGTTCTAACCAACTGCTATCTATGACTTGGGGGGGTCTCCACTCTGCTACATCTTTTCCCCCATGGCACTCTGCAGGGCTTGCTCTAAACTAGATCTGCTCACTCACACAGCCACCAGCACTCCTCAGGCAGTCCAAGTGACGGTCCTGGGCTGTGGTGGGCTCGGCACTGTGCAAGATGTGTCTCTGCAGCAACTTTTCTTTTCTCCATCCTCCTCACCTCCAGCAGGTTGCTCTGACCTCAGCACAGAAGCTGGGCCATCCCCTCCCTACCTCTCTTCCTCAAGCCCTGTGCTGTCAGGGCTGCAGTGGCTCAGAAGTTGATTCGACGTGACAGTGAGTCAAGTCCAATTCTGTAGCCAGGAGATTATCCAAGTAGTGACGCCTGTCAGAGCAGGGGAGGGAGGTAGCTTTCTGGCTGAGCAGCAGGAAGGGGGTGAGGGAGCAGTAGAGTACAGAATTGGACCCACAGACACATGCACTGGTAATAGGGATGATTGAAGTATTTGCCCCAAACTTATGTGCTGACTAGATAGCCAGGTGTTATTCTAAACATTCTCCAAATATTAATTCAAATAGCCCTTCGAATAGGTATTGACATTACCCTTGTTTTACAAAGGGGAAAATGAGGTACACAGGCTTGCAGCTAGAAGTAGTGAAACCAGCATCTAAACCCTGGCAGCCTACTCTAGAGCTCTTGTGGAATATTTTGGCATTGGCTGGGGGTCCTGGAAATAAAGGCAGGACTGAGCAGTAGGAAGAGCTGTGGAGAATAGATATTGCCTTGTGTCCTTACAGCCCTTGAATTTGCTGTTTTGACTCTGGTCAAGCTAACTATCTCCTCTGGGTTTCTTCTTTCCTTGAAATTAGGTAGTTTATTTGCTCACCCAATCACTAAGATGAGACCTTTTGGCTAATGTGTAGAGTTTGGGGCCTCAGGAAGCAGCTGAGGGGCAGGAATGCTGGAATTCTGGAACCACCTGACTCACACATCAGCGCCCATAATTCTGCATTTAACACAATGCAAGTGTGTTCTTCCTCTAGAAGGGATGGCAGCTGGGGAGTGGTTGAGACATCTAGGCCCAAGCTTTCTGCCATCCCGAGCAGAGCAGTACCTTCTTAGGCTGCGCTTGACGGCACCTGGTCAGACACTGGGCTTCTACCCAAACAGCTCCTGAACTCTCAGCTTCTAGGCTCCAAACACCCCAATATCTGTGACCCACAGCTCTGCCCCTAGTCAGAAGGGAGATTCTCAGCCTAATTCCCCAAGGGCTCAGCTGCCAATATGGGAAAAGTGGGGTCTGTAGCTCACAGACTTCCCTGTAAAAGGGACTTGGGAGAGAGCCACAAATGCTCCATTTCCAAAGCCTATGTCCTGATGAGGCTGATGCTTTGCCCCAGGCCCAGCTGGCAGCCAGCCATTCTTATCAATATCTGGCCCCTACGCTATAGCTCTGAGGCCCAGTGGGACACACACTGCCTCTGGGAGGTAAGACTGTCAACCCTAACTTATGTGAGCTGGAGCTGAGCCCTTCCTACTTGCTGCCCCCTTCTCCCTGCAGCTCCCACCTGTGCAGTCCTGCAACCTTGCCTCTCTCAGCACACTCTGCACTCTCCAAACCAAGAAGTCAGCCCTTCCCTCAACCCCTCCTGCTCTTCTTCTAGCTCCTTCCCTTCCCAGCACTCAGATGGTTAAAGGGGCAGGGTGCCCTGCTCTGGTTCCAGAGTAAGCTCTGAGTCTGGGAGCAGTTCAGGGCTCCTGTCCTAACCCTACCCTGCTCCCCTTCTCTGTGGGAGAAGGCGGCTCCTCAGCTGTGTTGATGAATTTGGAACAGACTGACAGGCCAAGAGCAGAAACCACTAATGACTCCTCAAGTGAAAATGCCTTAGGCGACAGCATCAGGTTTCCTCTTTGGGGAAGAGTGGAGCTTCCTTCCCTGGCAGGCTCAGGTGGACAGCAAGCATGAGGTCATGGAGGATGCAAACAAAAGCCTCAGGGATGACCCTTTGCTTCCACCAATGGGCTCAGGTCCCACAGCTCAAGTGGGGATAGAAGGGGAAGTACATACTACCACCTGACTTGAGAAGACAATATACATATCTCCACACAAAGTGCGGCTGGCTCCTGAGGTTGCCAAGAACCACCCACAGGGTATAAGACAATGCTGAACTTGGCTCCTGGAACTGTGAAGGCCCCTCTTCTCCTTTGGGATGGAGGTGACTAGCTGCCCCTGGTAAATGCAGCCTGGACAGGTGACTTCTTGATGGGAAACAGTCACTCAGCAGAGCATGGCTTGGCTCCTCAAGTCCCACTCTTAAAACAGGGTGCATTTTGCTCATGTTGACTTACATTGCCCTTTGGCAGAGCTGGTGCAGGGAGGAGACACATATGTTGACAAGATGCCTGCCACACATGTGCAGCCAGCTAGAATGTTTCCCACAGCCCTTCTAGCCCTACTACAGCTCAGACCCCTGACAAGGAGCTTCCTTCTGGGAAGCCCCATGGAAGGTGTTTTTTTTTTCCTGAGACAGAGTCTCACTTTGTCACCCTTGGTAGAGTGCTGTGATGTCACAGCTCACAGCAACCTCTAGCTCTTGGGCTTAGGTGATTCTCTTTCCTTAGCCTCCCGAGTAGCTGGGACTATAGGCACTCGCCACAACGCCTGGCTATTTTTTTGTTGCAATTTGGCCAGGGCTGGGTTCAAATCTGCCACCCTTGGTATATGGGGCCAGTGCCCTACTCACTGAGCCACAGGTGCCACCCATGGAAGGTTCTTTTTCCTGTACCTTTGGGGGAAGTAAGCAAAGAACCCTGACCAAAGAAACAGTGACTATGCACACAGACAAGGAGAGTTAGTGCTGATGGCCCTACCCCCAGACTCTTGGCCTATGGAGGAATTGGGCAGAGGACAGGGATCCTATACCTATGAATTCTCTGGGCCTTTAGCAGAGTAAACCTGAGTCTGACTGAAGTAGCAGGGTCCAGGGATGCTGAGAGATCAGCCCATGGAGGAGATATGCTCTAGTTCTTGGACCACTCTGAGCTGCATCACTGGGGAGAGTCTGTCCCAACTCTATGACTGATGGTAGGGTTGTGGTCAGGTTGGGGAACAGTGTTTTTTTCTGTTGCAAGACTGGGGCCAGGACAGAGTTCTGCCCTGAGGCAGGGCACTGCTGGCACCCCTCCATGACCTTGGCTTTAGAACAAGATGGAGAATGGATGAGGCAAGTATCTCCCTCCTTTGTTTGCTACAGGCTTCTTCCATATATGTTCCTGCCTTGCTCAGGTCCCTTCCATGCTCTGGGGCTCCTTGTGATCCCCTGTTGCTAAAATGGAAGAAACCTACTATGCTAGCCACAAACAAGCCTAGTTCTCGAGTGGAGGCTGTCTCTCCTTTGGTCCTCTCCTTGCTCTGGCCTTTTCTTTTCCCTGTACTTCCTCCTCAGGGAGCCTCAGGTCCCCCTTCTGGCAGGAGAAGCGGAATGTGGACTGAAGATCTACTGGCTGGAATCTTTCCTTTCTAAATCCTATTTAATATCACCACTCACAAGGCTCCAGGGGTGGGGCTGGCACAGGGCTAGGATACCAGGCTTTAAGCCTGTAGCAAGGAAGCCAAGTTCAATAAAAGCCAATCAATGGTCAGTCCACCTCTGTCCAGGTCCCTGATGAGCCAAGTGAAGGAGTGGGATTAGGAAGAAGGGGATAGGTGTTTGCCATCTGCAGCTCCCTCCTTGATTCTTGGGTCTGCCCAGGAGTTGGGGGAGGGGGGTACCCTCCTATATAGGAAGGCCCAGCCTTCACTGACAAGGAGTCTACAGATTACAGGGAGGAATTAAATCCAGCAGAAGGGCAGCTAAGTCTTTGTAGGTGGGAAACCAGCATTGTCAGGTTCTCTCAGAAAGACACATTCACAAATGCATGCACACATAATCACATTCTCTAAAGACTTTGCACACTCCTGGTCTCACTGAATCTCTCAGCATTTCCTTTCCTTGGTTAGCTAGCGGGTAGAAACATTTATGCATCCCGATGCTAACACCATCTCTCAACCCCTGTTTTGACAGGTAAGGCAACCCTCACTGGGATCACAAGCGAGTACACTTCAGATACTCCAGTTATTGTCTCAAGTTGACCACCAAATGCTTTCATCTGGGTCTAGCCAACTCTGAAGGCTATTACAAAGTTGCCACTGGGAAGCAGCCCCACCAGGATGAGGAAAGCCAGCTTAGGCTTCTCAGGATCCTTGGAGAGAACAGGGATTTGCAGAAGAGGGACCCAGGAGGCAGCAGGCCCAGCACTGAGAGTTGTGCACTGCATTTTAATTGAACTGGAATAAAAACACACAGCCCATGCAAGTAATTAATCACTGGTAATTACTCCTTAGCATCATCAAGTGGCACCAGCAAAATGGTGACTTGGGCTCTTCCAGCAAACCTAGTAAATAATGATGCCCAGTTCAGCATAGCACCTGGCAAGGAACCCACCCGCCCCTTGATCTCAGGCCAGATTCCCCTCCCTGCCATACCCTGGGTCCTTCTGGGGTTTCTACTCTGGGGGCAGAGATCTCTTGGCTCTAAGAGGCAGCTATGAGGCTTACTTGTGATGAGCCAGGAAGCAGGGCCAGGGGCAAAGATGCTTTCAGAATTTGGGCCTTATGCTCTGTGCTTGCTACTCTGACCCCTAGCTGCTAACTCTTCTGTGAAGGTTCAGTCCTTTTAATAGGAGTCCCCAGTACTGCCTCTTTTCCGTCTCCCTGCTGCAGGCAGAGGACATGGGGGTGGCAGTCTTAAGTTCAGCTGTCAAAGGAGGAAATGTAGGAGGAAGCTGGGTGACTCCTTTCCTGTAGGAACCAAGGCTGCCTGCTTCTCCCATTGTTCTGGGAAGACAGGGTTTAATGTCAGCAGGAGGTGGAAACCTCCTCTGAAGCTTCATGGGGGCTGCTTCCTCAAGGGCCACAGATAGTCACTTTCTATTTGTCTTAGCTTTTGTCCTCTCCCTGGAGTCCTTCTACCTCCATTATCCTGCCACCACCAAAGGGTTGGTTGTCTGCCCAATTCAGAGGATGGGAAGAACTGATACAGAGAGACCTAGCAGGACAATCTCTAGGGGAAGAGAGGCCCCTGAGTGAAGAGGTTGCTGCTCTGGACTGGAGGAGCTTTGGGGGCCCCAAAGCCCCCCACTCTTATTGGCAGGTGTCTGGGCTTTGGCTCTGGGAAGTGAGTTTTAAGCCAGATGGCTGCTCCATAGGGAAGAAAACATTTATTCCTGGAACAAATTTATTGCTCAGCACGGCTGTCCCAAGAAATCCTCCTCAAGCCCAGAGAAGCCCTGACAAATTGGTGGCCAACTGATTTATCCCCATTATCAGGGCTGGGCTGTAAGTCAATAGTGACAGGCTGAGTGCACGGGGTGCTGAGCCTGGCTACCATCACCAAACCACTGGGTTCCTTAATTGCCAATTGATTTCCAAAAGCTGCTCTCTGACCCACCCTCCTTGTCTCTTCAATGCAGTGTCTGCAGAAACCAGTAGGCCATGCATTTGCTGCCCTAACAGCTCTGCGCATCTCCTGGGGCCATCTGCCCACCTGGGTAAAGCAAAGGAAATGCCTCTGAGCTGATGCAGAAAGGTCAGGGTTGGGGAAAGAGGGACATTCCAGGCATTTCTCCCATGGCTCCAAGGTCACCTTCTAGACATCTTTTGCCCTAGGTACAGCTGAGCAGGCCTGGGCATCCCTCATGATCTTCCAGGCTGGCAGACCAAGTCCACCATAAGTCTGCAAGAGGCTATGGCCAAGGACATGTAAACTGGCAGTCTCTTCCTTAGTGTGTATGGCTCCTTGGTGTGGGTCTGAGATCAACACCTTCACAGGCCACAAACTGAGGGGATAACAGAACCACTTCCACCTGTTCCCTGGAGGCAGGGAGTGAGTGTGAGGGGTGGGGGGAAGGGAGAGGGAGGGAGAACATGCCTGGGCTGTGACACTCTACCTTCTCTTTCTTCTGCTTGGCGGCCTCCTCCGCAGACAGTAGGGACTTGTAGTAGGAGCTGCGCTCGGCGGTGAAGTGGACCTTGGAGAGTGCATGCTCCACCAGCAGGACAGACAGGTTGGCGCCATCGATGTGCAACCAGCCAATGAAGTTGCCAGCCTTGTCCATGCTCTCCACCTCTACCTCCACCTGGGACAGAGAGACATGTGTCAGTCCACAGGGGCCAGGCCTGGGTGTGCAGGGGCTGAGTCCATAGAGAGGAGAGTGGCGCTATGGCCTTGGGCTCATAGGCCTTGGGCAGCTGCAGCCATACCTGCTCCATGTGGCAGCTGGTGAGGAAAGCAGAACAGGAGCCTGTCGGGGTCCCTCTTAAAATGCTTCACACTGGACAGCACCTGTGGCTCAGTGGGTAGGGTGCCTGCCCCATATACTGAGAGGGGCGGGTTTGAACCTGACCCCGGCCAGACTATAACAAAATATAGCTGGGTGTTGTGGTGGGCACCTGTAGTCCCAGCTACTCAGGAAGCTGAGGCAAGAGAATCGCCTAAGCCCAAGAGCTGGAAGTTGCTGTGCACTATGATGCCACAGCACTCTACCCAGGATAACAAAGTGAAACTGTCTCTAAAAAAAAAAAAGAATGCATCACACTTCAGCTCTATAAAATGGATCTGAGTGTATAGCCACTCATATCCAGAATCACCTTTGACAGACATGTCACTGATGAAGCAAGTTCTCTTCCTCCCAGTGACAGAGAGCTACTGGGGCAAGTGTGACTCTCCTCAGCCTGTGTGTATGGTGTGTACATACACACAGTTGGGGATTAGGAACTCCAGCACCCACCCTCAGCTCTGCACTAGGAAGACAAGCCCTTAGGAAGCAAGGCAATCCCTGGGGAGAGGGAGACTGCTCTTCCCAGTAGAAATGAGTAGATTCATGTGTAATGAAGATAATTAAAGTGGCTGCATGAATGCCAGGAGAGGACAGGTGAGGCAGAAAGATGTGGCAGAAAGTGCATTAACACACAGGGCAGTTAGGGCCAACCCCAGCAGAAGAAGCAACCAGAGGGTGTGGTCACAGCTGTGGCTGAACCCCTAAACTTTCAGGAATCCCACAAGCTCAAGGGATCTCGGGGCCTCCTCCACTGAGGGCCTCATTGCAGTATACCACACCCTAGATCTAGCAATGACTGTGCCTTAAAAAAGGCAGCCTCAGGGTCATGGTCCTTATGGTGGCTCATCTCCCCCAATATGAAGGCAACAGCCCAGGATAAATTCCTTCCATGATACTCTCCTGACCTTCTTCCTCTTCTACTAAAGGGGCCTATAAAAGTCTTTGCTGCCAAATGTAAAAACTTGTATTAATTTAAACAGCTTCAAGCTCGATTAAACAATAAAATGAATGTCTAAATACTGGGAATTCTTTTAGTCTGAGCTGGAGCTAGCAGTGGAGGATTAGAAAGGATGAAGGTGGGAGCAGGAGATATTGAGTGACATGGCTCCACAGAAGGACACAGAAGTGGCCTGGGTATGCAGAGAGAAGGTAGCAGGGAAGAAAAGAAGGGGTCAGGCCAGGGAGGCAGGACTCTCACTGCCTCCCATTCTTGAACATCTTCCAATTGTAGTTCCCCGAAAATAAGACCTACCCCCAAAATAAGCCCTAGCAGGATTTCTATGCATTTGTTAAATATAAGCCCTACCCTGATAATAAGACCTAGTGATGGTCACGCCATGCATTTTGGTGCACAGAGGAAGACATCCCCCTGAAAATAAGCCCTAGTGTATCTTGAGAAAAAATAAATATAAGATAGTGTCTTATTTTCAGGGAAACATGGTAAGGTTAGAGAGACCAAGTCCATTGTGTTGATCTTGGAGGTGGCATGGACAAAGTAAGTGCAGCTAGTGATGAGAGCAGAATCCAGGTTTCCCACTGCCTCCTGGCAGAAAAGACTGCCCCCTCACACCCTACCCCCTGTCCACAGCCTTCTGTTTCAGGTATAGCCCTTTCTTCAGCCAGCCATACCTTTGCCCCCACTTACTCTCTTCCTACTGGGGTAAATACCTGCTCTCCACTATTCAGGACTATGGAACCTTTCAGCTCATGAACAGAGCCCGAATGGAAGTACTGGGACACAGGGTGCTTCCAGGCTCTCTGCTGGGCTGGGCCAACCTTGTGCCTGTACCATACTGCTGAGGGGCAGAAGCAGGAAGAACCTGTTAAAACAGGCTTTTCCTTTTCCTTCCTCTAATTCTGGCAATTAACTCAATTAACTGAAAGACCTACATTTGTGTGAGAGAGGAGTAGGTGGGCAAAATCTGAGGCTACTCAGATTTCAACACCTCTGATCTACCTTGCCCTAGGGTGCTGGAGCAAAGGGGAAGCTGGGCCAGTGGAAGATGGGCACTGGTATTGGGGTGGGGTAGGGATGGGGAAAAGACGGTCAGACTGGGTGGATGAGAACTGCGATGGGTAAAATTACACACAGGAAGATTATCTCTTTCTTTTAATTTGCCAAACTTCATCATAGATGATAAAGTTAAGCAGCAGCAGGTTCCAGAAGAATTCTAGGGAAGCAGGAGAAAACAGAGAGGCTGTCTGCCTTGTGTTGAGGGCTCATGAGACATATGCCTGACCAAAAGCAAATGAGGCTGGTACAGTTTCCAGCCAACACTGAACCCAGACCCAAGGCAGTTTTCCCATTCCCTATCCTCTTATGTCCCACAGACTTAGTAGCCAAGTGTTTTTTCCCTAAAACCAAAGATGGCTTCCTTGCTTGGACACAAGGCCTCTCTCCAGGCCTAGTAGCCTCCCAGCTTGTGGTGGGTCAGTGTGGCTGCTGGGATAGATGCAGGAACCTCAGAGATAGGCTGCAGATGCAGCCAGGCTAGCACAGCTGTGCTCAACCTAGAAGATGCCCGTGCTTAAACTTTGCTCTCACAGCAAACCCCAAATTCACACATTGCTCTCTTCTGAGGCTAGAATCAGATGCTTGCCTCTCCTCTCTCTAGGGCTCACATTAGAGAGACAAGCAGGCATACATGGGGTCAACGCTGCAAGGGAGCCATTAGGCTCTCCTGGGCAGGTGAGACTGACTTCACACTTAACTAGCCTTCCCGGCAATCAATACGCTAACTTGAGCTTGACAAGTCTCTAGGCCCAGCCAGCCACAGAGGAGAGAAATTTCTAGCCTGGGTACCATGCTGCCATTGAATCTATCTCCATTTCAGTTGTAGAGAGAGATAAAGCTGTCACCCATGGGACTCTGATGCCCTTTTATTACAGTGCCACAGCCACAGTAATTTCTCAATCAAACAAAGGCAATCAGGAAGGTAGACTGGACTCCTGTTCCTGTTGAGTTCTCTCTAACCGAACCCTATGTTGCGTCTGCTCTTCTGGACATGCCTCAACTTGGACGGCTGCATGGATTTACTAGGACTTTTCTCTAGCCATGGGAGAATCATGGGAGTTGCAAGCAGTAGGTTAAGCAGGGAGCTCCTAGGTGGTTGGTATGTATGTTCATCCTGCATCATGTTTTCCTTTATACTGACTGCCAGTAACTTGTGGCTTAATTGTAACATTATGTGGTTCCATGTATGTACAAACGTTATTTCTTTTTAACTCTAAGACTCAAATTTCTATTCCTTTTCTCTCAGTGAAAACTTATGATGCTTTTGCTATATCCCATGGATTTTTGTATGTTGTATTTCCATTTTCATTTATTTTAAGACATTTAAAAAAAAATTTTTTTTTTTTTGAGACAGAGTCTCAAGCTGTTACCCTGGGTAGAGTACCGTGGCATCAAAGCTCACAGCAACCTCAAACTTTTGTGCTTAGGTGATTCTCTTGCCTTAGCCTCCCAAGTAGCTGGGACTACCACAACTACCACACCTGCCACAATGCCCGGCTATTTTTTGTTGCAGTTGTGATTGTTGTTTGGCAGGCAGGGGCTGGATTCGAACCCGCCAGCTCTGGTGTATGTGGCCGGTGCCTTAGCCGCTTGAGCTACAGGCGCCAAGCCTAAGACATTTTTAAATTTCTTTATTAACCAATTGATCATTCAGCAGCACACTGTTTAACTTCTGTGTTTGTGTAGGAACTGGGGGTCACGATGTTAAGTAAAATGAGCCAAGCACAGAAAGACAAATATTGTATGTTCTCACTCATATGCAGAAGTTTAAAAAAGTGGATCTCATGAAGACAGGGAATAGTGGTTGCCAGAAGCTAGGGAGGGAAGGAAGGAGGCGAAATGAAGAGTGATTGATTAATGGGTACAAATATATACTTACTTAGAAGACATAAGACCTGGTGTTCCTCAGATCAGTAGAGTGATTATAGTTAATATTAACTGATTATAAATTTTAAAATAGCAAAAAGAGAATAATCTAAATGTTCCTAGTATAAAGAAAATAGAGCTCGGCACCTAGGCTCAGTGGTTAGGGTGCCAGCCACATACACCGAGGCTGGTGGGTTTGAGCCCAGCCTGGGCCTGCCAAACAACGACAACGGCAACAAAAAAATAGCCAAGTGTTGTGGTGGGTGCCTATCGTTCCAGCTACTTAGGAGGTAAGGCAAGAGAATCGCTTCAGCACAAGAGTAAGAGGTTGCTGCGAGAAGGGTGACATAGTGAGACTCTGTCTCAAAAAAAAAAAATTTAAGGTGAAGGAAATCGCAATTACCTTGACTTGATTATATAAATGTATCAAATTGTCACATGTACCCTGAAAATGAATGTGTATATAATACGTATCAATAATATATATATATAGTATATATATATATGCTCACACAGATACAGATATACATACACTCTAGTTGTGGTCTATAAAGTGATCACGAACACTGAATTAGCAAATATCGAACCAGCGCTCTTAGAGGAAATACAGCGTTTGAGTTCCTGAGAGCCTCTGATTACAATATTTTTATCCAATCAACATATAACTTTATTCCAATGTGTCTCTGTTTAAAAACACCTAACTTAACATAGTCATTGATTCGGTAACATTGAATTTATACCAATAGCATAACTCATGCCTGAATGAAGCTTAACGATCACAAGCCCTTCTCCATAAGGCACATCCCAGCCTTCTTGTACCAGCTCAGGAACACTAGACAGCACTTCAGCATTATGCTTGGAGACCATTTAAAACTATAAAATCATCAACAAAAAAAAAAAAAAAAGGAAAAAACATGGTACTAAGTAGGCCACGATAAGGACACTTGTTCATATTATGAGAGCTGAAACTAGAAGGCAGAGTATTGCCTTGTTGAACCTAAGATGAAAACCTGCTTACCAAGTGACTAAAAAAATTTTCTGTCACTCTGTAATGACCATAAATGATCCCCAAAGTACCACATGTATTGATTTGGGGGTTACAAATAATCTTGGCAAGTAGATGAATATACATATAATAATCTGCAAATAAAGAAAACCAACTATACACCATATAGATGTATAGAAAGAGCCATTTCCTATAAGGTTCCTCAGACTAAAGATAAGAATTAGGGGAGGGAGACTCGTTCCTGTCAAATATGGAAGAAACCTCTTCATCTCCCCCAACTAGATGCTGCAAGCATTAAATGAGATAATATTGATGGAGTATAAACTGCAGATTGATCATGCAATAGAGCTACCTGTCTCTGTGGCATCTTGGAGTGTTTCTGGAAGAGATCTGGACTCAACAGCTACCACAGGCAGCCTCCCACCATGGCAGGTGACACGGGGGAGTTTAGGCCTTAGGTGACTACCATGGGCTGCCAGAAGTCTGGGAGCAGGCTGCATTTGAGTGGGCATTTGGCCAGATACCACCTTAAAGGTGTCAGAGTATGTGTGTGCACGTATACAAGCAGTGTGAGTGACAAACGGTCTTCTCGTTATTCTTCTCTGCTTAGTGTACATGCTGAAGCTGAGACCCAGAAGGACACATAGGTCTGGGAGAGGGAAGTGTCTCCTAGATACTAGAAGAAGGAGCAGGTGGTGGCAACCTACGGAAGTGGTTTGGCAGTAACTGGTTAAGAAAGAAGTAAAGCCTAGATGCCTGCAGGTCAGCCATGCCCCTCAGGTGTTAAAGGCTATCCTAGCGCTGCCTCACTGCAGCCGTGCTGGTCAGCTGATCTGCCAGCACCTTGTGCCCTCCGTTCCTGATGTTGGCAGAGTGGGTAGGGATTTCATGGTTGCTAAGTACCTGGCCTATGCTTTTCCCAGCTTTGATGCCACTTTCTCTGTGAAGACTTCCTTCACCCATACTTGCCACGAGCTGCCCTCTGCATGTCTACAGGCTACCCTCCCTGTGGCATTTAGTAGGCAGTGTATAGCACAGCACAGAGGTTGGGAGTATGGAACTCTGGCAACAGATGGCTTGTACTGGATGAACTCAGGGGAGTCACTTAACTTCTCTAAGCCTCTGATTACTTTGTTGTAAAACTGGGATTGCAAAAGTGTCTACCTCAAGGATGTGTTATGATGATTAAATGAGCTAATATATATATATCTGTGAAGCACTTAGAAGGGCTCTTGGTACATAAAAGCTTCATCGTGATCATTGTAACCTATTTACTTCCTGGGAGGGGCAGTTAATTCATTTCCAAATGTCTTTTTTCACCAATTAGATGGTCAGATCCAGGAAGAATGAAGCTTGATCTAGACACCAAAACTTCTCCAGAGCTCAGACTGCTCACTGGGCCATGAGGTAGTAGAAACATGAATTTTGGAGTTAGACTAGGTTCCACTCCTAGATCTAGCTGTGAATTTTGGGGTAAGTCACATGACCTCTCCTAGATGGTTTTCCTATCTGTAAAATGAGGACAGGGTCCTACGTATTAAATGAGGTAATAAAACTGTTTCTTTTTCAACAAATGCCAGCAGTACACTGATAGTCTGATGTCTCTCTGAGATGGTGACATCTAGCAGCTGTCTTGCTTTGCTGAGCTGTGCATAGGG
The DNA here is from genome assembly GCF_000181295.1 of Otolemur garnettii. NCBI lineage: Eukaryota > Metazoa > Chordata > Mammalia > Primates > Galagidae > Otolemur > Otolemur garnettii. The sequence goes on from NW_003852432.1 coordinate 1,235,932, forward strand.
GTCTTCCCATTAGAAAAGACCAACCACTAACTAGGTGCAGTGGCGCATGCCTATGATCCCTGCACTCTGGAAAGCTGAGGCAATAGATGTCCTGAGCTCAGGCGTTTGAGACCAGACTGAACAAGAATGAGACCCCTTCTCTACTAAACAGAGAAAAATTAGCCAGGTGTTGTGGAGGGAGCCTATAGTCCCAGTTACTTGGGAGGCTGAGGTAGGAGGATAACTTGGGCCCAAGAGTCTGAGGTTGCTGTGAGAACTCTACTCAGGGTGACAGAGTGAGACTTTGTCTAAAAA